>NC_068280.1:8442316-9042316 GCF_025860055.1 Xyrauchen texanus | reverse complement strand
TAGTTTTTTGTTTATTGTTTGTCATTACTTTAAAAACTACTCTATTGTTGCCATGAAAATAACCGTTGTTGCTTACATCAATTTCCATCCATCCATCCAAATTCCTGTGTTCCCTAAATTACTTTACACATAGTTTCACTGGTAAAATTTTTTTAATATCCTTTGCTATCCTACAAAGGCCATACTCATTAACTAATATTGAAACTGAGAAAAATATCTTGAATTATTTTGATGTGCATTTTGTTGTTACTGCATTTTCACACAATGAAATTCACAACTCTGAATTTCAGCATATGAGACAAACTCTCACTGGACAAATCATAAGAGACTGGTTTCAGTCAGAACTCAATTTTGCATTTTGTCTTTGTAGGGCAGTATCTTTGCTTATTACATTTTTGTCAAAAAGAAAGAATTGTCATCATTTAATATTATATAATTACTTCATTTTTGGATCTTAATCTTATATGTTATTGATCTCTCCATCTCATATATTTCATTTCACTCATCCTTATTTTCCTCCTTGATATTATTTCTCTCCACTCCATCCTTGCATTTGTGGGAGCTCTAATTTTTCTTTGTAATTTGCTTTAAGGCTGTAATTCTAATTGATCTAAAAGTGTATTGCTTTATTTTGTTTCTTAATAATGGAGGTAGTATACTACCTGCATTACTTAAATCTTATGAGTCAAGTCAAGTCAAGTCAAATTATTTGTATAGCACTTTTAACAACATCCATTTTTTCAAGGCAGCTGTACAATAAATTATGCTATTACAGAAAATGAATGAATATAATGTCAATATTAGTTATCTTTAGAACTATTAGTGGTTAAAATTAACAAACTAAGTGCCTGTGTATGATAATATACAGTACAATGTTTATCAGTTTATTTATTTAAATATATTTTTTAATATGGAGAACAATTGTAAAATATAGTTATATTGGGTCTTATGTTCTTGACAATTACGCCATGTTACGGCAGTTAAAGACATGAAATTATTAGTCTGTGTAACCCCTCCCCCATCCCAAATGACCACCTCTGATATCCCCCAGCCCACCCTAGCATAGCTGTCAGAAGCCGGGCCTGTATGAGGTGGAGATGCGCCTAACGTGACACAATGCATCATCATCGACAGAGCAGCAGGTGGGAATGCTATCACGAATGGTAACAGTAGTGGTGTTGTAACTGGTGTTTTTATTAGTGTTGTATGGTTATTGTTGTTTTATTCTGTTGTTGGGGTTGTGGTGTAATTTATCCAAATTGCTGTAGGCTGGACTATCTAGTTTGTAGTGTTTTATAAACAACATTCAATATGTTCTGGTTACAGCAGTGCTTATACCATTATTTTCTTGTGTGATACATTTGTGAACATGTGCTGAAAATTTGACAATTTAAAGACTGAATTAAATTAAAGAAGCATTCCGGGTTCAATACAAGTTAAGCTCAATCGACAGCATTTGTGGCATATATTGATACCCACAAAAATATTTTTTTACTTGCCCCTCCTTTTCTTAAAAACAAAGCACAAATCTGGGTTACACTAACTACGTTTCCATCCAAAGAGAATTCCATCCATTTTGCAAAAAAAGTTTTAGCGCATTAAAATAAAGCTGATGGAAACGCACATTATTGCTAAAATATCACAAATGTCTTTAACTCAAGAGCATAAACTCTATGTCGATATATCAAATGTCAAGAAAAAAATGGTTTGGAAACACTTTTTGTCAATAAAATTGGCATTATCGCAAAAATGTAGTATCACATGACAGAGTTTGCCCCCAATCGTTAGCCTGTGTTAATCATGACGACAGTATTGAAAGCTAATTTATTGTACGTGATTATGGATTGATCTTTACGGCATATAGAGCCGATCTGCAAATGTGACACTTCCAGGAGTGCCAACACAAATATCTCGTGCGCATTGAACAAATGAATGGCCACTGTTTGCGATTAATTTAATTGCAGTAGCCATCCGTTTATTTTTAAAGTTGCTTTTCCGCACCATTCAAAATAATAGACGCAGTCATGGAATTAGCCCACAGTCACACAAACAAAAAATTGTCTCAATACTCTCCACTGTTTACCAAAACTTTGGAGGAAAAAAATTAGGGACATCTGGGATGCGAATTAGCGATAAACATACATTTCTGAATGGAAACGGCTTCAGTGCAGATTTCTTTTGCACTAAACCAAAACTTATGCGACAAAGTGTTTTTTTTAGGCATGACGTTATCACGCATACACTTTTTATCGATAAAAGGCCATTTGAATCGAAACGGGCACAAGGTGGCAAATGTCGCAATATTATTTTTTGCATTTTCACTTTGTCGCTAACAAAATATCGGAAACGTGGATGGAAACTTGACTAGTGAGGCACTTACAATGGAAGTGAATGAGGACTAATACATTAACGGTAAAATATTCTCTGTTTCAAAAGTTTAGCCACAAGACGTAAACAATATGCATGTTAACATGATTTTAGTAGCCTTTTCATTTACAACCTTTTCTATGTAAAGTTATTTCCAATATAACTTCGTTACCATGACAATGTAAAGTCAACAAATCCTAAAACCCTCAAATGACCGTAAAAATACAAATTTGAACAACTTTACTCAGAAAATGCATGAGTTTTAACAGAGGAATTCATGTAAGTGCTTATATAAAATTATTAGCTTCACATTTCTGCCTTTAAACCCCCATTCACTTCCATTTTAAGTGTCTCACTGTAACCTTGATTTTCTTGCTTTTTTTTAAAGAAAAGGAGTCAAAATAATGTTTGTGGTAATCAACATTATGCCACAAATGTTGTTGATTGAGCTTAATTTATATTGAACCCAGAATATTCCTTTAATTCGCCTAAGGAAAGTAATTAATCTGATTTTTATTTCGGAACCTGACTGTTGGACTCTATAAACCACTCAATTCTGTGTGCAACAGTGATTGTACAACTGGTAAGGCACAATCTCATGGCTTATTGCTTTATTACAGAATAACAATGCACATTTTTAAAAAGAGAGCAAGTCCTGCTCCTGGATATATACCTTCCTGCAGAGTTTAGTTCCAACTCTCCTCTGACATACCTGTTTGTAATGTTCAAGTGAGCATAAAGACCATGATGAGCTGGTTCAGGTGTGTTTGATTAGAGTTGCAGATAAACTCTGGAGGAAGGCAGATATCCAGAAATAGGATTCAACACCTCTGCAGTCAAGGCAGACATCTCGAAAATGCGGACAAAATGTTTTTTAAGTGACAGCTAATCTGATATATCCAGTATTTCACACATCACGCAAAATAACAGCAAAGCAAAATATGGTATTGAACTGCATTGTTTGGTATAATGATATTTTGTCTGTTGTCAGCAATATAGATCCGCTTACTTGCAACTTCCTTGCTATACTCTCATATCGAAGAAACAGAATGTCATTAAATGACATATTGAAAAACATAATGAAATTACAACATTAACCATTTGAATCACTCATTTATGAGATTTATGACACTCTGCATGACTGGACAAGAGCTCATTAAGTCACAATAACTATATCCATAATGAAGTCATGTGCAGTGATTAAGGCTAAGCTTCAACCATCTTAGTGAATGTAGGACGAGAGCAAAAATTCCTCCTATACTGGTGGAAGTGTGAATTACATCAGGTGTGCCTTGATAAACTGGTAAATCATCGCTGTGGGGAGAAATGAAAACACACACATGCACTCATATAGCAAAAACGAACCTCTTTGCTCTGACATAACTGATTAAAGAGGTGAACTCTTGTTAAACCCCATTATTGGTACATACAAACAAATACACACACTGGAACTAAATTCTCTTAATTTGTTAGTCAATACTGTTAAAGCAGATGAGAAAAGACCAGTGCTGGATAATGACCTCCATGTCCCAAGAATCCATCTCTCCTGCCACCACAAACATTTTCACACACTTTTATAGAACTCATAGACACATATGCATATTTATACATGTAAGCAGAAAACAATTTGAACTTTGGAATTTACCTCTACATTTTACTGTACAGATAAGCATTGTATCTATTTGAAAACACATATATCGAATGTATCTTTTACTGAAGATGGGTCTTTTTATTTCTGTCACTACTGTTCTTTCTTTTATTTAATTTATATGTTTGATGTATTTATATATATATATATATATATATATATATATATATATATATATATATATACACACTGTATTTTTGTTTTCTATGTGTAAATTTATATCCAATTTTACAATTTCGGTGCCCTGACGAGACAACGTAACACAGTAAACTCTGTGATCCGCCTAGAACAGAAGTCGGTTGATTTAAACCAGCTTTACATATATAAAACCACAATAAAACACTGAGTTCTAACAGAAGAATTTATTAATTGCTGTTATAAAAAAATAAGCTTTACTTTTCTGCCTTTTGAACTGCCAACATGTGTCCCATTCACTTCCAATGTATTCCAAGAAAGCTGTCAATCAAGCTTAACTTGTATTGAAACCGGAATTTTTTATATTCTGGGTTCAATGCAAGTTAAGCTCAATCAACATCATTTGTGGCATAATATTGATAACCACAAAAAATATTTGACTTGCCCCTCCTTTTATTTAAAAAAAAAAAAAAAAAGCACAAATATGGGTTCCAGTGAGGCACTTACAATGGAAATGTATGGGGCCAATCCGTAAATGTTAAAATACTCACTGTTTCAAAAGTATATCCACAATACATTAACAATATGCATGTTAACATGATTTTAGTGAAATAAATTTGTTTACTAACCTTTTCTGTGTAAAGTTACATCCAATTTTACAACGTCATTGCCACGATGAAGTAATTTCAACAAACTCTAAAACGACTGTAAAAATGACAATATAAAAAAATTTATAGCGCAAATAATACATTCATTTTAACAGAAGAATTAATGTAGGTGGTTTTATCAAATTATAAGCTTCACATTTTTGCATTTAAACCTTCCAGAAATTGGCCCCATTCATTTCCATTGTTTTGTTTTTTTGATAGAAAAAGGCAGAAGAGCCGAAATTACTTTTTGTGGGAATCTATATTATGGCACAAATGCTGTCAATTGAGCTTAACTTGGTTTGAACCCCGAATATTCCTTTAAGATCTTCTACATGAATGACAAGTGCTTTATTAATGATTTATAATAACCATATTTTTATTAAACAGTTGTAAAGTGCACACCATTGTCTCTGCTTACACCACATTTTCCTGTATCTCTGGCTGGAAAGTAAAAAACATTTTAGCTCTGTATTCACCCCCTCATTCATGACAAAACTCACAAATCAAATAAGCACCAACACACCACATCTCCTTAACATATTTCATCACCCATCCCAGAGAGGACCTTATTGACTATCATCCTTGTTTTTTGGAAACTTATATTTATATAAAGTTAAATTTCCCCAGTTGTTTGCTCTGTGGGTATACACACTAGCATAATATAGAGCGCTTCATTGTCAGACTAAGACGAAAAGGCAATTCATCTACAGGATGGTGTCTACAACACATGTGTCATTATTTACAAAACAATGGCTGATATAAAATCAGATTTGCACCATCTATGGGTAGCAGTTATATCATTGTAAGTCTAGAATGTCCACGTGTCCCTATATTCCATTGAGATTCCAACAGAGCCTCCGTTACCACACCAACAGAATCTCTGAGTGATGCTTCACTCTAAAAGACATTCCACACTCTCCTCATCCTTGTGGTCCACATCAATCAATGTCAGGTTTGATTGACTGATGCTTCGACCCCAATGACGTGGGTAAAAAAATGCTGTCACCTCACATTAATCAGCAGTGGCGTATCTTAAGATGACGATAAGTTATCGGACATTATCAGGACTACTAATGACTTTCCTATGCAATGGATCCATCAGCAGACGAGCATCTCAAGACCAACTTAAGAAAATAGAGAGAGTTAAAGGCTTTTCGACCTCTCTCTCGGTTTATCACCTTTTTTCCCCTTCTCTCTCTCTCTCTCTCTCTCTCTCTCTCTCTCTCTCAGTATTTATCTCTCGTACTCTCGCTTTCATTAACCCACTTAGCTACAATGTCTGGCCCAGACCACGAGTACATTACTCAAACTGGAAAGAAGGCAGCACGACCAAAAGCAGTGGACAATGGTGCACTGAGTATCATTTTCACACACACAAACATTCATTAAGGCAACAAAAAATGTGTTATTATAAATTTTGTTAAGGCCATAGAGTAAGTGATGGGAGATAAAAGAAGCAAGAAAGAAAGTATATTGCGGAAGTGCTTGGGAAATAAATCCTTAAGTGTCTTCTTTCAAAAGATACTACAACTTTGTCCATACTCCAAAGGGTCCAGTAAATACAACCATTTAAGTTCAGGTATGTCATTTTCATGGTTTGTGCTCAAAAAGGGGTGCGTATCAACAGGTTAAAGCAAAATTGGCCCTATTTTCTTTAAGGAATATCCTTGGTTCAATACAATTTAAGGTCAATCAACAGCATTTGTGGCATAATGTTGACAACCACAAAAATGAATTTCAAGTTGCCCCTCCTTTACTAAAAAAAAGTGTTACAGTGAGGCACTTATAATAAAAGAGAATGGGGCCAATCTGTAAGAGTTAAAATACTCACTGTTTTTAAAGTATTGCCACAAGACATAAACAATATGCGTGTTAACATGATTTTAGTGTGATAAAATCGCTTACTAAACTTTTCTGTGTAAAGTTTCATCCAATTACAAACTTTGTTGCCATGGCGTTATATCATAAACCCTATAATCATTAAATGATCATAAAAACAATGAGCTAAACAACTGCTCAAATAACACACAAGTTTTAACAGAGAAATCAATGTGCATTTATAAAATTATAAGCTTCACATTTCTGCCTTTAAAACCCCAAATATTGGCCCGTTCCCTTCCATAGAAAGTGCCTCACTTTAACCTCGATTTCTGCTTTTTTTAAAGTCAAAATCATTTTTGTCAACATTACGCCACAAATGCTGTTGATTAAGCTTATCATGGATTGAACAAAAATATTCCTTGAATGTATGTTGCTGGTCATATTGTGATTGATTCATCTGTGCACGTTATTCCAAATAATTTCTTGTCTTCATTATTGTTCAAAATAATCTTTCTTTTCCCCTGAAATGACATTTCATTTCTTAGCCTGCACACCAAGGCTGTGCAGGCTATTGGATCATTTTAACCAACTGCTAAATCTTTATATCTAAACAGATATAAAGATGTTTTCTCAAACTTGCTTACATGTTTGTCTCCATTCTTGTATAAAACACACAGTTTATATAACACACAGTCATGATCAAATCCATTCCCAATGGATACAATTCCACCTTACTTTTTTTCATGGGTTGCAAATGGGGTTTCACATTGACTTTAAGTGTGCGTATAAAAGAGAATGAGAAAAAATTATAAAAATACAAATGAGAGCAACAAAAAAAGCCAAGTTCTTCCCTTACCTTGAACATTGCCAGCCCAACTCCCTTTTTCTCTCCTCAACTCCTGCATGATGATGTGAGCTGGTTCCTGTCTCTTGCTCTCATAGCCCTGGATGGAGGAGTGACAGACCGTTGAAGTAGTTTGAGGAATTGGTAGGGGTAAAAAAGACTGGTGTGACAGATGACTGTCAGATAGAGGCTCTGGTTGAAAGTGTTGGTCTCTACTGTAAATCCAGGCTGGGTTATTGAGCACAGGCCATTATATATTAAAACAAAACTATAAAGAACGGTCAAAAAGATGCCTGGCTAGCAACTGCAGAAATAAATCACGGCAAAACAAAAACAAATATGATTTTAAATGCTTGAGCTTTTTGATTGGTGTTCAGTCACTCAAGAAAGAGTTCATTTCTTAAATCAAATCAAAGAAATATACATAAAATGTATAACAACCCAGGACAACATCAGGCCTTCATTGGCTACAAAATGTGATATATAAAACACAGACTAATCGAAAGAAGGTGGCAAAAAGAAGAGAAAGTTTTTCTGGCTTAGACTTAATGTTGATTTTTATCTGCTAACAGTTTCCAAACTCTGGAGTTTCTTGATGTACAATAGAGTCCAGAGGTGATCAAGGACTGATGGAGCACTGAATATCTTCTGGTCTCAAATTTCATTGGTTCAAGTATCCATGTACATTCTTTGCTGGGTTCTTCTCATGACACTACAGAAAAGGGAAAGGCAAAGAACAGTGTTTCAAATACAGGTGCGGGCTCTGGCAAATGAATGCTGAATAAAGGTAAGCAAAGATTGAAATTAGATTTTTTATTTTTTCCCTCCTTCAATTTTCCATTCTATTGATCTAATACAAAGTGTTCAATATCAGCATTTGTTAGTGGGGGTTGCTTGACTGATATGTTGCTTGATAATAATATGTGCAATAACCAAGAAAGGGACAGATATATGTTTCACAAACACATACAGTAACACACTTACAAATTTACACAAATAAAATTATGCATTATATTATTACTTGTTATGTCATTGTGTTACTTACCAATCTAACCATCTTGTGGTATTTCATTATTATTATTATTTGGGTAATGTTTAAAAAAATTTGATACACAAGACAGAGGGAGTGTGCAAGCATTAAAAAACATAAGACAAGATGGTCACCTTCCTTTGAAATGTCCATTTTGCCATATAAAATGTTTGTTTTTCATAGTCCATTTATGAGAAAAAAGTGAGGAGGATGAATTTGGGATGTCTAAAAGACATTTAAATCACATGTAATAAAGGGATTATTAAAAAATAAAATAAAAAATGAACAACTGAAAATTTATTTTAGATTCCGAAATTATGATGCATAGAAAATAAAACATCAATATGAATGGAATAGGGTGAGGTTGAGATTTCCTTCCATCTTAAGTTGTGTGACAACAATGCTTTATGGAAAGCCATACCTTTCTTAGAAATTATATTAGCATTTTACCAAAGTAAATTAAGACAAAAAAAAACTGTTTGACTCTTGACATTCAGAGAATACATTTACATACATTTATTTACAAATACATTTCCATTCAGATAAATATATCAAAATATTAAATATTTGAAATCGACAAATTACCTATCCAGAATTCACTACTAAATAACTACACAATCAAATTATGAAATAATACAGTTTTATATTTGAAAACATCGGGGGGAAAAAAGGTTTGATTCAAGGAGAATAATTTAGGGTTCCACATACAGTGGTCATGTGTGTCATCTAAACATAGAAACCCCCCAAAATTACGACAAGAGTCAAGAGAAAGATAAAAGTTATGATAAGAAAGCAGAAGAGGCAATAGCCTGTCTGAAAGGTGTTAGAAAAATAGATAGAATGAGGGAGAAAGTGAGAAACACTGGAGAGAGACAGGAGAAAATTGAACACTCAATAAAACGAATGGGTGATCCATAACAGTGCAAATGGACTCAAGCTAGTGAGCAGGTGGCTACACTAAAACAAAATCAGTACACTGATTTAAAGCCTGATCAATATTTTCATCAAAAACTGAATTTTTGATTACAACTCAGTTTTCATGTTTCAATGCTGCAGAGCTGGTAGGATGACACCAGAAACCACAAGTTTAAAATCAGTGCTAGAACCAAGTATTAAGCAGTCACGCCAGCCTCACCAGTTTCAGTAAAAGAACAAAATCTTAACAAAACAGTCATTTGTCTGCAACACGAAATAAAACGCCTTCACTGGACAATGGAGATGTATGAGGTGGGGAAATTCAAACAGACTGGCAGCCCGAGACCAGATGTGAGTGTTGTGTATCTTAGAAAAGAAAGAATGGCAGGAAACAAATGTCTTTCTCTTCATAAACAAGAGTTAAAGATGGATAGAGTTTGAGATGGGTAAAAACAGGAATGGAGAAGTGGTATGAAACAATTGTTAAAATTCTAGTCGCCTGGTTGTCCATTAGTTTAATGCATGTGTGTGTATGTGTGCATTGTGTTTAATGTATATGTAAAAAAGGAACACCCAAGTACACACACACAGACAGACAAACAGACAGACAAAGAGACTGGACAGACACTAAAAAAGTCATTAAACCTACCTAGAGGAATATTAAAGCATCCAGGGAAGAAAAAGAGTCATACGTAAGGGTAGATGGTGGAGGACAAAAATAACTGTTTAAAAAGAGAAAGAAAAAGAATCATTTAAAAAAAGGAGGTGTGGAGGTGATTTTCAGAATTCTCTTCAACTTTCATTCAGGGTGCAGATGGTCACCTTCCTTTGAAATGTCCATTTGGAGATGGAGGGAGCGGGAGGGATGATCAGAGGAGAGATGGAAATGAGGAACAGGTGAAGGAATGAAGGGGGTCATAAATAGCCAAATGAGAGAAAGAGAAAAAAAAACTTGCCCCTTTCTCCTCTCTCCTCTCTTGTCATAAATAGACAAAATTATACACCATATAGATGGAGAAATAGATCAGGAGGCAAATGATGGATAGCGCAAACAACTGAAAAGATGATGTGCCTCCCAGCACCACGATGAGAAAGAAGAAAAAAACAAAACGAAAGAAAAAAACAAATACTCCAGTGCCTTCCGTTTTCCTTGATTTCTTTTTAACAGGGGAGTCAGTTTGTTCCTTCTGTCCAGTTGTTGCTTCAGTTCCTCTCTTTTTCCTTCTCTCTCTCTCACACAAACACTTTTTCCTACTGTCTTTGCCTTTCTTTTGGCTTCTTAAGGAGTCCTCTGTTGGCAGTAAGTAATAGCCCTTTTCCACAGACAGTGACTGAGGCAGAACAGTAGGGAGGTGTAATCGTTGTGATGTCTGCCCAAGAATTCCACACATTGAGGCTGTTCTCTCTTTCTCTCTTTATCTCTCTCTCTCTCTCTCTCTCTCTCACCCCTCCCTTATGAACTGAAATCAGTAGAGCAGGAATGAGGCAGAGAAAGCAGAATGAGAGGGGTCCCTCTACAGGAATAGTGAAGTACCTATAACACTAAGAGTCTCTGACACTGATTCTGTATTGGCATGCTATCACTCTATCTGTCATCGGTCTGAGTTTTCTGTGAACCTGACCTGGCTGTGAATCTTTCTTTTCTCTGATATCTGCTCTCTCAATCCTCCTCTCAAGGCCTCATTCTCTCTTTATTGAGATTCTTGGCTTGAGCTGCTTATCACTTGTTCCTTTGATCCAACATTTCTTGGCTCCTGTCTTCCACTCCTCTTTTAAAACTGTCTGCCTGTTGCACCCCTTTCTCTCTGTAGATCATTTTTAAAGAATAGATAGAGAAGGCCCATTTTCAGGAAATTATTTTTTATTATTATTGTTAATTTGTTTTAAAAGTCTACTGCTGATCTTTCAAGAAATCACATTTTCTCACCATAAATATTGAAGGACTGCATTCTATAATATTTATTAGTGCATTCTATAATACAAATTAGTGGTCAACAAATGTTTTTTTATTATTATTATTATAGCCTATTCTTAAATAAATCGTTCAGCCAAAAATATAAATTGTCTCATCATTTATTCACCCTCATGCCATCCCAGATGTGTATGACTTTCTTCTGCTGAACACACACACAAAGATTTTTAGAAGAATATCTCAGCTCTGTAGGTCCATACAATACAAGTGATGGTGGCCAGAACTTTTAAGTTCCAAAAAGAGATCCAACACAAACATACTTTACGTTCTTGCGTTCAACACACTTGATGGAGCGCAAATCCGAACTAAGGGATATATATATATATATATATATAAAATATTCAGTTAATTAAAATGCATTACATTCCTGTAGCAGAAGAGTTAATCATTGATAAGACAATACAAAAAGCGGCTTTAGAATACAATGTATTGTTTACTACCGTATTATTGAACATAAGCCAATCATTGGCATACAGTTCACAGCAATCCATTTCACAAGTGAATTTGTCAATCAGTTTGAGATTTATTATGAGGGCTTGTTTAACGACCCATCATTGTACATCTGCATCAGACATGCTTGTGTAGCATCTCGGGTGCATTGTGTCATTAACATAAAATGTTTAGGTCACTGTGTCAAGTTAAATATAGTTTAATACTTAGAACACATCTTGAGATCCCTTAGTTCGGATTTGCGCTCCATCAAGTGTTTTGAACACAAGAACATAACGCATGTTTGTGTTGTCTGCTGCACATTGCCATTCAGCTGAAGTTTCACTTACTGCCCTCTGGAGTAAACAGGTTGTACTACAAGCTTGCATTTCTCAGGAATCTTCCTTATTACGGTCTGGGGGCATTGCGATGAATTGCGTTATTTTTTATTAAATTAATCGCACTGAATTAACATGTTAAATTGACAGCCCTAGTAATTACCGTTAAACCCTTTTTCATCCAAATGCTTTGGTGTTGAATTTCATGGGTTTTGCAAAAATGGCCTTAGCTAGCAAATATCATCACACAACAGTTTACACAACAGTAAACTATTTAAAATTCTATATTTTGTACCTTGTGCCAAGAAAAAAAAAATCTGTACAAAACAAATCATTGTGAGCAGATAGATCTCACAGTGAAATCGGAAACAGTAGGTTGATATTTCTTTAGCTGAAATTGGTCTGTGCTTACCAAAATGTGAAACATTGACCCCAGTGTTTAAAGTTGGCATATGGGCATGTGTGAACTAGATTTTCTGAGGGAAATGTCTACACAAGGGTGCCAAAAGTGAGTTATTTTCAGCTGTAGAGGCTGTAATACAGTGAAGAATGCATATTTTATAAACTGTACCCCCCAACCTAAACGCCAAAACTGTATCTAACTATCAGTGGAGTAGCAATGTAAAGTTTGATGGAAAAACTCTACTCACTTCACTGTAGCCTATGTAAAAAATGTCTGATGGAATATGCCGATTGTCGATGATCACACTTCCATGTGATCATGTTGCAATTTTTCCCATGATGGGGTTTAAAAGTTGAAATTCTCAAATATAAGGCAAACACAAGTCAAAACACAAAAAAATGCTCATTTATATAAGTGTAAACAGAAAGTTAAGTTTGAACCATGTTGGCAAAATTACTTTCATGATTTCACGTCCTCAAAAATGATCTCAGAACCATTTTCTAAGAACAAACTACATAGACAAGGAAAGCATGATATTTTAATCTTATTAACAGCACAATTTAAATAGAATTTTACTTAAATTATTCTTTATAGCCTATTAAAATGTAATGGTGATGAAATGTGGTATAAAAAATGTATTGGTATTTTGATGACAAATAAAACATTTAAAAGTGAAGTACTTTATACTGTAAGTATTCACAGCCTCTGCTCAATACTTTGTTGAAGCACCTTTGGCACCAATTACAGCCTCAAGTCTTTTTGTGTATGATGCTACAAGCTTGGCACACCTATTTTTTGGGCAGTTTCTCCCATTCTTCTTTGCAGGACCTCTCAAGCTCCATCAGGTTGTATGGGGAGCGTCGGTGCACAGCCATTTTCAGATCTCTCCAGAGATGTTCAATCAGGTTCAAGTCTGGGCTCTGGCTGGGCCACTCAAGGACATTCACGGAGTTGTCCCGTAGCCACTCCTTTTTTATCTTGGCTGTGTGCTTAGGGTCGTTCTCCTGTTGGAAGATGAACCTTCGCCCCAGTCTGAAGTCCAGGATGTCTCTGTACATTGCTGCATTCATCTTTCCCTCGATCCTGACTAGTATCCCAGTTCCTGCCACTGAAAAACATCCCCACAGCATGATGCTGCCACCACCATGCTTCACTGTAAGGATGGTATTGGCAAGGTGATGAGCAGTGCCTGGTTTCCTCCAGACATGACGCTTGCCATTCAGGTCAAAGAGTTCAATCTTTGTTTCATCAGTCCAGAGAATTTTGTTTCTCATGGTCTGAGAGTCCTTCAGGTGCCTTTTGGCAAACTCCAGGCAGGCTGTCAAGTGCCTTTTACTGAGGAGTGGCTTCCATCTGGCCACTCTACCATACAGGTCTGATTGGTGGAGTGCTAAAGATATGGTTGTTCTTCTGGAAGGTTCTCCTCTCTCCACAGAGAAATGCTGGAGCTCTGTCAGAGTGACCATCGGGTTCTTGGTCACCTCTCTGACTAAGGCCCTTCTCCCCCAATCGCTCAGTTTGGCTGGGCGGCCAGCTCTAGGAAGAGTCCTGGTGGTTCCAAACTTCTTTCATTTATGTATGATGGAGGCCAATGTGCTCATTGGGACCTTCAATGCTGTACAATTTTTGGGCTCATGCAGAAATTCTCAACACCAATTTCGCTGAGATGCAGGGGCATGATGTCACACAAACATGTCAACATGCAGGGAGATATACAAAGTGATAAACATTCACTTTATTAAGTAATATCGATAAATTATTTAATTTCCACATTACATGATATTAAAGCTTGTTTAAGAAATGCCTGCAGAAACAGGTGTATAAAACATTATAATCTCTTTTGATAATCGTACACCTAAAGCACAAATGCAAGTGCTGCAGCATTGTTTATCAGTTGGGTTGCTAGGAGACATCTCTAATGAGAGTAAAACCCCTGCTAAGCTAACAGGATCATTGCAGTTTTGTTTCCTTATACGTCATCTTCCGAATATTGGGGAATGGATTGCATTTATGGTCGGAGATATCAAGTAGGAATATCCCACATCCAACTTGAATGGAACGCAGCTTAACCGTGTACCCTGACAAAATGAAATGTATTGCCAGCAGCAACATTAAAATATTATTAGATAGATTTTTTCCAGGTATTATTGACCTCCTTGGTAGATTCATATTAAAAACTATGATTTTTGAATGTCTGTTCGGGAGACGTTCATTTCACAAACAGTCATGTTGCAGTTAAAATTAGGCTTGCTTGAGCATTAAGTGTAATTTCAAGTTCTGGCTTTTGTGCGTGGATGTGTTTTCAAAATGTGATTTGGTATTAGTAGTTAGCTGCGACATAATGTTTGATGCCCAAATGCATAGGCATAGTCTTATTCATTGTGAAACTGTGTTTTCTTAATGGCATGAATCACACTGAAAGCCTAGACTTTAAATGCACGGCCTACCACTGCCACAATATATTTCTTAATTATTACACATTAATTAGAGTTAAATCTATCAAATAATGTGACTACGTTCAGTGTATGTGATTATCCCTGTAAATTATATCAGTAGTAAATCATAGGGAAAGAAATGGCACAGATGAATGAGCCAGACAGGACAGGAGGAGAGATGGAGAAATAAAAAAGAGAGGAGGAAAGAGGAAGTGTGAGGGAGAGCCTTATGTGAACCTGTCAAATGGTTGAACTGTCTGAAATATTGACTACAACTATCCACATTGAAAGCTCATCAGGAGAGAGGATAAAAGGAGTCATCCCAGTAAGCTGAGCAGAGATGCATGCAAAACTCCAAGATTACCTTGCCTTATTCTTAAAAACTGCCCCAAAACTGCACAAGTATCACATCCCAACAAGCACCTGACCTGTTTTTTCAGGTCAGTGTGACATATTTGATCCATTCCACCACTGCCATCAAATGTGAAGGGAGTTACCAAACATTTTGGAGTGGTGACTTTTTGGTCAATGCATATGCTCCGACATACTGACCCATGGGAGATCCAGTTTTGAGTCGTCCTGGGTCATGATCCCATTCTGTCTCCACATTGTGCATATCACTAGTAAAACCATTTTAACATAAATTGTCTCATTGAATTTAATGGTAATATTTATGTAAGAATAGATTCATTAAGAATTCACACACAAATTTGTTCTGGGGTGGGATTAGGAGATTGATTAACAGATGTTTGTGTGTTCGGGAGACACACACATGGTACTTACATGGTATGGTACCATGGTTGCCTGGTAAGTAAACAGTAATACACAAATATTTTGTAATTCAAGTAGTTTGGGTACTTTAGTGTTCTGATACTCTTTTGGTTGGAAATGTTAAACGTCTTACCTGCAGTTCATGGTTGTTCACAAACAACATATGCTGGTGTTGACTTCATAAAGACCTTTATTTCTGGTGAACAACAGAATGCATTCATATGCTGGTTCTTCAATTGGTTGTAGGTAAATATCCACTTCATCCAGTGCTCTTTTTTTTCTCAGTTCTAAAGTATCCCATTAAAGGTCCTTCTATATGACTCGTGTCCACAACACCCTATGCATTGAATTCTCTTAAGTATCTTCTAATTCAGCGATAACCTGATGCCACATTGTGCAATTTCAAATTTTCCCTTGGCTCAATTCAAATTATACATATCTCAAAGCTGCAATATTTATTGTTGCAGGAAAGTAATAAGACAATATATTTTACAATTTTTATTATAATCCTATTTTTATTTGTGATGTATTATTCACTTACACCAGAAGTCATTGCGACATATATCAAAAATACTCTTGCAAGAGTGAAATGGCTGTCACAGTTGCTTTCTCCCACCTGTGAATGAAGCTGGATCCAGCCGGATCTGGTTACCTCGGGAAAGGTGTCCCGAGGATGAGACATGGAAACAAATAGAATAATATTAGCATAGATGCCATTCAATTTATTGCTGAGTTATAGATCACGATCAATGTTTCTGGTTTCTGGTTCCGGCAGACCTAACTAAAGAAGTCTAATTGTGAGTTGAAGGTTAAATTAGGTGTATGCCAGGCTAAATAGATGAGTCTTTAGTCTAGACTTAAACTGAGTGAGTGTGTGTGTCCCCCGAACAGTGTTAGGGAGACTATTCCATAGTTTAGGAGCCAAATAGGAAAAAGATCTACCTCCTTTTGTGCATTTTGTTATTCTAGGATCTATTAACAGGCCAGAGTTTTGCAATCATAATGAACATGATGGAATATAGCATGGTGGAAGGTCATTTAAATACTGTGGAGCTAGACCATTCAAAGCTTTGTATGTAGTTAACATAATTTTTTAATTAATATGAAATTTAACAGGTGGCCAATATAACAACGATAAAATTAGGCTAATATGATCATATTTCTTGGTTCTAGTCAGCGCTATGGCTGCTGCATTTTGAACCAATTGAAGTTAATTTATTGAACTTGCTGGACATCCCCCCCAGTATTGCATTACAATAATCTAGTCTTGAATTAGTTTTTTGGCATCAGCAACAGAGAGCATGTGTCATAACTTAGCAATATTTCTTTGGTGGAAGAATGCTGTTCTACAAACATTGGAAATTAGATTTTCAAATGACACATTGGTATAAAAAATAACACCTGTGTTCTTTGCTGTTGAAGACGATGTAACAGTACATTCATTGAGAGTCAAATTATATTTTAGCTGCTTATTTTTTTGAGTATTTGGGCCAATAAATAATACCTCTGTTTTGTCGGAATTGAGTAGAAATTTCTGCCAATCCAATCTTTGATTTCATTGATACACTTTGCTATTTTGGAGAAATGTGACATTTCGTCGGGATTCGAAGAAATAGAAAGTAGGGTATCATCGACATAACAGTGGAAATTATTGAATGATTCCTGATAATATCTCACAGGGAAAGCATATATAAGGAGAAAAGCAGAGACCATAAAACTGATCCCTGTGGCACTCCATACTTAAATTTTGTTTGATATGACAATTCCACGTTTAAACAGACCAAGTGGTAGCAGTCTGCTAAATAGGACCTAAACCATGCTAATGCAAGTCCACAAATGCCAACATAATTCTCTAGCCTAGAATATCATGATCTATCGTGTCGAAGGCAGCACTAAGATCTAAAAGCACTCCAAGAGAAATGTAGCTGCAATCAGATGATGAGAGCAAGTCATTAGTAGCTCTGATAAATGAAGTCTCTGTACTGTGGTGTGGCCTAAATCCTGACTGAAATTGATCATATATATACTATTTCTCTGTAGAAATTAACATAACTGGGAGGACACAAAATGTTCTAGTATTTTTGACATAAATGGGAGATTTGAAATCAGTCTATAATTAGCCAATTCTTCAGGGTCAAGTTGTGGCTTCTTAATAAGCGGTCTGATAACTGCCATTTTAAAGTCTCTTGGGACATGTCCTAAGGATAGAGAGGAGTTAATAATATTAAGAAGAGGTTCTGAGGAGTCACATGACGTCATGCGAGGATCTGACATGTGAACTTTGCTAGTTTTAACACTTTTAATGACATAAACCGGTGAGATTCAATACACTCTGTTCCATAACTGTTCTAGTAGGACAATATGTTAAATAATTCAAAATCCTTGCACTCTGAAGTCATTAAAAGACACTTACGTGCTCTAGCTGACACCCTCGAAAAGGCCCCGAGCCAGGGAGTCAATTTGGTTGGAGAGATGAGGGAAATGCTGTGAGGTGTTGAATATGTAATCAATGCTGACGAAGGTCGTTGCTGACTTGGATGATATTTCTGTGATATGTCAATCGATCACTACCATGGAGATTAAATTATCTGAGGTGGTTACAAGATTGGGGGATGTCAAGAAATGGATAGATTATGTGGAGTCATCAGAGAGGGAATTATCTGCTAATCCGCTAGCGACCGAGGTGGATTTGGAGCATGTCTGGGAGAAGTTGGAGGACATGGAGAACCGTAGCCAGCAGAATAACGTTCATTGTGTGGGAATTATCCTAACCAATTTAGCCACAGTACTGAAATAACACCTTGGACTGTTGTGGTTATTTTCTATGAGTTTGTTCAAATATGCTGACCTGCCCATTTTTAGTGCCTGTCTGTAGCTACAGACACTATCCTTCCATGCACTTTGAAATACTTCTAATTTTGTATTCTTCAACTTGCACTCCATTTTCCAAAATGCTCTTTTGAGAGCACCTTTTTCTCCCAGGTGATCCCACTCACTCGGCTCCCTGGATTTCTCCTCCCTAGCCCTCTGGGTCCGCAATTCAGCGGAGGAATTCGCTGAACCAATCCACTTTGGGTACTCAGATCTAACCTGTACTGGAATAGGTGCTCCACAGGTCAGGGCTCCTACGTGGACTTCCCCCCTGTGTGTATTTTCCGCGGTACGGTCCCCTTACGAGTGGACCTGCATCTCCCTTGGGCAGTTCCCACTGCCCCCCGTTCACCATGTCTGTATCAACTCCTCCCTCCAAAGAGGTGGGATCTACCACCGCACCACTTCCCACATGTGACCTAAAAGCCCATGTGGTGTATGTCACCACTCTTACCTCCCCCTCTCTGGGCAGGTGTGGTCTCCACAGCGTCTTTTCCCCCTGAAAGAATAGGAAACTGGTTAAGACCCCCTTCCCCAATGCGTGTAAGGGCCCCAGCCGTTGACTCTATGCGAGAAACATAGAGAGAATAGAGGCCCGGCTAGGCTCGGCCCGTTGTCATTTTGGCACGTCAAGGACATGCCCGCTCCTGTGTCAGCAGTACACGTACACGGCTCAGCACATGGCATGATTTAAATTGGACCCCTAGTGTCGCTTCTTCGACACAACGTTGAAGTGAGTGACAGACGGGGTACGTCTAGGTTACAGATGTAACCTCCATTCCCTGATGGAGGGAACGAGACGTTGTGTCCTCCCGGCCACGTCGCTGAGCCGAGCCACTGTTGTGGCCGGACCATTTCCGGCTCCTCAGAAAAATCCTGAATGAAACAGACGTATTTCCCCACCTTTATACCCGTATGTCCGGGGGCCGGACATGCAAATTCTGTCTGCCAACTTCTCATTGGCCTTTTTTCATAGATCATAGGTATATTCTGCGTTCAAGAGAGACCCCTAGTGTCACTTCTTTGACACAACGTCTCGTTCCCTCCATCAGGGAATGGATGTTACATCCGAAACCTAGACGTTTTGACTCATAATTTCATAATAACTTCTTGATCAGGTTAACCTCAAATTTGGATATATATTTTAGTTAAAATCATAAAAAATATTGCAAATCATAACAATTTACCCAACATAGTTGATGGCCAATTAATATACTGCTTGACAATGTGCTATTGTAGTTAAGATATGGAAAAAAGTAAAGGACAGTAACAATTATGTGTTCAAAATATCCCCCACAGAGGAAAATGAAATTAAATGATGCTGGCCATAATGGGTTTTGGGACACACAAATTTTTAGTTACATAGTGTTTGTTTAGTAACACAGTTGACAGAACTTTTGTGGACATGAGTAAAATAAGATGTTTTCTTTATTAAAATGTCAAACTCAATCTAAAAAATACTATTTTTCTGAAATGTTTAAAATCTAAAAATAAATAAAATACAGATAATGTTGACTTAAACATTTGTTATTCATTATTGTTTAATTTAAGACCCAGCAAAATCTGTCAGTTATTAGGGTATTTGGTATGCTAAATTTAGAAGGGAACCGTTAAAGTGCCCTCATTCTCGCACCATTATATATAAGGGAATTTAGGTTCTCGAAATATGTGAGCTATGAACTAAATTAAACTTTCCTTATTCTACATTATTATGTAATTAAATATATAATTATTTAGTCATGTTTGACAACCATTATAAATTAGATAAATGACAAATAACTAGATTATTTGTCTGAATAAAATTCTCCACCATTAAATTCGTAATACAATGTCTTGTTGTATCCGCTCACAATTTCTACTGTAAGGAATTAGCTTTAATAAGGGAATTATGATTAATTAAATTATTGGAGAGATATTATTCTCATGTCATATTGAAAATAATATCACACGTATTTAGGTGCTTCTTTTAGAAACAGGTATGAGGTTATTTATCAAAATATACCACAGTAAAATCATCTTTGAATACAGACAAACTTTATTGCAATGATAGCTATCTAATCTAACACATACATACATGAGACAGGTTGGTGAGAAGAGTGACAGAATGTGAAATAAATGATCAATACAGTCAAAATTAACTTTATGGAGTCTGTTAACAATGCCTTCAGAACCATTTAACCTTATTTGAGTCTACATCGATTTACATCGGATTACCCAAAGTATTTACCTAATAAACCAACATTTTGAGCACAATATTGGAGATGTACTTGCGTGTTGTGGTGTTTCCTTGCGTTCTTTGTGTTGTTTGATTCTTGGCTCTGGGTCGAATGTTCATTCCGTCGATGTTTTGGACCTCTGTATGATCAGATAGTTATTGTCTGTATGAATGATGAGGCTGGCTTTGAAGTGAGGCCTTCTCACAGAGCCTCTGCGACTCCCGTTGGATGTTGGACTTCCTCTGGACTTCGAGTCTTGAGCTTCCTTGGACCTCACATGGCATGGATCTGGCTCCAACGAGATCCAGGGAAGACCACGAGGGAAGAGTCAGAGTGAAGGCTGAGCAATCAGAAGACCAGAAGAAGAAGAGATAGGAAGAGAGCGAGTTCTTCCTGTTTGGAAACATTTTAACTGAAATTGTCCATATCCCCAAAGGTGTCCTGCGCCAATCAGAAGTGACTTTTCAAAGTCACATGGTCAACTGGGCTGTCTTTTTCGACAGTTGATTTATGCTCCTTTGTTTCAGATTCTTTTACAAATTTCCTGCTCAAAGTAGTGCATGTTTAAATATTAACTTTTATATCTTGCAAATGGTACAAGAGGCATGATATTCCATGGTTACAAATCATACTGGTTAATTCCTTGGTTATACAAAATAAATAAAACATTATACACATTTTAAAGAGGTACATCAGGCTATAATCATCAATTTGTCAGTTATACAAGTTACCACAGTTCAAAGCAATTTTCAGAATTACCTAGCAAGACTAGGTATTGTATAAATCATGGATTTAAATGCCTTCTGTATATTTTAGAAGGTTAAATTGGTAAAGTGCTGACTTTGTGTAAAATGTTCCTGGATTAAGATGAAATGTGTTAGTATTAGTGTATGACCCTTTTTGCTTTAAATTAGGTTGTTTAGAGTGTCTTGACAATTTTATTGTCCAAAGATAGGCCTTCAGTGGGACTGTTGATGCTTGGTCCATTCATTTATGTTGTTGAGGAATTCCAGGATTCAAAATGTTGGGTTATTCCTAGATTCAAATCATGTCATTTAAATTGTTCTACATGTATAATACTACACAAGTAAGAAACATCATTGCAATTTCAAGCAAAATGAAAAATGGGGTGCACAAAATATTTGTGTGATATTATAACATGCTTTTCCTTAATGCATAAAATGGGATATTTCTGAAAAATATTGTTAAAAAATATGTAATTATCATCAATGGACTTTGAATGTACCCTAAATTATAGAACGAGCCAGGCCTTATATGGACATTTTTACCTGTTGAGCAATGAAAAGCTGTTTTCCCCCTCTTTTTTTCATAAATCATGTTCAACAAAGATGAACATTTTAGGGAGCTCGGGTGAGTAAAAGACATGAGGGAAGAATAAGGTAATTGTTTTACCTTCTGGCTATACTAGTGTCCTCAAAAGATATCTAGCCTGCACATAGTCCTCAAATTTCGCATCTTATCAAAATCTCATCAAATCCCTATGAAATCAAAATTAAAGTTTTGCTTTTTGATTATTTGAAGAATCTGCATGCTCTTTTTGTGCCAGTGCTGCCTATCAGTTAGAGTTTATTTATTTTGTGGAATATTTCTTGCAAAGTCATTGGACTAAATCATTTTCTTGCACTTGTTGCAGCAGAGTGGACCGGCTCACTGAACATTCACTTGACTATTTGAAGAATCTGCATGCTCTTTTTGTGCTGGTTCCACCTAGTGGCTGGAGTTTATTTTGTAGAATAACACACCTTCAGGACAGTTTTATAGATGAAGCTACACTCTCTTTGTGTTTATTCTGCCTATAGGCTGGAGTTTGTTTTACAGATTATCTTTTGCTGTGCAATTCTGTATCACAAAAGTTGTATAGAAACACCGGACTTGAGAAATCCAAAGGCAAGGTTGTCTTGGGGGCTCTTGTAGGCGTGCATGGACTGTTTGAGTTTGGAGGGATGGACGCCAGTTGGCGCTGCCGTTTAATGCGCACGTTTTTCTTTTTTTTTTTTTTCTTTTTATATATATATACGAATATAGGGGATGCTCGGGGTTTGATTGTTGCACTAATGTTGGAATGTGGTCTTTATAATATTGTCTTTGGCACACAATCTAATTTCCTTATATATCAAAATGTCAAATGTTATGTCAAAATGTCTCTCTCCACGTGGAATGTGAATGGGTTGGGGCATCCCATAAAAAGAACGAAGGTGATTTCTCTTCTTAAGCGTAAGAAATATTATATGGTGTATCTTCAAGTTTCCTCCACAGGAATCCGATATATTTGAAAAGATATGGGGTGGGCTTTTTTTATAATACTGGCTCGAGTAAGAGCAGATAATTAAACATCTACAATTCAAATGTCTCAAACAGTGTAAAGATAAATTAGGAAGAGTCATTATTGTTTTAGCTAAAATTCAGATCAAAGTCTTATTTTGGCTAATATTTATGCACCTACCATTGATGATCACGGTTTTTTTTATAGATAATGAAGGGATGTTGCAAGCCGCTGGCACACCTCCTTATATAATATTGTGAGGAGACTTTAATCTTTTGATGGACTCATTCCTTGATCATAGTGAAGCAAAAGTGTGCAAGCCCCCTAGAGCAACAGAGACACTTCACAAGAAGACCCTCATTTCATCTGTTGTTGATTGCTCAATTGGAAACATTTTAGTCTCAGATCATGCCCTGGTGTGTTTAGAGGTGTTGCCACGTACAGAGAAAAAGAAATCATTAAGTTGCTGCTTTATTGTATCCCTTCAGCAAAATTCTGAATACCAACAAATGCTAAAGGCTGAAATCAATGTCTATATTGAGACCAGCTGGTCCTCAATATCCTCTGTGGGCATGGTTTGGGAGGCACTTAAGGCAGATCTTAGGGTCCGGATCATACAGTATGCCTCATTCACCAAAAAATCCAAAGCACTTGTGGAATTGGAAGGGAATTTTAAAGGAGACCTATTATGCTCCTTTTTACAATATGTAATATAAGTCTCAGGTGTCCCCAGAATGTGTCTGTGAAGTTTCAGCTCAAAATATCCCATGGATCATTTATTATACTATGTTGTAAATCCCTCTTTTTGGGTGGAATCTAAAACACACTGTTTTCGTGTGTGTCTCTTTAAATGCAAATGAGCTGCTGTCCCCCCCCCTCCACAAAACATATAGTGCGATACTTACATCTTCAGGATATAAAGCTGGAACACGAATAGTTGCTATTGATCCATGATTGAGAAAAAAAAATTGAATTTATATTGACACTCATTCACAAAGCAGTCTGGTGTAAAATGATTTGCACAAACATGAACACATTTTTATATGTTTTGGGGCACATTTCCTTCAAAAACAAAACTTGTTAAGCTTACGAAGCTGATACATTATTCTTCTCACTGTATCTGCTCCAGCGCAGGGGAAATGGCAGACTGTGTGTAGATCACTCAGAGGAGGATTTATGATAATAGGGTGGAGTCCGTCACCAGTCATGGGTGAAGAAACAAAAACCATTAATTTTCACACACTGTTTTTGATTAATAGAAATATAAGAAAGAGCAGTGTGTGGACTTTTAACATTGTAGGGTGGTTGTGTACACACATTGCCGACTCACATTTATGTACAATCACCATGTAAAAGTGAATTTTGCATAATAGGTCACCTTTAAAAGTGCCGAGGCAGAGCTGAAATACTTAATGTCATCGAATGGCCTCAGAGAATTGACCCGATTGAAATATCGATATAATACTATTTTGTCACGGAAGGTGGAGTTTTGGCTATTTAGGGCAAGACAGTCATACTTTGAGTCAAGGGACAAGGCAGAGATATTTCTGGTTAGATATATAACACAGATAGAGTCTTTTTCTACCATTCCATCAGTGAAATCTGCTGGTGGTGAAATTTACCTCGGCCATTGATATTGATAATGCTTTTAAAGAATTCTATCTTGATCTTCATAGTTCCATGTCTTCGTCTAATGAAGATATTAGAAACTTTGTTGAACCATTAGAACCATTAGATGCAGTAGTGGTGGTACAGACAAATGTATTCATTTCAGATTATTTCACTTGGATAGAGGCACCCAGCAGGGTTGCCCTCTTTCCCCATTATTGTTCTGTCTTGCCCTGGAACCGTTAGAAGCCGCGATAAGAAAGGAGAATGATTTTCCAGGAGGTGATGATGGGAGGGGTGGTGTATAAGCTTTTGCTTTATGCAGACTATATTTTATTATTCGTCTCCGACCCTACTAGATATACGCCTTGCCTCCACAGAATTATTAATTCCTTTTCTAAATTCTCAGGATACAAATTTAATACGAAGCTTTGGCTCTGACAGCATACTGCCTGGTAACAGCTTTTCAGCTGGGCACTTTCCAGTGGCCCAAACAGGGCATTAAGGATTTGTGTATTTTATTCCCATCAAATTTGTGTGATTTAGTTAGTTAATTTTGACCATTTAATAAAATGTTTTTTGAGCGAGGTGGGCAGGTGGGCTTCATTACATTTATCTATGATTGGGAAGGTTAATGTTATTAAAATGAACTGTATTCCAAAATTCAACTACCTGCTACAATCTCTCCCTATAGATGTCCCCCTCTCCTATTTCAAGCAATTTGATAGCATAGTGAAGTCCTTTATTTGGAATGGTAAACGTCCCAGATTACATTTCAGTAAATTGCATAGGCCGATTAACAAAGGTGGGCTAGGCCTACCCAAAATTTTGTTTGATTATTATGCATTTGGTCTCAGACATTTGGAGAGAGCCCTTCCCTGGTTTTGTATTGAACAGGAATTTCTTGCCCCATTGCAATGCCTTTCAATAAAATTAATCGGAGATGTTAAATTACACCCTGTTATCTCGCATTTGCATGCGGTATGGACAAAAGTGTCTAGAGTATTTAATTCTGACATTTATTTAAATGTTACTTCGAGCATATGGCTGAACCCAAAGTTATGTATTAATAAGTCCCCTTTCTGCTGGACAGAGTGGATTGTGAGGGAGGTTGATATGCTCTGTGACCTATGAGAGTGGAGTGTTGAGATCCTTGAAAATGTGGTTCAACATTTTGGGATTCCCAGGTCTCAATTCTTTAGGTATTTACAGCTGTGCCACCTGATTTGTACTATTTTTGGGAGTAGCATACACCCCCTTAAAGCAGCAGAGGCTCTGGAAGTGGTGATTACTGTTTTTGGATAAGGCCATGAGGCATCAGTGTACCACTCCCTGCTAATTAAGGAATCTGGGGGTCAGAGTTTGAACTTCTCACAAGAGATTCTGTTAGAAACATTTAAACTTGGTATTGGAGAAGTGAGTGTGGGCTAGGATTCTAAAACACATCAAGTCTACATCTAGAGATGCAAGGGTGTGCCTTAATGCAATTTCTGATTTTACATCGATTTTATTGCACCCCCTCTAGATTGTATATGCTTGGTCTTAAAGACACACCCACGTGCTGGTGATGCCAATCAGAAGATGGAGACACAACCCATGTTTTTTGGTGGTGTGTTACGATCCAAGATTTTTGGTTGAGGTTTCAGAGTTTTATGTGTGACATATTGGACACTCAAATAAAATTTTGCCCCAGACTTTGTATTTTAGGCAATGGGGAGGTCATTAATATAGGAGATAACTACATAACAAATTGGGGCCGAGCCAGTGTTATAACCGGCAGGCAGGTTATCCTTAGGGAATGGAAGTCGGCTGGAGCTCCCTCATTTCATTATATATATGTATATTTATTTATTTATTTTTTGTGTATTCTCAAGTTTGACCACAGGAATATTTGTTGAGGGTCAAGGTGGGGTTGGGGATAGGGAGAGGGAAAGTGAATAATGGGGGTTAAAATGTGCTTTTCTGTTTCATTTGTCTGGCTCAAAACATCTTAAAAAAAAACATGGGGGCCTGGGTAGGTCAGCGAGTAAAGACGCTGACTACCACCCCTGGAGTCGCGAGTTCGAATCCAGGGCATGCTGAGTGACTCTAGCAACCTGGCCAATTTGGTTGCTTAGGAGATCCATCTCCTAAGCAACCAAATTGGCCAGGTTGCTAGGGAGGGTAGAGTCACATGGGGTAACCTCCTCGTGGTTGCTAAAATGTGGTTCGCTCTCGTGGGGCAAGTGGCGAGTTGTGCGTGGATGCCATGGAGAATAGCGTGAAGCCTCCACATGTGCTATGTTTCCGTGGTAATACACTCAACAAGCAAAGTGATATGATGTACGGGTTGATGGTCTCAGAAGCGTGAGGTGAATTCAAACCAGACATTTAATTCAACAAAACTACATAAAAGCTCTTTTCAGCATAACCAAAACAAACTCGCTCATACAAACACTGCTCTCTCTCTCTCTGGCGCCCCGGCTGCTCCTTATCTCTCTCTCTCCGGCTGATTGGAGCAATTCGTGGCCCAGCCACGATTTGTATGTTTAACAAGTTGAATAACGTAAAACTTCAATGCAGTGATGCATAACCTATACCACTCATAGCAAGAATTTGCCCCATCTATATCTGGGGATCAGGAGCCCATACTGATCTTAACAAAATTTGGAGATTCCAAATGCAAAATATCAAGGTAAACTTTAGGCCACAGTGGAGGCTTTATGAAATTCTCTTTTAGTTTAAGATCTGATTAACTAATAAAATTCAGCTTCTGAAAACCTAAGAGGTGGAATCCTGTGACTTGCTGAGGTAATTAACATCCTTGAGTCATTAGACTGAAATTGTACAATTAAACACAACTTAGATTTATCAGGCAGTGATAAATCTGATCATAGTATATGGCTTAACAGATTTTTATTTGAAAGGGTAAGGATGTACATAATAAAGGCATACATTATAGGCAAAAATGTACGTACTTAGACAAAACATGTATCCATGTGGCATCGGAGATTAAACTGACCTGAATCTGTATGTACATACACACATTAACAGTAATAACAGAGGCTCAAATGTTTCATTTAAGAATTCACACTGTAGTTCTGTCAAATAAAAAAAAAGACCTTTTTAAATATATCAGTACATTTATTGAGTGTCATTTTTGGAGTGTCTGGGTACCAGACAAAAAATTACAAAACCATTAACACCTTTGCTTATTCGTCCTGTTACTATTGACCGGAACCTACCATGGAACATATGTGTAATGTATTGAATATTGTTTTATTTCTTAAAAAAAGTCACCTTTAAAAAAACGAAAAGAAATTCAAAACTGAGCGTTCAGTTCAATACTTAACTATGTACACGGAAAATACAATTTCAAGCACAATTGAAGTTTGAGCTCCCTCTTCATTGTAAAATAAAGTTGAAACAAATAGTGTATGTGTCTGTCTGCATTGTTGAAAATTTGTATTTCCATTTGCATTAGACAACCTATTTGAATTCCCTACAATTCCTAACAACACGAAGGGACAAACTAAACCAGTGGTCTGCGCGTAGTTAACAATTTTGTAACATTTACATATCTTCCATCAGACTTCCTTTCTGACAGGATGCCACAGCCTCTTCTACCAATCCACCATCATTTGGAATTAGTTTAGGATGATGCTGGATTAATGACATCAGTGCACTGTGGTTCACAGAACGGCCCAAAGCGGCCATATACATCTTTCGCCCTCACTGCAAAATAATATGTTGACCCTGACACAAACTGGGTCAAAGTGCACGCCATGGGTAATGGTAGAGCTTTCACTTCACCAATCTTCTTCCACAGTGATGTGGCACCGGTGCTCGCTACTGTCCCCTGGTGGTCCTGATGGTAGGCGTACAGGTGATAGGTATCTACAGCAGCACAGTTGCGGTCCGTTTCCGCAACACACCAAGAGAGGACAATTCCATTTTGGCTCTGAACACGGGCCAGTTTGAGCTGAGGCTGCTGTGGAGGGGAGGTGTGGGAGGCCTCTGGTGGGAGACGTGCAGGTGGCGATGGTGCTAGCGGTAATGGAGGAAGAGAGGCGGAAGAAGAGTTTGGACGGGATAGCGAGGGAGAGTCCTGAGAAAGAACAAAGAGGAAAGAAAGATTATAAGAGCCACTTGGTATCATTCCAGTTTAACCCTCTGGGGTCGACAGACACACCGGCGCGTCCTGCTGGAATTTTTTGGTCAACATTCATTTGACCAAATATTCAAATAGAAAACGGTTTTAATTTGTAAAAAGAGTTCACAATTTCAATGTTTTTACTGTATTTTGGATAAAATAAATGCATCCTTGGTGAGCAGAAGAGACTTCTTTTAAACGGTAGTGTAGGTCTAAAATTAAGTAAATTCTTTATGTAAAGAAAATGTACGGAAAAATCAGATTACTTCTTTTAACTTAAAACTTAATTTTGATCATTAAGTCTCCTCACATTCATTCTCTATCCCTCACTGATAGGCCCAGGGGAGGGTCTTTGTCTCCTCAGGTGTGAATTACAATCAATATTCATGATCATTCACGCATTCTCGCGTATGACATTTCTAACACTAAAAGTGTCTTAAAAAGGTTTGTGCTGAATAGTGTTCTCAGACTTTATCCTTTAATACGTTTTTAAACAATTGCCCAAAACACCCTCAGACCAATGAAGGTTAAAGAGTGTTGTTTAATTTCCCCTCAAGTGGGCCTGACTCATTGAATAGTAGTTTAACCCCTTGACTGTCACCATTATATTTTTAAAACAATATCTTAGTAAAATCCTAAAGTAATATTGACAAACTATATATAATTTGAAAGCTTACAATCTCTAGTCTTCATATTTGGTGGCTGTTTTTAAAAATAATTACATTTATCAATTTGCAACAAGAATATTTCATATTCATTAGGCGTTCTACAAAAATCTGGCAAATGTCTTCTTTAAAACAAGACCAACCATAGGTCTATATTCCAAAGCATTCTTGAATTACAACCATTTAAGTTTGGATAGTGATTTTCATGTCTATGTGGGGGGGGGGTAGTTAAAGGGTTAACATCTAGCAATACATTGGTGTGGGTTCACCTTTGCTGTGTACACTTTAAGTCAAGTGGTCAATCCTAAAAGTGTTACAACTCTGTTTAGCACATATTTTAAAACAACCCACTTGAAGGCCTCACACTATAATGAGATATAAACAAGAATAAGACAGTTCTTAGAAGTTATTGTTTACTGATAATTCATTTTATTACAGCAGATATTTATGTAGGTATGTGTAGAAAAAAAAAAGAAGTCTGCTCTCTCTCTTATTTTTTGCATCACACCACTGTCCCGGTATATTCTTTGAATCAGGGTGTCTTCCTTCGCAAACACCACAAAATCGCACCACTCCATCCCTGTTAGGAGCAGCTGACCCTGCACCTGCCAGTAGTAGCCATGACCCTGCTTCAATTCCAGGTTGCCGTCTTTCATTTTCAGATGTGGATAATTCACATAGCTCTTAACATTTAGACATTTTATTTCCACAAGGCCGAATTCAGTACTTTCTGTTGGGTCAAAGACAACCCCATCTGGAGATGTACCTAGCCATGGAGTGCCGGGATGCATAATGAAGCCACAAGGGTATTAGTTCACCCTCTTGAGCTTGCAGTACTCTTCAATGGCATCAGCTTCCATTTCGAGACCCCTCTTCATTGCTGCTGTCTGACAAACCCCTTTGAGCAGCCGGTCTGCTCCCTTATCTAAGGTGCATGGTTTAGCATGGCATATTTCCCCAAAATGTGAGGAAGTGAGTCTGGGTTTTCTCAGTCTATGCCAGTCTGCTGATGTACTTTGACTCCTAGTTGCATCCTCTATTTTGTTAGCCATCTCCCAGGTAACCTCAAGTGACTTGAAGTGCAGCTGTTGATGCTCAGTGAAAACAAACATACTGCAGGATGTCTCCAGTCGCACGGGCCAATGGCAAATCTGGGCATGGTGGAGCGTCATGGTGAGCAACAGGGAGACTTCTTGCCTTGGGTTGTTGGTATGACAGGGGACTGCCTGCTTGTACCAAACCGAGTGCAGAGTCCACTAGTGGCACCTCACAGGTGATACCCATTGTACAAATGGTTGGTGCAGAAACAGGGGTGAACTCTTTGTAGATCTCTGACACTCTGAGAATGGACAGGTCCAGCAACTCTCCACTGATGGCTTTGTACAGTGTGGACCTATTTGAAACAAATTGAGAAACTCCAGTAAGATACATCACTTCATAACTACAAGTAACAAAACTACAGTTTTCTTGATTTGATTGAGAAAAGTAGGCCTAACAAATTAATTACAAGATTACTAACTACTAGCCAAATTCTCACCTTACTCCCTCGGCCATGGTCCTCTGCTTTGGTTTGGCAGACATCACAGCCATCTTCTCAACGGGACCTGGTTTAACACCCTGTGAATATAGGCCATAAGCAGTTATGAGCATATGTGATGTGTGTGCGTAGATGCAGAATTGAAATTATTGTTACATTATTCCAAGACTTGCCAGGGTTCTTGGCTTGTGCCACTGTTGTTCACTCTCCGTACAGCTCAGCACTGGTGGAACAACTGGCATGTCTAGCTGAGAATAATGTGCAGACTGGAAAGGTAGAGCCACACAATGGTTACAGAGCACTGATCCAGCTACACATGTACAGCTGTGATGGACCAGCTCAACAGGGATTGAGTCCTTCAGCCCCACCTGTAACAAGTTATGTTGTTAAAAACATGAAAAGAAAAAAAAAAAAGAGTAGCATAACTGATTTGTCATATATTTATATGGACTACTCAAGTAAGCTACTATTTTTGTACACTGTTAGTTAAAATAGCTAGTAAAAACGTAACTTTTTTTTCCTTGTAAACACTTTTAGTAAAGGGATTAATAATCTTTTTCTTTTAATGTGGTCAGTGGAGCAGTCTATTTGATTTGCAGGTAACTTACACTCCCCACTTAAAAAGTACCAAGATTGCAGTATACCTACTTAGACTTAGCAGGTTTACATAAACTTCTATACCTATCTTATGCGTTTCTTTCACCTTTCACCTGGGATGTTCAGCATACCTGGAAAAACAAACTATACTACACCACTGATTGCTGTTAGTGAAAACATAGTAGTAACGTAGCACTAAGCGTACACTGGTCGTTTTTAATGTGAATGGGGGATATGGTCAACAAAATGAACATGGTTAACCTAGAGCAAAGAATCAAAAAAGAACACGATTAACCCAGGAACATGGGTAACCATCTTAATGCTACACTCATCCTACACTCAAACTGTGAGGTGGTACTAGCTAGTCAATGTCTAACAGCTGATCTAGCCGCTAACAGCTGAGGTAACGTATCGCTACTCACCTTCAAAGTTGTGGATGTAACTTGATATGTACAATCTAAATCCTTTTTCACGCTTGCAACCGGGTGCAGGTGAACAGCGATCGACAATCCTGTGGACGTCGTTCACGTCCATTTTCGGGAGGCCTTGTAGACAACGGGTGAAATATGCCATCTTTCGCAATCAAAACCTGCCGTCTCGCTGCTATAGCAATGTCGCGAACCGGAAATGGTCGACCGCACACTCAAGGCGGCGGATGTAGAACTCCTTAGTTACATGCACGTAGCCTATTCATGATCATTCAAACATTCTCGCATATGACCTTTCTAACACTAAAAGTGTCTTAAAAAGGTTAAATTACTATATTGTTTTGTATAAAATGAGTGATCAGGATGGTTTTCACATAATTTTGTAGCAAAAACTCTAGGCTACAAGATCCAGTTCTCAAAAGTCTTGTGGACAAATGTTTAGTGTGTGTGTTAAAAATTCAGAATGTCAATTCAAAAACCATGCATAAACTTTATTTTCTCAAAAATACAAACATGTACACACATGTTGCTCACATATTATTGTAGCCCAGTTTGTGCTGAATAGCGTTCTCAGACTTTATCCATTAATACGTTTTAAACAATTGAAAAAAGCACAAATGTCAAGGCATGTCAAAACTTCTCCAGGGCCCAAAACACCCTCAGACCAATGAAGGTTAAAGAGTATAATAGCCTGACATATTTAAGGGCTAATATAGAAGTGGAATGTAGGAATAAAACACCAGTAAAGATCAATTAATGCCTTAAGTATCGTCAAAAAAAAAGGGAGAAAACAGCAATTATGGCACCAGCACACAGTCCATTATATAACTTTCTAACAAAGTCAGAAAAATAAACCAGAGAGAGCAGTCAAGTTCAGGCATTTGACTAATCTCTGTAATATTTGTTTTATTGCAAAACACTCACCACAGTGGAGCGCTGTGCCGTTCGAACTCCTGTACATGGAAACAAGAGGGGAAATTAATGAGATCTCAATGTACAGCTCTTAATGTGTATTACTATATCAATAAAAAATTGTTCAAACAAAAAGGATAATCCATGCTTAAATGGCATTCCCAAAAGTAAGATCTTACAACTCTAAAAATATAAATCAAAAAGGGTCAACTGCATGGTATCAATGTACAGAAAAATCTTTCAAAATTTGTAGAAAATATATTAGGATCTCGCTTAGAGACTCTTATGCTACAACACAAAACACAAAACCTGAGCACTAAAAATAAACCTTTCAGTTATTATTCATGTTTGACATGATACCTTTTAGACAGTAAGCACAGAAGATAACTTATTTAAATTTGGTGTTGTTCTCTAACATGTCCACTTTACCAGGCAAAACAAAATTGTTGATAGGACAGTCCAAAGATATAGCATATGGAACCGTGGAGGCTATTGTGTCCTTTTATTTATCAAAGTATCCTTTGGACCTCTCCAACCAATAATTCATGTTTTTATTGCACATTAAATCAGAATAACTGAAAACTATGAATGTAATAAAAATATATAAATAAAAAATACTTAAAATTATATCAACTAAGTCCCTAAAGATATAATTCAGCTCACTTTGGCACCTTATTCCATCACTCCAAAGATTGTGCATTGAGCGCCCTCTTGTGCACGGTCTATGTTTGTTCGCTCTGGATGTACTGACCCACATGGGATCCAAATATGGAATCTAACGCTCTTTAGTCAGCCAATGAGGATGATCTGACACATCTATGATGTGAAGGATCCTGTTTCAGTGAATTGATCCCAGAGAAACTGTTGCTATAGAGACACCATTAGCAATAGCCACCATAGCCGTCATGATGACACTCTTTGAGTAATATTTTAGCATCTACATATCGTATTACATTGATCGTTGGTTGTTTGATTCAGGATTACCTGCTGTAAGTTGTAATATGCCATTTTCTACATTATGTTTATTTTTCAAGAAGAAATAAACCAAAATGTGATGGAAATTAAGTCTCACCTCCATACATGTGGATTTCAAAAGATTTCACAACTACTTGCTGTAGTTTGGTCTCCAAGTGAAACAAATTTGCATGTTGTATTCTACTAATCAAGGCCTTTCCAAAGATATATAACACATGGCTGTGTGATCCATTTGATATTTTTTACTGGTTCTAAATATGATTGTTGTGATCGCAATTTGTTTTAAAAAAATTGAACAGTTCTAATTTATCCGCAAATTTAAAAACAGTATTTGAGAATTATTTAGATCAGCAATATTCATTGTAAAAATAAGAATCTATGCTTTAAAACAAGAACTCTTTTGTGCAGATGGTGAGTAATACCAGAATAGATCAGCACCAATTATATCTTTATTTATGTTCCACAGAAGAAAGAAAAGTTGTACATGTTTGAGGCGTCATAAGGGCAAGTAAATGATGAGACAATTTTTTGGGGGGTGAGCTTTTCCTTTAAGCAGCAACAGATAAATAAAAACAAAAAAACATAAGCATATATCAAATTAAGAAAAAGAGAGGAGAGAGAGGGAAGACCAAAAATAAACAAACAAGGAAAACACAAGGAAATAAGAAAAAGACTACTTGAGTGGGTCACTCACCAGCATTAGGTGTGGGGCTGACTAAAGGAGGTGGCCCTTGTGCACGCTGGGTACCGAGAGGGGAAACAGTGGCCTTCTGGACTCCTGTCACTGCACAGCACCCACAAAGAGAGAAGGTATGAGGAAACAAACCACGGACATCAATAGTGACAAAGAAAGGGAAAATGCTCAGGACAAGGTTTAGGCAATCCTATCCAGGAAAGCAAGTTCATTTTGGAGGTAAATTTAAAGTTGGTTTATTCAGAGAAACTAGAATGGCTTTTTAGAATAGATTAAGGCAGAGGAAGACTGAAGGATGAAAATCAGTTGTGTTGTACCTTGAACATCATCATCATCTTCAGTTAGATCTATCACAGAACCTTTGGGACGCCCAGGCTGTATAGAGAGACAATAAGTTATGATTAAATGAAAAATGTTGTATAAAACTGCTTTCATAAAAAATAAATCAAATTTTAGGTATTTACAATGTAATAATACAGCTATTAAACTTCTCATTGTTTACAAGATATGCTTACCTGAGGTGTTTTGCTTGTTGAAGCCTGATTATCTATTTAAAATATAAAGTAAATCAATTATAATTGGATAACAGTTTATAAATATACATAAAAAAAAACTAAATGAATTTAAGAAATACTTAAAATTATTAAAACAATTATTTCTATTTAGAAATGTAACATTAAAAAATAAAATTGTGAGAAGTATAATTACACAAGTTTATTTATTTCTATACAAATAATTTAAAGAAACACTATTAAATACATAATAAAAAAATAAAATATATTATGAAATGTAACCTCAAATAAAAACAATGTGAGAATTAAAATTAAGGTATTAACGTAAGGTATTACACTTCATGTATTTATTTTCATGTATCCTTTGAACAGGCGAACCGACAAAAAGTGTACAGCAGGAAATTAAATCTTGCACTTATCACTAAATCTGAATTTGATTTTGTATTTAGGTAAAGACATACTGTCATACCTGTCTTTGAGGCCAGTGCAGAGGCTGATGGTGGACCTGCTGCAGCAGCTGCTGATCCTGTTGCTGCGGGCCCTGTGGTTCCTGGAGAAGAGGCAGCTGTAGATACTCCCACAACAGCAGCACACTGTATAGGTGTTCGGGCTGTTGTCACAGATATCCCTGTACTGGGTGAACTAACAGTCCCTGTGCCACCTGGATACACTGCTCTTGCTAACGACATTGCTGGTCCTGACGATGTCACCAGTGTAGAGGAAGACGGAGTAAGAGTGCCTGCTTGTTTTTGTATAATGAAAGTGGTAGCAGGAGTAGTCGTCTTTGCCTTATTGATGCTACTAACTGTAGATAAGGACGACACTGGTATTAAACCAACACCACCAGCAGCATTGACTAATGCCCCATTTTGCCCATTTGCCATTGCTAAAGGCAGCTGAATTAAAAGAGGCTGAATAGACACTGACTGGCCCCCTGATGTTACTGGGGTACTAGTCATGACCCCTGTATTGGGACCAGTCTTTATCAGGAGAGTGCCTGTCTGAGACTGTCCAGGCAGAGAAGTGGATGAGGGAGTAGAGCTTGTTGTTGTGGAGATGATCTGTAAAATAGGGGTGGGGGAAGCTAGTGCAGAGGAGGTTGGCGTAGTCGAAGTGGACAGAGGTTTAGGCTGGGCTGGGATTGCTGGGGAAAGAAAAAAATTACTTTACTCAATTAACTCACAAATGCTTTAAGTTGAATAAGTACTAGAATTAACAATGAGATCTATCAACCACTTTTTGAAAGCTCACCAGTGGAATTAGCAGAACTTGTTGGTGGACTAGACAGTTTGGGATCCATTGTAGATTTTACATTGCTATGAAAGAACAGGAAAGGTGGGGGAGCATTATAAATTATAACAACAGAATGGTGTGTTTAATTATAAAATAAAGAGTATTTCATAATATTTCATATAAATAATACAAATAAAATTAGCGCAAATAATATTTAAATCATTTCAAATATTATTTACTCTCACTTTATACATTTGCAGAGAGGTGCCTCACATTAACAGTAGGTGTGGGTTACCAATTGAAATATAGGAGGCAAGAGTTTTCATTGATAGCTAAATTAAAATGGTAGTCTGTGGTGTTTACCGTTGCTGTGTAGCCTGGGTCATGTAAGTTGCATTGGTGGCCTGAGCAGCAGAGGCAGACTGAGCCTGATAAACAGGTGAGAAAAAACAAATTTTTACCTTAGAAGTGAGCCAACTTTACATTTAAAATTAAAATCACATTTAGTCTGCAATTAAAAACTGAAAAATTTTACTATAAGCTTGGTTAAGGACCATTCCAATGACTTGTTTCAGTCTTTATTCCCAAATTTTCTGAACTGGTTCACACTCTTACCTGTTGAGCTCTCTTTGAGTTCTCGGAGGCCTGATTAGCAGCACCAAACTTTTTGGCTAGCCGTGCAACCTTAGCCTAAAAAAAAAAAAATCAGAAGTTTCATTCAGTATTTTAAGGTTAAGTGTCTGGTACGATCCGATTTCGGTATGATGCACTTGATTATGAGCAGGGTATTTGTACAGCAGGAAGTCAACCAGAGTGGCCTTGACCACCAAGGTAAGCTGGTACACACAAGAGACTCATTTGTGAAAATCACTGCCAGTGAGCACAAAACAATGTTTTTGTTTTTTGCACCTTCATTAAGTTAAAACTAAGCATGTTGTGAGGTAGGCTAGTATTGAGTATGGAGTGGTGGTGGCGTAGTGGGCTAAAGCACATAACTGGTAATCAGAAGGTTGTTGGTTCAATCTCCACAGCCACCACCATTGTGTCCTTGAGCAAGGCACTTAACTCCATGTTGCTCCAGGGGGACTGTCTCTGTAAGTCGCTTTGGAGAAAAGCATCTGCCAAATGCATAAATGTAAATGTAATGTAAATGTAGTATTATTATACATTTTATAGACACATTTACCTAAATCTATTTCACAACATTACTTATTATTTATTGACAAACATCTGTTCTAATGGATTTACACAAGAACAATCTTTCACCAAGAATCATCTCTGAATTTTTGGCAAGCCATTTTATTGGTTTGTACTTTCTTTGCTGATTATATCAACTGCTTGACTCTCTCAAATCTATAAGCACCATAAAGAATGCGAAAAAAAATTCCAGTTGAGGGCCAGTCATTTAATAGTGAATATAATCAATTAATTTTATGCAACTGAAAAAAAAGAAAATCCACAATGGTTGCAAAGAACAATTTAATTTAACACACGAGTGTTCGACTATTTGGCTGCATTTAAAACTCAGGAGTAGGACTTAATGCGTTTAAAGAGTAATACATTGAAATTAAATTCTACGTTTTAGGGTGATCCATCAATTAAAATGTTAAAATCAAATAAATTACGATTAATTCATCGCAAATCAATTTGCTGAGAAAAGACCTGAAATAAAGAATTCAAAAAGGCATTACATTATTGTGGCAGACGAGTAAATCATTGAATAGAAATTTCAAAAAGTGGCTTTAGATGTCAATATTACATTTTCATATGATTTAACATAAGTCATCCATTTGAGTTTTTCAGTCTGTCTGATGTGGAGTTGGTGTCACACTTGTTTGTTTGCACACAATGCATTTTTGTAGTACATCTGCACTATTTTGTAACTCTTGGCCTATATGAAGTGTCTCACTCTAGTTGTAGTGTCTCCCTGGTTTTCAGTTTCACATCATAAACTGTGTTTTTAGGACACAGTGTCAAGTTTAAAAGTAGCGTGAAGACACATCCTCCCACATTACATTTTTATTCCAAGTGTTGTCTAGGGCATGATTAAGTAAGTCTATTTTTTAATGTGTTATTTTGTGTGTAATTAAGCCCTAATTGCATTGAAATCACAAAAGTGTCTCCCATTTCACAACATTTGACCATCAAGTCACTCTAGCTTATGCCGGGCATGTCTTGCAGTTGTTTACATGTAACAACCCTTTTACCGAAAGTGCTACTTGCGAGAATGAGCTTTGTGTTCAGCTCCCATCTACTGAAATTATATTGTTAGTGCCCTTTAGTGGTTTCAAGCAGCAAATGCATAATTACCGCAACAGTGAAAAGTCAATTCTGGAAGTGTTCGAAGACTACCCTGTGTACAAAAGTATTAACTATTGTACAATTCTATCTAACACGGTTTCTCTTTTTAAGGTTTAAGCTTAAACACTCACCTGTAGTGTGTTAATATGCTGCATAGCATTCTGTTGTTTGGTTGCATTGTCAATCTTCTCCACTCTCTCCTTCAGTTCTTTTACGCTACAGTCAAATACAGTCAACTGCAGCACCCGTAACCGTTCCTCTACTAACTGCTGCACCATCTAATAGGAAAAGAAATAAAGTGAATTAGTGTCTGGCAGGTCCTATGCAGTAGGGATGTGCATTCTGGATTTTGAAAAGTAAGATTTTGTAGTATATTTACTGTAAACACATATCCTACATGCTTCAACACATTGAGGAACATGCCGTTATCTGTGATACTCATGGCAGAAGCATTCCAAACATTGTAGATATTAAGGTTTAGGTAGAAAGATAACAAACCTTCTCCAGTTTATGTCGGCTCCCAGCACTGGCTGTAATTTTCAGCTCCAACTGAGCCTCCAGCTCCTCACCATCCAACCTTGCTCGTTTTCCATCTCTCTCCTCCTCGATTTCTTTGTCATCATCATCTTTCTCTTGTGACAAAGATCTCTTTGTACCAGCAGGGGTGCTGTTGTCTGCTCCAAAGCAGAGGCAGGACAAGGGTTTAGGCATAAAGGCATTGCCTGCAACTATTGAAACTCTGCTACTATCATCAGTTGATCATTTACATTTACATTTATGCATTTGGCAGACGCTTTTATCCAAAGCGACTTACAGTGCAATTATTACAGGGACAATCCCCCCGGAGCAACCTGGAGTTAAGTGTCTTGCTCAAGGACACAATGGTGGTGGCTGTGGGGTTCGAACCAGAGACCTTCTGATTAACAGCCCTGTGCTTTAGCCACTACGCCACCACCACTCCACTGATCAAGCAATCATTATGAGACACCAATTGAGTAAGCTTAACCAATTAGATTGTAAAGTAACTCAATATTCTCTCAAAATGAAAGATGCACAACCAGTCAATCGCAAGCTGCCAGTTGATCTCTTAATTTCTTGAAAATCGATATTTTCTTCTCCAAAAATACTGCGTTTGCATCCTCACATTTTACAACTACGTGACACAAAATCCTCCAGTGTGAACATGATTTGGCCTCTCTGTTAATTCTCATTCCATTGTGCAGTTGACTGTCAAACAATTAGATATTGAATAGTTGTTAACAAACCAGTTGGGTCTCTTGTGGTTCTCACCTCCAATGTTTTCCGAAGTCCCTTTGTCGTCTTTTTGGACCTCTTTCGTAATATTTGTATTCATCTTTTCCTCCTCACTTCTTGCTTTTTCATCTTTCTCTGCCTGGATTTCATCCTCTTCACTGAGGCACAGAAAGCCCTCTTTAACTTCGGGATCACATTCTATCCCAGAAGAAGGAGAGGCAGAGAGAGGAGAGGAGTAACTTTTATTGCTTTTCTCCCTTTTCTCTTCTGAACGGTCACCAATGGAGGGTGTGGCCATGAGAGCATCATCCATATCCATAGCAGCCATCTCCTCACTGGGCACTTTCTCAGTCTCTGCATTTTTAAGGTCTCCTTTTTCAAAGGGTGTTGTTGGAGAACTGGAATGCTCTGAAGTCTGGAGGGGGGAAAAAAAGATGAAATTATTTGATTATCTTAAAAAGATGGGACCCTTACCACAAGATTTCTCTAGTTCACATCGGGCTCAAAACAATAAATATTCCAGCAAGGTGGTGTTGAAATTACACATTCCTAAAGACATGCATTGAATGAAGCCGTCTGTAATAGGTGTTGGATGCGAATTATTAAGAAGAAAACAACTGGACTCTTTTATAAATTTGGCAGTTGCATTTATCCAAAGAAAATAGGTGCATTCAGGGAAAACATTTTATTAGTTTGTAGGTTCCCTGGGAATCCAACTCATGACCTTGGCATTGCTAGTGCCATGCTCTACCAACTGAACTACAGAAAATACAGACCCTAAAGCAATCTCATTGCCTGCCTCACCTGCGCATTATTGCAAGTTGATACAACAATATCATTCTTCTCATTAATTGGTACACTAACTGGTTACAACCTGAAAGTGAATAATTTGAACTATATTTTGAGTTAAATGGAAGCCAAAACCCTTGAATTCCTTGCTTGGAAGAGAAACTCACTTCTTTCTTTTCCATTATATGGTCCTCATTCTTTTCGCCATCTTTGCTCTCATTTTTTCCTTTCATCTCCTTGGTTTTCTCATCTCTCGCCTTTTCTGGACTCTTCTTAAGTGAAGGAGAGGGTGAGGTAGTCTGTGTATTGGGTGGAGAGGGAGAACGGGAGACAGAGAAAGACAAAGATGGAGAAGGGGAACAGTGAGATGAATCATTGGCAGGTGACATCAAGTCTGTCTCTTTATGATTCAAGTCGTTCTCCTTTACTTTATCTTTCTCGGTGTGGGTGCCGTTCACCAGTGGGGTCTGGGGTCGTGAGGAGTAAGAGGTGGAGCTGGAAGAAGTGGTTGTCAAGGTGTTGTGGAGAGTTTCGAGCTGCTGACGATCACTCATCTTCATTGTTTTCCTTGCACGGAAGATTTTCTTCTGAGGTTCCTCTGGTACAGCTACTTCCATTTTCACCTGTGAAAAACGGCAGAAGTATTAGTTGGTCAAACGGACTCGAAATATTACAGTTACCTTTAAACAGGCTGAGTATTTCGAAATTCCAGCACTCGAATAAACTATTCAAATCCATGTAAAGTGTCATTACTGAAGAACAGCCACAAGGTGTCACTCTATCATCTCAACCATTTCCTGCTCCTCTAGAATTTTCTCCTGACCTCGACTACAATACCTTCCTTTAACTGTAATGCAACCATAACCGTAGTGCTGATTATATGTGGACATCTTAAGATTTTGCCATATTTGTTTAATAGTGGTTCAGCCAAAGCAAATATACTAAACAGTTTAACTATTTTAAGAGCTGTTTACCCAAAATATCAGTCTGAGTTGAAGTACCTCTGTAAATAACAAGTCCGTAAACCACCTATTGAGAATGTAGTTGAACCTGACAAAAACCAGTAACCTTTTTCAGTTCAACTGCCATAACTAGCTAGTTGGTAAGGCCACAACAGTCAGCAGTGCATCTGATTCCAGAATACCAAGAGGGAGACCAGACTTTGTGTCCACCCCATTCAACGTGATTGGTGCAATTCTTAGCCAATAACAGCAGCACACAACAGAGTCTGCTAGCGACAAGAGGAGTGATTATATAATGCAGATTTTCAAGCTACTATCGTGTTTAAAAGCTCGCATACCCATATTTCTGTCTCAGTGTTATGTTGTGGGGGTGGGGTGTGTTTAAAGTAATAAATAAATTAGTTTGTCTTACCAGGCTTACGCGATGTCTCGTACTTTTCTGTTCATGGATTTGTTGAGGATCCTAAGAAAGGAAATATAGAAAAATACATCTTAAAAATTATTTACAATTCTGTTTCGCACGTGAATAACAGCAAATTTCTGATTAATTAAATATCTGTCTTAAGATTATCTAATAGTCTCATTGTTAATTCTAAAACCATTCTTTAATTTTAGTAGTGCAGTCCTATACTAATTAATAGGTTGTAACTTCTGAAGTGTTGTCTATTTATGAGTTAATCCATCTAGTAATGCTGATATAATTCCCTAGTTCTATGCATATGGACCACAATACATGTATTTAGTAGCTAGATGTTATGACCACAAACAGTGAAAAGTACCAACTGTTCAAAAATAAAATTTTACAGTCTACAAAGAGAGACAACTACTGAGAAAATGTATTTGAGAAATAAGATAACACCTTGTTGATTTGACAAGGAATACGAGCAGATTAAATATTTACCTTTTGCAACACTTGCACACCTAAATTTAAATGTAATTGTACAAACTGTAATTCTGACAATTTAAGGTATACTACTAATAATAAACTATTTGCATTAAAAAAAAATAAATAGAGAGGACGGGTGTCAAAAAAAAATCAGCACTGTCAGCACTCGTTAAGAGACTCAAGAACTTGCTGTTTTATGCATAATGGGTAAAGAATAATCACCTGACCCTGTAATTTATATTTGTCCACATTTGAAAACTCATTACACAAGGCATGCACCTAATGCAGAACAAAAATATGGCTAAATTCTGAAAATGCTTCAATCTTGTTACTAGAGTATTCGTCCTAACAACAGGGCTAGAATTGAGCTTGTAGCCTGCACATCAAATGCCAAAACTGTTTAATACTTTAGAAAATGGCATGATTTTCTCTCACACAACCAGAACAAGTGGCAAATATTTTCTGTATTTTCAAAAAAAAATGTTTTTCCAATAAGTAAGATTTGAGCCAGTTAGTGGAACCCTTTACTTCCAATTAGCATCTGAACCTTCGTGCAACTTCATTCTAATGCTTCACATCAACTTTATTCTTGTGCTCCGATATATATAATAAACTTTGGTCCATCTGGACAACAACTTCAACTTCCAGTCAACAGCTACTTTTCCCCCAAGGCCTGGTATCCATGATAACCATGGCAAGATTGTTTTTACTTATTTGGGTTGTAAAGTCTCCAGTCTCAATTTAGTATTCCCTCCCAAATATTTAAGTGCTGCCAAGTCAGATGCATGACAGGTGACTAGGGTGCACACACACACACACACACACACAAAAAGAATGCAGTGATGCATTTTCTGCATGCACCATGAACGGTTTCTCTCATTAAGCTATCTGAAATTCCATTAGTAAATGGTCTGCACTTATATAGCGCCTTTATTTAAACTTAGCGGTTACTGAAGCGCTTTTCACTGCAGATCATTCACCATTCACACACACACACACCAATAACAGCATAGCTGCCATACAAGGCGCTAGCCTGTCATTGGGAGCAATTTGGGGTTCAGTGTCTTGCCCAAGGACACTTCGGCATGTGGAGTCATGTGGCCCAGGACTCGAACCGATAACCCTGCGATTAGTGGACAACCCGCTCTACCACCTGAGCCACAGCCACCCATATAGTAGCCCATATAGTAACCCATAAGGAACATAACTGAATAAATATTTTACATTTACATAAACGGAAGTTAAAAGACAAATGTGGCGTAAAACTAAATAAAAATGTCTATATATTCTTCCACATCAGCTGTTTTATGCCTACAAAAAGGACGTTCATTTTACAAACATGGCTGCCATACTCTAGGAAGCTGCTGCTTCTAATGCTGATCACAGCGCATAGGCTCACTGCGCACCTCCCCCACCCAGAGTGTGAACATAGACACTGAGGTTGCTGCTCGTTGCACAGAGTCAAAATGGTCGCCAGAGCTCTGGTGTACAACCAGATGTACATTGATTCTCCTCCTGAGGCTTGGACATCCAGAGGTAACCCATTTTTCAATCCGTTCCCCTTATCAATTAATATTTGAAACCAAGAATGTTTGCCATTTGTCTTCCATTTTGGCAAAACAATTTTTTTTTACATTAAAATAGCCCATTTTGTCTTGAAAAGAAATGCCAGAAGGTTGCAACCATTTCTATGGTAATTGCCGACAAATAAAGTTTTTATACATTCCTCCAAGCAAAAAGTCATGACTACTAAAAGATCACAATACGTCTTCCTCATACGCATTACAAGTAATCTGTTCTTCCTTGTATGAAAGGACACACCGCTAACCGATAATTCCACAATCTCAAGTCACGAATGCAAGATAGATGATCCCAGCCGCACTAGAAATGCAAACTTCTGGATATCAGCTGCAAGGATAAAGGCAAGTTTAAAAATTATTTAAAAGGTCTGCAAATACCACAGGACAAAATATGTAAACACATTAAAAAAATTAAATACAAATAAAAATACAATTTTCAAAATCGCGCTCTCCACAAAAAAGAAGAAGCTAATCCACCTTAAGCGTAAACCGCACTAAATCTGAAACCGTAAATGTAAAGACTTCAGTTCTAAAACAACCTTGAGTTGTAGTCCTCAGGAGTAGGCCTTGATTTGTAGCGAGCACTAAAACGGGAGCATAGCTGGTTTCCAACTACCTCAAAGCAAACACTGTATACTGAATAGAAAAACAGAGAGGCAGCAAGAACGGCAGGGGGAGGGGTGGTAGGTCTGGTGTGAAGAGGTGGAGCACATTCTTTGTTAGGTGTTGGCTGTAACTACAGAAAATGGTGTAGCTACCACACAATTGTTGCGTTACAAACAGAACAGTGTTAGCGGAAACAAAATGGGCACTTTTCACTCATAATTAGACTTTAAACTCTTACATTACCTTACACAGACTCACTGTCTTACCAGCAATATTCTAATACCTGCGATTGTGAAAGGTGTTGCAAAGCAAAACATTGATCAATGAGCCTCTAGATAAGAGTGGAAAATAATGTAGAGTAAAGAGAATATTGACAGAAGGCAGGAAAGAGAAATAAACTGGCATGTGCTTAAAAAGCTAAACTGACCCTCCCCCACTGCTGCATTACAGGCACAGAGAAAACAGGGTGGAAAATTACTGCGATACAGATCGTACCATTTCAACAAAAGGGGGTTGTCTACAGCCATATACCTATTTAGACTGAACAATCCTATGGAATAAAATTTACTTTCATGATGCCAGACATTTGGGCATAATCCAACAATGAAACAAGTAAAAAAAAAATTGCACATTTGTTTTTCCTTGACTATTCTTTCATACTCACTAACATGAGTAACACATCACATTCTGACATCAATCCCCATTATAATCTTTCAGAAAATTATAGTCTTCCATGACTAAATTAAATAAATCCAAATTGCTCACAAGAGAAAACACAACAAATTTAAAGACCATATGAAATAGTTTTTTGTGGCTTTTAGTCAGTCCATTTGCTTTGAAACCATCAATAAGTTAGTGTTCTCCTAACTCTTGACAACGATAAACTTTTCCAGATATACTTCAGGGAAAATAGACCAAAAATATTGATGACTCATCTTACACTACTCAGATTTCAGTTCAATCAAATGTTCCCTTGGATGAGCATAACAAACCCATGATAGAAACCTACAACCAAAAGGCAGTAGTAGCTCACATTCACTCACACGTAACATGTACACACCATAAGATGGCGCCATGACTCAAGAACATGCTGTGTTCTTGACATAAAAGCCATGAATGTAGAATGCTCAGGGCAGCTTTCCCAAAAGCATAAGTAAGCCGAAGTAGATCTTGCTGCCAATGGTCTCCACGATCAACTTAAGCTTGCTCTGCTTTTGGCAAAGCAGCCCCAGTTCCTGTATACTGCATATAACATTTTGTGCAGACCACATTGTTTTTACATTTCACAAAACATCTCGGTTCCCTGAGATGAAGGGAACTAGGCATTGCGTTTACTAATGCATATGGGGAGTGCCTTCATACACGACCTATTTGAAACCACTAAAATAACGGCAATATCGCAATATTGTCTATGGTGTTTGAGCCCCACTTGTTTTGGCACGAAACTGACCGCTATAAAATGGAGCATAGACACCATTTCCTCTGAATTTCTGACTGAAAACAAGGAGCGCATTGCTCGTGCCTCAAGAACTCTGAGTCTTGTGGTGCGGCTAGCATTCGCAATATCTCGTTCCCTTCGTTACATATGTAACAAAGACGTTTCCTTATGTCTTCAGTCCACTTGGCATTGTGTTAATAACGCATATGGGGAACAGAATCCCATCACACCGCACTAAACGACATAAATTCCTAGAGAGGAAACATGGCAACGCAGTCTTATGGGACGGCGACCAACATGAGAATGCCGCAGTGAGTGATCCTCTTGATGGCCAGGAGGAGAGCACTCATAATGAATGTATGAGCTATAGCCATAAAGTATTAATTACTCCTTATGAACCTGGCCGGAAAGGGACTTTAATTAAGTGATTGTGACTATGGAATTATAACAGCCTGAATGCAGGCGGTTGTGTAAATGATGCGGAGCCCATACTTAAAAAGGGGGCATAAAATATATATATATATGCATACATGTCTTGTAAGGACACACCATTAGTCCATGCCCATGAGGAGGCCATGTCTCTAGTTGAGTGTGTTTAATTGTGCAAGTCTGACCCTGCGATTCGTAAGCCAGGGTAATTGCATTGACAATCCGGTAAGAAAGTCTTTGCTTGGAGACGGACATTCCTTTTGCGCATCCTCCATAGCATATAAAGCGCGGATCAGACAGTCTGAACTGGCAAGTACGCTCAACTTTTGTATGTAGTGCCTGCACAGGGCATAGCAAATTCAATGATTGTTCCTCATCTGAATTCAGGGGGAAGAAGGCCTGAAGGTGAACCACCTGCGCTTTGAAGAGTGTGGTCAGGACCTTGGGTACATACCCTTTCTTGGTTTGACAGTGACTCTTGAAAGACCGGGGCCAAACTCCAGACATGAATTGTCAACTGATTATGCATGTAGGTCATGACCTGTTTTACTGAGGCCAGAGCCAGCAGTAGTGCAGTCTTAATAGAGACTGTGTCCTTGCTGTGTGACACCAATCAGAAAACACCTTCCATTATAGTGCGTAGAGGCGTCTAGTGGATGGTGCTCTGGCTAGTAAAATGGCGTTCATAACTGAACACACCAGTTCTGGTGCATGTAGTGCTCTCCGTTCAAGGGCCACACATGCAAGTTCCACAGCTGGGGCTGGGGATGCCAGATTGTGCCTTTCGCCTGAGAGAGGAGATCCCTCCATAATAGTATTTCCCATGGTGAGCTGTACAGCATCTCCATCATTTCCGGAAACCATGGCTGGTTAGCCATTACGGTACTACTAATAGAATGTTTCCTTGTCATCTCAGACTTTGCATATGGTAGAGTTGATCAGGGATACCGGAGGAAACGCATTTTTGTTTTTCACCAGCCATTTGTGTGCCATTGCATCCCTTCCTGGCGGGGGCTTGGGACTTCTAATAACAGAGGAGACAGTGGGCATTCTCAGCTGAGGCAAATAGCTTGATTTCTGCTTTGCCAAATATTTCCCAAATCCTCTGAATAGTTTGAGGATGAAGTCTCCTTTCGTCCGGTATCATCCCTTAGCGTGATAGTAGACCCGCACCATAATTCAGGCAGCCTGGGACATATGTCACTCTCAGGGAGAGATGATGTTCGTTCCATAGGAGGGGGGTGACGCGTCATTCTCGACAGTGGTGGTTCCGCCTTGGCTATTTATATACCACAACTGTCATGTTGTCTGAGCGAACCAGGACATGACAGTTTGATATTTCTGACTGAAAAGCCTTTAAGGCTAGAAATACAGTCGATGGCTTTAGGCACTGCGGGACACTTGCCCCAGCACGACACATCGCTGGTAAAATGCAGGAGGAGCTGTCTATTGTGCTAAACAGTGGCTGGATATAGTGATACACATGCGTCATTGGTGCTAAGCACGTCGCGGCACACAACGCTTCAGCCAGCACTGAAGAGGTCTCATGGATACAGCTGCCAGGATGCTGAGGTCCGTTCACCAGCGAAGCACTGCAGTGGAGCGGATCGCCTTGAAGATTCCATCCGCTGACTGGTGTGTATCAACGGCGAAGGTAGAGGGTTGAGACAAGGATGGGGTAATTGCTGTCTTGAAAGGAAGAAATTGAGGAAATGTTTTATATCGGTCAGTTCGTGCCAAAACAAGTGGTCAGATTCGTGCCAAAACAGGCAGGGCTCAAACACCATAGCCAATATTAGAAAATTGCCGTTATTTTAGAGAGGTTTCAAATAGGTTGTGTATGAAGAAACTCCCAATATGCGTTAGTAAACGCAATCTCAATGGACTGAAGTCGTAAGGGAACCCAGCTCCGCATTATGTTCGCTGGTAATCGCCATCTTGAAAATTACATCGAATGACACTTCACACCGAGGTCGGGGTTTAACTGATCTACTCCAACTTCACAAATCGGTTGTCCAACTTCAAAAGGCATTCCCAATCATTATTTTCAAGAAAGAGGAGGGGAAACACAGAGTTCTGAGTGGTCTGGAATGCATCATAAGGTATATCTCATCAAAAGTAGTCAGGCAAGAAGATATCAGCAATCTGGACACATTTTTCTGCATTTTTGACAACCTTTGTATGTGATTTTTGTGATCCAATCACAAAACGTATTGGACCCAGTTTACATCTGTATTTATCTGTATTTGTGATCGGACCACCCAAAATGTATCTTCACACCTCCAGCGATATTGTTATAAGTCCTTGTGCTGTATGTCGCTAGTAGGTGTTCCTACTGCTGTCCCTCTACCGTTATTGGTGGTCTGCACAAATGGCCATATATTTGAAAATCACAGATGAGATGTAGCCAACTGCTGGTAAAACAAAGATATTTTAATTTGAAAAGTAATCAGTTCTCTTGCATCTAAAAACAACAGCACTCAGTGCAGCACATCATGAACAAGATTAACAATGGTGTAAGCGCCACTGACTTTACACGCATTGGACGTCGCTCCAGAATGTCACTGGTCATTTGCATAAAGTTAAACTTGTCTCAACTTTGTCAAGTCACTTGCCACAACTACATCTGGTCTCCATAGGTTGCTCGTGTTGCCAGAAGTCGTTCTGTTTTCATAAAGAATGTATGATATTGTGTCTATTTGTCGCTGTGCATCACTGGCAGAATGAATAGGGCTTAAGTGTAAATGGTTTATATGGCTTCCAACATATGTCTGGCCTAATATTTAGTGGACCATATTAACTTTGCCGTTGTGCTCAATGGGTCATCGGAACTTTGAATAAAGCTAGTGAATTTCCTGATTCCTTTCCACCCCCCTCTTGTCGTCTCCCTTTCCTGTAATCTTTCTACAGTGCCTATAAATAAAACTGACAAAAGAGCAGAAAAAAACATTCCCTTGAAAATTAAGCTAAAGCCCTTCCCCTTTTTCCAAAAATCTAAACTAGTTAATTTCTAAACTCTATAGATTCAGAATTAAAACTATTTTTTTATTGAGCTGAACATTGGAATACCATGCCCCAATAAAACAAACCAAGCCAAACTCTTCAAGATAACTGCACAGTTGTTCAATTAAATTATACAGTGCAGAAAAAAAAAAACGCACATATATTCAAGTATAAAATGATCAAAAGAGAAGATGTAAAGATGCACAACATCTTTTTAAATACATGGAGAAGTGTGAAAAAAAAACCTTCTAAATAGTAAAAATCCAATAAGTGTGTTGCTGTAAATTTGTATAAATCTAAACAAAGGGCTATGCCAACTAGCTGGACTAGGATCGCCAATTCCAACGTAGCACTAGCTACTAATAAGACTATGCTTGTCTCGACAGTAATTTCAATCATCTAAATGCAAGCTCCAAAAATATGTTCAGAGTAGCAGCTCGGAATCATAGTCCATCTTTCAATCGTTACTTTTCAGTTGGCCCAGTATATCAGTTATCAGCACTTTTACATGTTCTGCTTTGCTTTTGGAGAAACATACAAAATGGATTGAAATAATGGTTTAAACTGAGCTGAGATTTCTGCATTCATTTTTACCCAAAATCAAAGTCAAATAAGCCAAAATATTTTGTAAAATGCAAACACTAAGGCTGGGGGAAAGTGTACAATTTTATGAAGACGTTACTGTTCCAGTTCTACAGAATTCCATGTGGGCCAGTTAATCCGCTCTATCAACCACAAGTAAAAGCAATGTATCCCTGCTAAATACTGAGTTTTGCAAGTAAAGATCCCCCTGCGATCTTTGACACACATGGAAAAAATACATGGGCACAGGCAGAAGAATAAGTACCCATGTTTTGGCAGTTACAAACACTGTGAAACTGCTGATCTACGCTTCTTATGGTGTACATAACAAAATCTAATTAAACTAACTAATAAACACCTCACACAACTGGGTGGTTAAAGGCAGAGGCAGAACATGCCAGAAGAAGTTTACATGAACTAAATATTGCTGAATGAACAAATATAAGAAAACATGCAAGCTACAGCAAAGCAAACTTAGGTAATACTTTCTGTCATTTATATTGTTAATAATCCCTCATTTCAATTTTAGTTTTCTAGATGTTTGTTTAGAAACAGACATTTCTAAACAATTCATTTCCCATTCATTTCGGTAAATTCTGAGCAAAAACTGTATTTTTTGTTCCGGTTTATGAAGTTCCAGAGCCTCCTTTCCAAAAGGTTACCGGTTAGAACAATGTCATTGATAAGCACAGATGAGGACTGTCTGAATGTCGAGAAAATCTTGGCCACATGTGGACCGCACAGACTGATAAAGAAATTTGCATCACATGGAACTTGAGAATAAAATGGAACAAACACGTAATACTGCAGGGATTAAGGAAACAGTAAAAAATAAATAAATAAATAAAAAATAATAAGTTGCATACCATCAAGGTGTAACATGAGGTGGACAAATTTATACTATATATTTTACACTGCTCAAGCTTTTGGCTATACTTCTCTGGACTATTTTTGAAATTCTTAGTCACTGCTAACATGTTTGGCTCCTTACGATTAATGGCCTGTGTCTATACCATTCCTGCTTGTACGTTTTATTTTGGTTTTTGGTTTCCAATAAAAGCAAGTGTAATGTACATTTTATGATAATAAAAAAAAAACAATAAATATGGCTTTGCATTCATTGGGACCTAAAGTAAACCCATAGACAGCTAAAGCTGAAAGTTGTTAGTGAAATATGTACAAATGTTTTTAGGGAAAAACAAGCTTTACTCTTCAGATGCAATTGTATGTGCAACTAATTAAAGCCATGACTGGAAGAAACTGGTTGGAACCAGCGGAGGCTGGTTTAAAAATGGGCTATGCCCTATAGAGCTCTCTGAGGAGTCAGTTTAGCACTTCGAGGTTTGTAGTAAAGCAATCAGGAACTAACTAGTGGAACACGCTACCAATTTTTTAATTAACTGATCTTTGATGGCGTATATAAACTTTGCTCATTGTCTGAGATTAAAATTTTACAAAATGGTCAAACTTGCTTTCAGGCACTGGAGCTTAAAATTCTTCTAAAATTACTGAAACCAAACATGGCACAACAGCAGTAAACTGTGCACACAGCTGCTACAACAGAGAACCAGATTTACAGCGAGGTCTCTTTAAGACCTCCCCCACTCTGCCATTTCATACTCAGTGCTGTACACTGCAATAACACAAAATGGCCACCAGATCTGCAGCTGAAAAGACAAACAACTGCAGGTGCACCATTCATGTGAATTAAACAGGAAAAGACAAAAAATAAACTGAAGAGGGTCAATTTCAAAGGTTTTCTAATTTAGTCTCCAGCTTATATGTAGCATGCTTTTGTCCGAATCTCTCTGGTTCAGTAAGTTAAAGTTTCGACTGCTGCACAGGCAGATTCTTTTGCTTTCAAAATGGACCCTTTTCACAGACTATGGCATGATTGCAACGTAAATCAATGGAAACCTTTTTATATTTTTTATTTATTTAGTATAAACACTATTCTTTTTGTTATTATTTAAAAAACAACAACTAGTCAGCACTGCCAAAGAGGGAGTGACCATATGGCATTTTTCTACTGACTGTCGTAATCCAATCTCCATTTTTTTTCCTCTTTTGGAATATTGCAACAACCCAATACTGGAATTTTTCTGTTGCGGTTGCAAATAGGAGCGCAAAATAATATTTGCAGTAGTTTCCCCATTCACCACTAAAGCGTACCCCATTATAGTTTACTTCTGCATTCCTAACCCGAAAATGTGAAAAGGGTGCCTTGGCAGCTTTTAATCATGCTTCATCAATGATTACGTTAACATGGATACCAGAAAGCAGCGTATTGCAAGAAAGCGGCATATTGCAAGAAAGAGAGTTCCCGTTTACATGCTCGAAACTGCCTTCTCTTTACTCCCATAGATGCGTCTCGGTCAGTAAGCAACTTTCTCCACAGCAACGCAATTTCCCCGCGAAGCTTATGTAAATCACAAACAAAGTATCAGAGGAAGACTTCAATATTTTATTCTCCATTGTTTCGCTTTTATTTCTAAATATTCCAGTTGTTGCTGTGTTTGTTTCCTTAACTTTCCATTGCGTTATGCAAGAATTGCAATGCAATAGTTTCCCTCTTACATACATACATACTAGCACATATAAGCGAACGTGAGGGACAATCGATATTTTACAGTAGTGTGTAAACGTAAAATAGTTTATAGTGTATGTGCTTTTCCTGTTGTCGGGCTCCATTCGATGACGCTAGTTCTCCTTAAAAACCTGTTAGAATGCCACTTGTGTGTTTACACGGCCACATTAAGCCACATATTCTGGGAGAAATATATGTGTGTTAAACCGCTTTCTCTTAAACGCCGTAATGAAATCGGCGTTCCCGTTTACATGACGTTTCAGAATGCCACTTTCTGATAAAACCCTGGAAAAAAGTGTCTTCAATCGTTGATACGACAGAGGCATCTTCTGGATAATGGAATGATGGTTTCAATCTTCACGTCAGGTGCGTGCTGTCCCTGTGATTCCGCCGAGCTATCTGATCTTGCTTCTGGCTTTACAGGCAGTCTTGACATTCGACAAGGTACAATAATGTGAATGCGGTCATATCTTTTGACAATAATTGTGTATGGTCCAGTTAACCATTTTGTATAATATATTTTAGAAATGTGTAAAAATCCATTATTTTGTATAATTTAGGGGTGAAATGGTTCTCTGTAAAAAAAAATAAAAAATAAAAAAAACCAAACTGTACGGTTCAAAAGTTTTGTTTCAGTAAAAATGCACATTATGCAATGTACAGATCATGCAATTTTGTAATTATTGAAACCTGCCATTTATAAAATATAATTAATTGTTTAAATTCTAACATAAAAGGAAGACATGGTAATTTTATAAGGTTAGAATAGAAAAAAAAAAAGTTTGCACTAGTAAAAGGTAAAAGATGCCTCTGGAAATCAAATATGAAAAAGTTGATTGTTGACCCTGGTTCCATCTGACCTATACAGAAATTGAGAAAAGTAGCCCCCCCCCGTGAGATTTTGGCGAGTATGATGTAACATTTCTGACGTTTTAGCATTACCAGTTTTATTCACCTCAAAATGTGTAAAATCCCCCACATATGAACCATGTAAGAGGGGAATTCCCCCTCATTTTCAGATATGAATTGAAATCAGGCCCTGGTTAAGTATAGTAGTGCAGATCTGCTTCTGAGTCAAAACCCGGCAGCATCAAATATGCATTAATGCACCATATCTAACAATAATTCAGTGAAGACTTGGAAACATCTGAGAAGTGTAATTTTTACCTCTAATAATGTTTCCTCATATCTGTATAGTATTTCTACATAGTTCTACAAGTCTTCAGAGCATGCAACATCCAAAACGGGCAATCAGGCAAAGAAATTTGTGATGCAGCAGTTTCCTTAAGGATCAAAGCACATTTTTTCAGGCAACATGAAGTGGTGTAATTCCAAAAAATTACTGTGATAAACCCTTGGCCTTCAGTTTCATGAAAAAACTAAATTAACCGGTTATAGCCAGTTACCAGCATTTAAAAATACAGTTTTTACTTTGGAACAATTGAAAGTCACTTTGTTCTGATATTTGGTAATGTTCTGCTAAAAAAAAAAATTATCATTTCGGTTTTCAATTTCATCCCTTGAACATTTAGTCCCTGTTGTAAACTAAAAAACGTCAACGCTCATTAGAGCAAAAACACAAAGGTACTCAATTTTCCTTTGCTTTGCTTTGTTCCAAGTTTAATCAAACACACCTGAAACAGCTAACCAAGGTCCTAGCTTGTCCATTACAATCAGGTGTGTTAGAGGGTTGAACTTCAACTCTACTAAAAGGAAAATCTCCAGAGCAAGACTGAGTACCTTGGTATTTTGGTTTAAAATATTCAGTTTTAGCACATATACTAGACATTTCTTAATGAAACACATTACACAGTGTTTTTATTTTATTTAATACATTTAGCTAGCAACATCCTGCTAATACTAGAAACAAATCGCAATCACTTTCCCACAGCGAAAATATCACAGTTAATTACATTTGGTATATCTTGTAAAATCAACCACACTTTCACAGAAAGATTCTAATGAAAAGTCATATACAAGGTTAAATATGAGACAGCAACAGAGAAAACAGAGCTGTGACCTTACACCGCTATCCTGAAATGCAGGCCACCTTCTGCTTGGAGGAGAAATATGCAAGCGTGTCTAGCCCCCGTGTGATAAACAGACTAGCAGTAAAAACCAGTAAAGATGGGGGAGGGGCAGAGCGAAGCCTGTACCATGGATTTTGCAGGGGTGCTACGATTATTATTCATTCCAACTAATACGCTAATATGTTTGACATTGAAAAATAGGCGGTACTGTACATAACTGCAAGGGATAAAACATGATTCTCTTTTAACTTTGATTCATTAAATTTCTTCAGATAAAATTTTTTCTTATAGGATTAACTTTAAAGAGACCAAGATCTGAAACAGAATTGAAATGGAGATCTGTTCAAAAATAGATTAGGTCTCATCATATTAAACTAGCTGAAATTAGTTGTGTTGCACAATCACACAGCAGTGTAGCTCCACCCTCTTGCTACCAAGTAACAGCAGAGCAGACTATGGAAAATTACTGGAGAGTATGGGCCATACCATTGTAAGAACTGAGAGGGGGATACTAACTTGCATGTAGGACTGAAACGATTAGTCAATGTTATAAAAAAAATTGTCGACAAAATTGTTTGCGCCTGACTGTGGGGAGGAAGAATTACACAGCACACATTCCAGATGCACTCTAAACTTTCACCAAAAAGCTTCAGGTGATGTAGATTGCGAAGTATGAGGGAATTATAATGCAAAAAATACAAAATAAGTAAAAACAGAAGCCCTCTCATTGTGGAATATGTGGAGTCTCTTATAAGGAAACACTCCAGCGTTACATCTTTAATGCAGTTATATTTAATGCATTATAACTTTAATAAAGTTCAAATAATACGGAACCAGGTCATGTCAATAACTACAAACTCTGAAACTGGCATTTCTCTGTGTGGCCAGAGCCTCTTCTATGAGTTGTGCGAATGTCCCGATCTAAAGGGGAGAGATTGAAAATGCACCTGGCTGAGACACACTCTGTCGCAAAGTCCCTCGAGCGCTCACGCTTAATGCAGCTAGATTATAACGCAATGGCTCACGGCTTATTAATATACAGTATGTCCCTTTGAATTTCTTATAGTGAAGAAAATTGGCAATACTCAGCTTTATTAATAATAAAGAGTTTGTTTTTTGTGAGTTAAAGATGGATCAAAGTGAACAAAAAGTTGAAAGAGAGTAGTCTTCACCCCATTATACACTGCCACAAAATATTTTTTTTTATTTGTTTTGGCTTGTTTTCCCATATAAATATCTAAAACTCCTTTATAACAATGTACATTTACTTTGGGAACTACAGTTGAAGTCAGAAGTTTACATACACTTGGGTTGAAGTCATTAAAAAAAAAATGTTAACCACTCCACAGATTTCATATAAGCCAACCATAGTTTTGCAAGTCATAAGGGATATCTACTTTGTGCATGACAAAGTAATTTTTCCAACAATTGTTTACAGACAGATTGTTTCACTTTTAATTGACTATATCACAATTCCAGTGGGTCAGAATTTTACATACACAAAGTTAACTGTGCTTTTAATCAGCTTGGAAAATTCCAGAAACGTATGTCAAGCCTTTAGACAATTAGCTTCTGTTAGGAGGTGTACTGAATTGGAAAAATCAAAGGGAAAATCAAAAGAAATCAGTCAAGATTGATTCATCATTGGGAGCTATTTCCAAATGCCTGAAGTGAACCACGTTCATCTGTACAAACAATAGTATGCAAGTATAAACTCCATGGGAACACGCAGCCATCATAATGCTCAGGAAGGAGATGCATTCTGTCTCCTAGAGATGAACGTAGTTTGGTGCGAAAAGTGCGAATCAATCCCAGAACAACAGCAAAGTACCTTGTGAAGATGCTGGAGGAAACAGATAGACAAGTATCTATATGCACAGTAAAACATGTCCTATATCAACATAACCAGAAAGGCTGCTAGGCGAGTTAGAAGCCACTGTTCCAAAACCACCATAAAAAAAAGCCAGACTACAGTTTGCAAGTGCATATGGGGACAAAGATCTTACTTTTTGGAGAAATTTCCTGTGGCCTGATGAAACAAAAATGGAACTGTTTGGCCATAATGGCCATAGATATGTTTGGAGGAAAAAGGGTGAGGCTTGCAAGCCAAACACCACCATCCCAACCGTGAAGCATGGGGATGGCAGCTTCATGTTTTAGGGGTGTTTTGCTGCAAGAGGGACTGGTGCACTTCACAAAATAGATGGCATCATAAAGAAGGATATATTGAAGCAACATCTCAAGACATCAGTCAAGAAGTTAAAGCTCGGTCGCAAATGGGTCTTCCAAACGGACAATGACTCAAAGCATATCTCCAAAGTTTTGGCAAAATGACTTAAGGACAACAAAGTCAAGGTAATGGAGTGGCCATCACAATGGCCTGACCTCAATCCAATAGAAAATTTGTGGGCAGGCCTCGCCCACAACTGGTGACAGACTCCGCCCTATTATCAAAGATCCTCCCCTGAGTGATCTAAGCACAGTCTGCCATTTTTTTCTGTGCTGGAGCAGCTAAACCTGGAACAGTATCGGCTCCGATACTGAAGCATTTAGACGAATCGGGTGTCGGTCCGACGAGCCCGATCCAAATCTGATACTGTGTGTTAGTCATGTTTATTACTGTCAAGCTCCAAAAATGACAAAAGAACCATAAAAACACCATTAAAGCATTTCATATGACTCATGCATTTTATCAAAAGCCACTTGAAGACCTGCGATAGCTCTGTGAAACACAAAAGACTGTTTAATAACTAAATATATAGTATGTGCATCGCCGGTGCATTTGTGAATGGTGCTGCTCTGTTGACACAAACTCATGCACAGGCTGGTCATGCGCTCGCGGCTATTTTTAGCCTCTACAGCAGTGCGCAATATTTGAGTGCTACTCAAGAACAGCTTCTCAGATGTAGATGCTCAATAGTTCGGTTCACTTATAATATGCATTTAGAACGGCACCGGAGGTGCATTTTACCAGAATTTGATTAAGAAGCAAATTAAACTACAGTGAACTTGCCTACAAACAGACACTTACGTGAATTCCTGGAGAGTTTAGAATGTCAATATAAAAGCGTGAGAGTTTAAAAAGTGCACGATTTAAATATATTACTGTTGTATTTAAAATAAAAAGACAATAATAATAGTATTAATACAAATTTTGTATTATTATTATTGTCATCATTAGCATTTTTTTCCAATTTATAACAATATTTAAGTTGAATGGATTCCAAAAATTAACTGTGTGAATGAAAATTGGACTGATGTCTTACAACTAAATTGAAGAAAAAATAGATCTGAATCCAGATGCAGGTTGAAATTTATTTAAAAAAAGAAAAAGCCAAAAATAACACTGGTTTCTTTTCTACTGAAGACAAGACTGGAATTAATGTTAATTTTACTGCTACATTATCCAGTATACCAGTTTATAATGAAGTGTTTCTTAATAAGCTAAACATTTATATAGAAATAATGTGTAGTTAGAGGTTTGTGCTTCTTTACATATTAAAGAGTACTCCTAATTATTTCCATGCAATAATGTAAATATATTCTAAACTGATCATGTAAAAAAACAACACCGGTATCTGTATCGCTCAGACTGAGATTTCTGATATCGGAATCAGAAAAGAAAATGGTATTGGTGCATCCCTAGTATCCATTGTCTCCGATTGTATTCACATGTCGTTATTTTTGTGCTTACTGTCTATAATTTATAACCACACCTTTATTATGCACAATACAGTAAGATGATTGTCACCTTATCAGTGTCTGACTCTGGTTCATACATATGGCTGAACTCCGGTATTTATGGTGTCAGTCATATTGGTTCTGATTTGTTGTTGCTTGTCAGGGGACAAGATGAATAGTAGGTTAAAAGCTAATGATTAATCGTTGCAATAGTCAAATAATCGTTCTAATAATCGTTAGATGAATCGATTATCAAAATAATCGTTAGTTGCCGCCCCACTTGCATGTCACAATAGATATTTTTCACACTCTGGGTTTTGGAAAGCGGAAGTAAATGTTTAAGGGTAAACTTCAACAGTGGTGAATGGGAGTGAATGGGAGACCACGGCAAATATTATTTTCACTTACCCATTTGCTCCAAGAGCAAAAGAAAAAAAGTCCAATATTACATTTGAATGACTTTCCAGAAAATAAATAAAAATAAGACATTGGAGTATTAAGAGAGTCAGATGGGAAAAGATGCCAAATTACTGTCACTCTCTCAGCAGCTGTAATAGAAACCCACTCGCAGCTGTGGTAATTCATTTTTTAAAACAAATTCTAGGGTAACATAACCCAAAGCATAATGTTAAAAACCTACACTCAATATAAAAAAAATAAAGATAAGACATGAACTACTGGACAGTTTTCTTCTAAGGTCTACCTGGTCAGAGGTCTGACGTGTCTGCCAAGCAATGAGCTTGTTAAGGTCACCCCCCAAAGGACATTTTCAAATAAACACACAAAGATTTGTTGTTCGAACATTACCAATTCAGGAGATAAATCTTTAAGAGCGGCTTCAAACTTTGCCCATGATTAGACGGGAGAGAATGCAAGCACTGATAGCAAGAATCACACGAGTAGCTTAAATGGAAGTGGGAGGGAAACTTGACTTGGACTCTACCATGTTTGCCAAGGTATTTTTAAAACATGTTAACTCCAACACCAGAAAACAGTGTTGTAACATTCACATAGTCATCTCTATTGTATGTTTCAAAAGCAGAGTGAAACTGAAGTAAAAACTGTACTCAGTGACCAGAACAATATGTAAGACCTTGCCACAATTAACAAACCATGCCAGAATCCAAAACTTCACTTTAAAGCGACAACATTAAATTATGCCGTGGGTAAAAAAGGCTGCACACAAAAAATGACCGGTAAGTATAAAATGAGAAAAGAAAATATGTCCTTAAATTAAAACTCATGGAAGTGAGAACACTCCCCCACTACTGCATAATGTGCGCAGTTCAAATGGTAGAATCAGACTGGCAGGATCGTACTACTATGAAAAGAGGGGTGTGAAACAGATGCACAACTTCTTTTGAATACCAGAGGTGAGGAGCATAAAAAAGCTGCCTAAATTATAAATGTATAGTGTGTTGCTGTGTTCAAAGATTCGATATAACTCTGCACATTGGATTGTGACAACCATAAGCAAAATAGATATTCCTCTGCAGCACTAGTTTTAAATGCAGAGGAATCTTCTTGTCACGGCAGTATTGCAATCATCTTAACGTCAGCTCCAAGAGGGAGTTCGGAGTAGAGCAGCATGGAATTAAAGTCCATATAGTAATTTCAGTCATTACCAATCAGTAGGCTCAGTTGATCAGTAATCAGCAGACAGAAACTACAGACTTTTTCACAAATGTTGATTTTGGGGGGGAAATATGTGTGAATTTTTAGTAGAGTAAAAATGTCAGTAGTATGAATTCATTAATCAACTACATCAACCACAAACAGAGCTTTTCAATGGTAAAAAATGCTTTATTATATTCAAAAGGTTCTGTAAGGTGAGGTCCTACAGCAATCTTTGCCACACAGGGATCTGCAAAATTGCAAGATGGACTAATATTATTCAAGCTTTTCCCAAATGCTAATTTAATAGCAAAAATGACATCCTCCGTGTAGTTTACGGCATAAAGTATTACAGTGCTTGCTGGTGTTTTTTCTCTGGATCAAGGTCCATGTTTTTCCCTGCATAATCAATTAGCTGCAGTGTTTCCTGTTCCAAAATAGACAACACATTCTATTGCATTGTCCTCTCTGGTTCCACACAACAACAAAATGCAGAATGAACAGTGTCAAACAAAAGCTCCCATGTGCCAGTTCTTTTTAACTCCTTGGTCAAAAAGACTCATAAATCGGTTCTAGGTCGAATCATTATAATGACACACTCAATGAATTGGCTGCTGGTTGCCGAATTAACATCCGACTCACTTCTGTTTCACTCAGTACTAGTGAACTTGGCTCTTATTAGAACAGATGTCAACTAAATCACTCACTAAAATTATGCATTAGCCAGGTGATTACCACTTACAATGTTGTACCTCACAAACATAAAAATCAAGATCTGGGTATGTGAAAATGAAAAACATGTAGCAGAAGTTCTCTTTAATGGAGATCCATTATTGATGTTGTATTCCTCAACAAGGTTTCATTTTATCCTGAGAAACTACCATGCAATGTATGCGCTTATTGCGCAAGGTAGACAGATGACAAAGAACCCATGATTAATTATAACACTTAGAAGCAACGTTGTAGCTCTATTTTTCATAAAGAAGAGTTGCACCTTCTTTTTCAAAGTATGGTCCAATGGGAATAAAGTAAAACATGTACATTGCCTCTAAAAAAGTGGCATAGTATCAGTGTGTAAACTGCATAAGGTGGACAAGTTTTATAAGATTAGATTGGTTGCTAAAGGTTCTCAGGAAAAGGGGAGATGCCTTGTGCCAGAACTAAGCCAAGTTATTAAGGTTATGGAGATCATGGCCTGGGAAGCTCAGCGGGTTTTGACGCTGACTACCACCCCTGGAGTCACGAGTTCGAAACCAGGGTGTGCGGAGTGTCTCCATCCAGGTCTCCTAAGCAAACAATTTGGCCCGGTTGCTAGGGAGGGTAGAGTCACATGGGGTAACCTCCTCGTGGTCACTATAATGTGTGGTTCTCGCCCTCGGTGGGGCGCGTGGCGAGTTGTGCGTTGATGCCGCAAAGAATAACGTGGGCCTCCACGGTAACACACTCAACAAGCCACGTGATAAGATGCGCGGATTGGCGGTCTCAGATGCGGAGGCAACTGAGATTCGTCCTCCGCCACCCGGATTGAGGCAAGTTACTACGCCACCACGAGGACTTAGAGCGCATTAGGAATTGGGCATTCCAAATTGGGGAGACAAGGGGAGAAAATAAAAAAGAAAAAGGTTATGGATATCAATAGTTTATTACTTTTTGCTCTCCACTGGTTTGCAATTACAACATTGCTCTAGCTTAATAATATTCTGGTCAATTTTTGAAATTCTGTATTATGGCTATTACTGCTAATATAGCTGGCTCTTTATGATTAATTGCTTGTGTTTAAATTATTCCTATTTAAAAGTTTCTTTTGGCAGTTAAAATGAACAGTTATTGTCAGCAAAATGAATAAATCTAAATGTAACGCTATGATTTTTGCTATTGCGCAATAAGCATAGCAAATATCATTTTGCGCTCCCGTTTGCAACCGCAACAGAAAATATCCAGTAAAAGGTTCCTGTGACTTTACAAATGAGGAAAAAAATCAGAGATTGGATTACGAAAGTCAGCAGAAAGACGCCAAATCTACTGTCAATCCCTCAGTGGCAGAGATGACTAGGTTTTTTTTTTTTATTAATAACAAAAATAATAATGGTTTATACTAAATAATTAAAGGTTCCATTGATTTATACTGCTAAATAAGATGGAAACATACCATAGTCTGTGAAAAGGGTCCATTTGAAAGCAAAAGAATCAGCCTCTTTTCAAGAGATTCTGGCATTTAAGACATGCATTTTTTAAAGTCAGAACTTAAAACATATTTATAAAAGATGGCTTAGAAACATAGGAACTCTGTTCCCTAAATGAGAAAGAAAAATACGCCAAGATACTACCCAATCCTGACATACAAAGAAAAATGTGAAGTAGAAACGTGGCTGCCCGGCAATGGCAATCCTATTGTTTGCACAGCCAGCTAATTGCAGTCATGACTGGCAAAAACTGGCTGGAACCAGTTGAGGCTGATTTAGCTAAGGGTTATAGATCTTTCATGTTTGACACACTTGGCACCTCCTTGTAAGTAATCAGAAACTAACTAGCAGGTTAAGCAACAAGGTTAACTTTGATCTTTTGTTTCCTTCTTCATTGTCTGAGTAATAAAACATTTTCAAAATCCACAAAAATTGCTCAGCAGGTACATGATATTAAACATATTTCAGGCACTGGGCCATAAAATCTACAATGACTGGAAGCAAACATGGCATTACAATAGCAAACGGTGCGCACTGCAGCTACATGGAGCTTTACAGCAAGGTCTCTTTAAGAGCCCCTCCACCACTCTGCCATTTTAAAGGCCTAATTTCAGCTCTGCACTGCAATAACACAAAATGGCCACCAGCTGGAATGCTGACAATCCAAACAATTGCAGTTGCACCTTTAATGTGATTTAGATAAATCACATAGATAAATCTAACTGGCTCAGTATCCAGGGTTGTCTAATTTAGTCTCCAACTTGCAAGTAACATGTTTATCCACACCCAACTTCCTCTGGTTCCTTACGACAATGTTCTGTCCAGCAGTATTACTTGTGGGTTACTTGTACCTGAAGGTTACTTGTGGGTTGCTTTCTTTTCTTTTAAAATAAACAACTTTTAACCCTGAAGGTTGTGCAACTTAAGCAAACCCTCTTCAATCAATCAAGGCTTTTCATCCCACAACATAACCTGTTATGATATGACAGAAGCGGCCTTTTGTTTTCGATCTTCTGGATAACACAAAGTTGATTTCAATTTTCTTGTCAGGTAAATGCTGCTGCTGTGGTTCCTCTGAGCTATCTGATCCTACTTTGGTCCTCTGGTTGCACTTCATCTTGGTACTGTAGTATTAATGGAGTGCTTTTAAGAGTACTCTCTTTATACCATGCAAGCGGTCTTCGCAATTAACATCAAGTAACTGAAATGAAATGCTGGCAATGTCTCATAAGTCAAATGTTAACATAAGTCATATTCTCCGGTAGAGTCAGAAAATGACAACTATTTTATTGTTCACAGAAAAAGCATGTTAGGTTATTAGGCCATGAGCGACATGTTGTGACGCATCACAAATATGCTCCCATTATAATAAACAAAGCTGTCTTCACTGGAAGTGCCTGAATTTAAAAAAAAAATAATAATAATTATAGTTATTTAAATAACTTCTGACCACTACAAAGCAACCTAGAGATGTTTCTAGTCTCTAGAAGGGCTGGGTAAAAATACCGACTTTAAATGGAGTGGTGGTGGTGTAGAGGGCTAAAGCGCATGTTAATAAGAAGGTCGCTGGTTCGATCCCCACAGCCACCACCATTGTGTCCTTGAGCAAGGCAATTAACTCCAGGTTGCTCCGGCGGGATTATCTCCGTAATAAGTGCACTGTAAGTCGCTTTGGATAAAAGCGTCTGCCAAATGCATAAATGTAAATCGCATATTTCTTTAATGATCTCAATATCAATTTTTTAATTCCTAAAATCAATCTTTTACTAATAAAGTTTGATCCAGTTTAAAGCCCATGGTGCAGGTTAAACACCACTGTCGATTAATGGGTAGATAAAGCAGTCAAGATATGTATATAAAGTTAGAAATGTCTCCAAAATGGTGTTAAAGTCCAGTTTTTGGTTACAAACGGTTATTTTTTACGCGATTCGGCGATGACGTCACATGAGGTAGACGCGGTGGAATGTAGCCTCAGCCGTTCTCAGCTACTTGAACTAATTCTAGCAGACTAGCACTGACTACTATGGCGTCTAACTGGGATGAGGAAGAGGTGGCAAGACCCACAGTTAACATTTATGATGGCCCACAGCCATACAATTTCGAACCGTTTAGACGTGAGAGGGCGAATGAGGAAATACCGAGAGCAGATGGCCGTCAAAGACAAATAAATGCATGGTCAGAGGAGAATGAATGGAGAGGCGTCTGTCAACATCTTGCGAAAACAAATATGAAAAAGGGTCAGCAAAATGCAAATGGGTGTAGTGGTGAAATAAGAGGTGGGTATACTATGAATACTTAGAACAGTGATTCGCAAGCACATTGGGTGTACAAGCACATTGCAGGAGTACATGGAAACATTTAATCATTTATTTTCAACTTGGAAGTACTGAGAATTATTTACTTATCATCTTTGAAATTCCAAGAAGATAAGTAAATATTCCCAGTCATTTCATAAGTCCATCAATAAAATGGGACGTGTGTGCTACAACTAACGTTAGTTTCCCAGTGGAAACAATAACCTATGGCACAGCCAGAAAGTTTTCATGATGATATGGACTTTTACTTCAGGGCAATTTTGTTATTATTCTAATTTTTATTTGTGAATCACGAAATATGCTCTTCTAATGTCAGAGTGATCGTGCTTGTAAGTTAGTGGAGGCTGTGTCAAAGGGAACACGGTATACAAAATACACACAGAGCTAGCTAACACGCAGCTTGTAAACATTAACGTTAGCATGATGCTTACCGTGGCAATTTCTCGCTATGCGGCAGACGGTGTCTCTCGACCTCGGGACGGGCAAGCAGAGAGGTTTGCGTTCACAGACGCACGGCGGTAGGAAGTAATTTAGCACTCCTCTCACTCTTTAATCCAAGTGAGACCATCTTAGCATCCCCTGAATGGTAATCCTCCTCTTTGAAATGCGCGCTGCATATTCTCGAGTAGGCGGTGACAGAGCTAGCTGAAAAATCTGCCCGCCTAATCTTCACAAACTGCACCCAGCTTCGGAAGATCCCTTTGTCCTTGGGGAAGGAATGGACCCTATGTCCAGTTTTGCTGGAGTTCTTGCACCCGCCACAAACACAGTAATAAACCATTTTGACTAACGTTATTTATGATCTACTCTTTATCTATCTCTAAGCTATCTGTTATGCTATGCTATCTCTCACTATCTATGCTATTCTATCTATGCTATGCTATTCTATCTATCTACTTACTTATAAATCTGTCCCTGTCACTATTTCACTAGTTAGCTACTCCTCGTCTCACTCTCCCTCAATTGTAAGGCGGGCCGCGGGCTTTCTTCTGTCGTCCAACAGTCAGCGAGTACCTCATGTGACGTCATGGAATGCTTTGTGGGAGAAATAAGAATAATCGCTAAGCTGTAGCTAAAAGCTAACATATCACCTACTTTTCCGTATTATATTTCTTTTTTGTAGTACCCTACAACATCAAATACAATGGATAACTGTTTAAATGTTTATTACCAACTAGAAAATTGCAAAAAAAAAAAAACAAAAAAAAACCTGCACCATGGGCTTTAAGTGTTGATTATTCTATCTATTAAATAATTTGCTATAAATAGTTTTGGCCCTGTTGATAATTTTTAAAGAGAATATTTTCGTAATGTAAATTTAAGCTAGAAGGTTTCCCGTATAATTTACAGCATTAGCAGAGAGATTTTCTTTCATACGTAAGCAAAATGCAAATTGTAACTAAAAATACCAAAAATTAATCAGAATCTAATAAAATCGGGTCAAAATCAAAGTCAAATCAATCGAAATCAGCTTACAACTGATTAGTTCATGGTGATGTGCACCAACATGTCTTTGGTGTAACAAAAGTGCTCAATCCTACCAATTCCCTTCTGCAGTTTAGTTCTACCTCTAAAAAACACAATAGCCAGCTAACCAAGTCCTTTGCAATCACTAGTAAATAATCAGCAGGTGAGTAAGAGGGTTGGACCTAAACTGTGCTGGAAGGGAAATCTCCAAGAGGATGAGGTACTGAGGTATCCCCGAACCACATTACATTCCACTGGTTGAACCATGCTGTTTTTAGCACACATGTAAGGAACTAGTCAATACTACATGTTACATAGCAAACAAAAAAAATAAAAATACATTAAATCGCAAGCACTTTCATACAATTACTAAAATAAATCGCAAGCACATAGCCGACATCGATAATATTACATTTAGTCAAATGTAGTATAAAGTTAAAGTAGTACAATGCATATAAACCACACTTTTAGAGAAGGATTCTAATGAAAAGACATAAACAAGGTTAAAAAGGAGACAGTTACAGAAGACAGAGAGCTGTGACCTTACACTGCAATCCTCAAATGCAGGCCACCTTCTGCTTGTAGGAGAAATTTGCAAGCGTGAATTGCGATCAGCAGCCTAGCAGTAAAACTGAGCCACATGGGGGAGGGGTGTGGGTGGAAGGCGGAGCTAGGATTGTACCATAGATTTTGTAGGGGTGACACTATCATTATTTATTTTTAAAATAACATCTAAGAAAATAATTTGACAATGAAAAATATGTATTCACATAACTGCAAGAGATAAACATGATTGCTCTCTATAAAATGTAATTAATTTATATGTTGTTTTAATAAAATTGTTAACTTGCAATTTTGACATGCTCTTTAAACTTAGAGCTGTTCGAAAATAGCATAATTGTTCTCAAAATATCAAACTAGCAGAAATGTTGTTCTGGAACACAGTTGCACAGTTATACTGCAATGTAACTCCACCCTCTTGCATTCAAGTAACAGCAGAGCAGACAATGGGAAAATGACTGGCAACTTGGGCCATAACATTATAAGAACTGCAAGGGGAACAATCCAACTTTCACGTTACAACTGCCCCAGTTCCCAACAGAAGTTAACAACTGGTCAGTGTACTGAGGTCCATTAGTCACAGGTCTGACATTTATGCAAAGTAAACAAATCTCCAGTCAGTGCCCGCTACCTTCGATAAATGCAAAATACACACACACACACACACACACACACACACACACACACACACACACACAGATTTCTTGGTCTAATAATACAAAAAGTGTGTAGAACCTTTAATAAAGCAGTTCTCAAGCTTGGCCCACGATAAGTCGTAAGGAATGCAAGCACGTCTAGCCTCCCTTACGAAAATGTCACGGCAAATTTGCCGCAAACTTGACACAAATTCGCCATTGATAAATTTCTCATGCAAATGAGCTTTGCGGCAAATTGTCCATTATTGCCAAAGGTTTGCCGGAGGTTCATCACTACGGGCGAAGAGCTGCAAACTTCTGAAAACATCTGCGGCAAATCAAAAGCTCATTTGCATGTGAAAATAACAAGCGACAAATTTGCTGCAAATTTGTGGAGGGTTAAATTTGTTTTGTAAGCACAAAACAGTAAATGGTAGGGGGAGGGGAGCATTTCTTGGACCCTACCATGTTTGCAGGGGTGCCTTTAAATCATGTGATGACTCCTACAACTGAAAATGTTGTAACTTTACTGGTTCCTAACTATTCTGAAATATACACAAATCACATCTGATCCTCAGTGACCAGAACTCTAAGACCTTTCCACAATGAAACAAACCAAACCGAACTCTAGAGTCTAGATCACTCCAAAGCTATTCCATTTAATTATACAGTGAGGAGGGAACAAATCTGATATGAAATGCAAAAGGGAAATAAGTCCTTACAATTTAGTGGGGGTAAAACTCATGGAAGTGAGAACAATCACCCTTCCCCCACACCCTTATATAACATGCAGTCAAAATGCAAAAAAAAAAAAAAAAAAGAGAGGTAGGGATCGTGCTATTACAAAAAAGAGGGGTGTGGTGATGCACAGCTTCCTTTGAATAGAGAATGACAAAATTGCATGATTATTAATTTAAAATGAATTCTAATTATACTATGAACACAGACGTAACTAGCGGAAGTTCAGACTATGCAAAAATGTCAAGAGGGACTAATATCAAATCTTTATTAGGCTTTTCCAAAAAGCAAATTTAGCCTATTCAAGCAAATATTTTATTCTCCATACATCCAACGACATGTTTTTCGGATGTCTCTCTCAGGATCAAAGCCCACGTGAATATTAAGGTTAGTCTTCGTATAGTTCAAATAAAATTGTACATGACATATAGGAGGGAGTGTCCGTGTCAGCTAATCAATTTACTTGTATATTTGATATTTGGCTACTTACCATGTAATGTTTTGGGCAGTTCAGACAGTTACGCATGTACACTACAAATTAAAAATGTTATGTTGTTTTTTCATATAGAGTTTTAAGCCTCCTTTTTTTAAATATAACTATAATGACCAACAGTAAAAAGTTATATACAATCTGCGGAAAAATAGGGTGGACAAGATTTTGAGGATTATAGCTGTTGCAAAAAAGTACTTCAAGAAAAAAAGGGAGTTGCCTGGTGCCAGGAATAAGCCACTTTATGGAGAATAGCAGCACATTAAACATTGCTCTCTAGCAAATACACTTCTGCTCTATCTTCATAATATTGTGGTCTATTTCGGAAATTCGATATTGTGGTTTTACTAATACTGTTGGCTCCTTATAATTAACTGCTTGTGTCGGTAGCATTCCTAGTTGTAAGTTGTGTTTAACAAATGCACATATTAAATTAAATTAATTTTTAAATCTGCATAACACAACGATGGCTTAAATTGTAAAACAAACATGACTGCTGACATGAGAAACAAATGTTTGCCAAGCTCCTCCCCAATCCTGACACATCGAAGAGGACAAAGTAGAAACATAAATTCTCTGCAATGGAATATACCATTCTCTGAATTCCTAGGGGAGGACAAATATTAGAAGGAGCTAATCCATGCCATGAAAACAAACAAAAGTTAAAGAAAAAAAAAGGAAAGAACTGTATTAAAAACAGATGGGGTTGTTGGTGAAATAAGTACAATTTCAATCCAAATTAAAAACCTCCTTTCACAGCTTTCATTGTCCATTACTACTGTATTGAAAAAGGACTACAGCCAGGAACTCACAGACAGAAACTGGCTGAAACCAGTTGAGACTAGTTTTGCTTCATGTCATAGATCTCTCCCATGTTTTGGCCGGAACTCGGAAGTTTCTTGTAAAGCATTCCAAAAATAACCTACGGATTAAAGTACTAGATCAATTTTATCCAAAAAATAATTGTCTTGCTTATCAGAGTAATTAAATATTGTTACTTTCAAAACCCACAAAATTGCCATTAAGGTGCATGAAATGGAAAACATTTCAGGCACTGGTGCTGAAAATCCTTTCTAGATTCACTGGAACCAAAAAACGGCACAACAGAAGTAAACTGTGCACACTGCAGCTTCAGCTGAGAGCCAGATTTACTAATGGTCTCTTTTAGAGCCCCTCCCCCACTCTGCCATTTCATACTTGAAACTCTTCACTGCAATAACACAAAATGGCCACCAGCTCAGCTGCTGGTAAGTGAGGCTACTGGAGTTGCACCATTAATATGAATTAAGCGGTGAATTATATATTTTTTTAAATATTGTCTACCTTAGGTCAAGTTTCCATCCAGCAGTAATGCCATCTGTGGGCCTTTTTATTTTTTTTATAATTTTCATGGTTGCACAACTTCAACATAGGGCAACCTAATCCCTCAACCTAATCTGTTATATGACACAGAGGTGTCCTTATTGCTTCGATGTCATCTGGATAACAAGAATTTCAAATGACACGTCAGGTCAGTGCTGCTCCTGTGGTTCTGTTCCGGCTCTAGTTGTCTGGCTTCGTTTTTATCTTGGTAATGCACTTGAGTGTATGAGTTGAGTTTAAAGCTGGTGTCACAGTATCGCACTCAAAATTGGGATGTCACACCTCAGACTACTGTTTCTGAAATATCTCCCATTAAGAAATGGAACAGGGGTGATAGATTAAATGACAGCCACTTGCATTTCTCTCCTTTTCCCTGTCACGTATTGCAACACCCCATTTTGGCAGCGAATCAACGTGAAGCTTGCCAAAATAAGAACAGGAGTACTGCGCAAACGTAAACTATTGTAAAATACTGAATTAAGATGCAACTCATAGAGTGACTTTTGAAAGCATGTGATGTGTGTTTGTCCCTCCAAGGCTTGCCGTAAATTATACGTTCATGCACGGATTCTGAGAAAAGCGAAGGCAGAACACAGATTGCATTCTTACTTTATTGGTAAGTTTAGACAAACTCTACAAAAACACATGGATACAAAGTCACCATGGATTACAATTGAGATCTTGCTGTATGTGATATGTGCTTTGATTTTCCAGAGAATTTTTTTTAAGCAGAACTCAGCAGTACACTGAGTGCATTTACATGCACACCAGTACGCCGATAACTATCAAAAATCAGCTAATTAAAAAAATATGACTGTGGCAGGGCGGGTGGCGGGACCGGGTTGTGATGCTGCACACCCGGCCCCTAATCAGGCTAATCAAGTCTCCGAGAGTGATAAAGGCCAATCGGGGACAGCAGTGCGAGAGACTGAGAGATTTACGGACAGCTGTCCGACAACTTTTTGTGTTTGTCTTTTTGTTTAAGTTTTATATTAAACAATTATTTATAACGTTAAGCCGGTTCTCGCCTCCTCCTTTCCATCAATCCCTTTACACTGGTGCCGAAATCCAGGAAGGAGGAGAGATGCGCTATAGTGGAGTTCTCGCTGCTACCATCCACCCAAAAGGAGCAGACGTGGCAATCCGCCAGAGGATGGAGGAGCCGGCCGCCTGGAAGCGTAGCAGCTGGCCGCTTGGAAGTGGAGGAACAGCTGCCGACCGTTAGGGGAGGAGGGGCTCCTAACCAACCGCCTGGAGCAGTTACCGCTGCCAGGGGCAGAGGAGACCCCTACCATCCACCAAAAACGTGTTGGGCGTTCCGTCCACCAGTGGCAGGAGGACTGCCTCCGATCCACCCGGGGAGGTGTGGCTGTCGTCCGCTAGAGCATGGAGGAGTGGCCTAGGACCAAGCTATGGTGTATCAGAGAACCGTTTTTTTTTCTTCTCTCTCTCTCTCCTCTTTCTCTGCCGCATTGGCCTTTCCCTCTCTTCTAAATTTTACTTTGGTTTTTAGGGTGTACTGCACTGTTACATGGAGTATCCCCAATGTTTTTAATTATTGTTGTTTCACTCCCTCTGTCCCCTCCCAGATTCAGGAAGGCTGCGATGACTTGCCACCAGACGGGGCGGAAGGCACGCCCCCCGGGTGTAAGTCATGCCTGGGGCTCCCTGGCCTGAGAAAACGAGGGAGAAATGTGGCAGGGCGGAGAGCGTGGTCGGGTCGTGATGCTGCACACCCAGCCCCTAATCAGGCTAATCAAGCCTCCGAGAGGGATAAAGGCCGACCGGGGAAGGCAGTGCGAGAGAGAGAGATTTACGGACAGCTGTCTGACACCTTTGTGTGTTTGTCTTTTTGTTTAAGTTTTAGATTAAACTATTATTTATATCATTAAGCCGGTTCTCACCTACTCCTTTTCATTAATCCCTTTACAATGACAATGCAAGAAAACCGTGTTTACCGGAGACTTGAAATCATTGGGTTAACCTGCTTTTGAAGTCAAAATATAAACTGACATGACACACTGGATAAACTGGTAAGAATGCCCGTAAAGGTGTATACGTGCAACAGGAAATCAGGGCAGTGTATAAAAATATAGGCTGTGTCAATCTAAGCTATATGTGTCAATCGTTTTTTGCTTACACCGTTTTATGACCTAACCCCGATGAAAGAACACTGTTTGAGCTGTTTACATGACCACAAACACTTTGTCGGCTTGTTAAGCACAATCGTTGTAAGAACGTGCATGTAAATGCCCTCAATGGCTTGTCAGTTCTTCAGGATGAGAAGCAACTCATTGGTCATGGCCAAGCCCATCCCATGGACTGCCACAGATAATAGAACATGTTGGATATAGTTGGAGAGTTGGCAGGGCCATTAACTAAGCAGAAAGATGAGTTTCTTGGACTGTTAAAACCCACCCGCTGAGAAATGTTGGAACGTGCACCCACTCCCTCGGATTTTTACGTAAACAATTACGTAAATGAAGCATACTAAAAAAAATAACAAAAAAGTGGAAAAATAATCATGTACATGAACATGTCAGACTATAATTCACCAAGCAAGTGTTCGTTGCTTTCCCCACGTTGCCACAAGGGGCGCTATAGTGAACATTGATATAAACTGTTCTCTTTTATGGACAGTTTTCCATTTGAGGTTGACTACTGTCATGTGTTCTACCTGAACAATAACACATCTTTTTAGTGGCACAAACAATAGAAGTTAACTCTATAGCCCCCTTTAGTAAAAAAGGTTTGCTGGTGCCACAGCAATGCAAGAATGCAAGGTAAGCATGTGCAATGGAGACAACCTCCATGCACTTTTTTTATACTAGGCCTACAGTTCATTTTCTGTCAGTGTCAGATAATGAAAATATTGATAATGTTAAAAGAAAAAGCAAACACGTGTTAGCTTAATCCTACTAGAGAACTACCTTCATTAAATGTTTTGTTCCATATTTAATAAACACACATGAGACAGCTAATCAAAGTCCTCAGGATCCCTTAAAGGGGTCATAAATGCATTTTAAATTTTTTTTATTAAATTCCTTGAGGTTAGCTTATAAAGTTTTTTGCACAAAAAAAAAGAACAGTCAAATATTTGTAAAAAATTTACATTTTCCATCCTCATTCTGACCCTCTGTCAGATTTGAAGCAGCTTCTCCATTAAGACTTCATTATGATTGGCTAACGTTACTGCACTGGAAAAAAAGTATTAATTCCCACGCCATAACATGTTATGTGTTTTGATGCTCAAGATGGCAAGCGCTGAAATACAGCCATTTATGTTTGCCCTAAAATCTGGCCTTAACGCCGCCCTGGTGCCAACATCACACACCCTGCCCATTTCACAAACATGAAGGAAGCTCAAGCTGAGGTATCACATTATCTAAAAAATCGAGTTTATATCATATGTAAACATTAGCTAGCTAGCAAGATAAGTTAGTGTTGACAACTCACCGAATGTACCTTGATGTCCTGAGTGGTTTCTCCAATAACATTGGGACGATGTCCCAGCACACCATCCATGATCTTTGGGCACCGCTTTGTCAGTTGTGTGTGGGTTTTTTAATGTTGATTTTCTCCCCTTTTTCTCCCTAATTTTGAATGCCAAATTCCCAATGCGCTCTAAGTCCTCTTGGTGGCGTAGTGACTTGCCTTTTATCACGTGGCTTGTTGAGCGTGTTACCGTGGAGACCTAGCGTGTGTGGAGGCTTCACGCTGTTTTCCGCGGCATCCATGAACAACTCGCCATGTGCCCCACCAAGAGCGCACCAAATTATAGCGACCACAAGGAGGTTACCCCCATGTGACTCTAACCTCCCTAGCAACCAGGCCAATTAGGTTGCTTAGGAGACCTGGCTGCAGTCACTCAGCACACCCTGGATTCGAACTCACGACTCCAGGGGTTGTAGTCAGCGTCAATACTCGCTGAGCTTCTCAGGCCCCTGTATATTGTGTGTTTTAGAGTGGTGGTGGTGGCGTAGTGGACTAAAGCACATAACTAGTAATCAGAAGGTCGCTGGTTCGATCCCCACAGCCACCACCATTGTGTCCTTGAGCAAGACACTTAATCCAAGTTGCTCCAGGGGGATTGTCCCTGTAATAAGTGCACTGTAAGTCGCTTTGGATAAAAGCGTCTGCCAAATGCATAAATGTAAATGTAAATGTTTTAACAGATTTGTATGGTGTCTGCAGTTTTTTTTATTTTTCCCGAACCTGTACCGTTGTGCGCTGGATACACAACCAGCATGTTTGGTGATCTTGGTGCTGAAACCTCTGACCTGACTTGGCAAAACACCACCTTTGACACTGACCCTGCCTCAATCCCCAGTTGGCGTTGTTTAGCCCAATGGTAATGGCCCCGATGTAGCATGATAAATCATCGGAAGTGACAGTGGGAATGCACCTGGCCCTGGCATGCACTAGCATGCCCTCATTTGGCCTGATAGTAAAAACATGGCTATTGTCAGATGATGTATTGTTTAAAATGGCATCTAAACCGCAGTGTAGTTGATACCACGACAAGGCCGTAGTTCATCTGATAAAAGTAATGGTCAAGACCATATTTTAAAATAATTTGACATTGATAATGTTCAAATGGACAATAAATAATCGATCGGTGCACCTGTGGCAATTGTGTCATGATGCCCAATGAACAAGAAAGCATATGCTGCTTGGAAACTCCTGAGGTAGGTAGAGAGCAAAGGCAAAGGTAGCGTAAACGTCAAGGTTACTGTACGAGATGTTGTGTTGAATGAAGTGACACAAGGGGTCTTCCTTGGGAGCCTTGCGCACCTCTGAACTTGAGAAAAAGCCACTGAGAAATTGGTAGACAGAATTTGCATGTCCCACCCCTGGACATACAGGTATAAAGGGAAGCGGGCATGCATCTGTAGCATGGGAGCAAGTCTGTCAGGTTTTTGCACTGAGGAGACGAGAATAAGGTACGGCCGTTTACAGTGGTAGGTCTAGTGTCATGGCAGAAGGGACACAACGTCTCGTTCCCTCCCTCAGGGAACGGAGGTTAAAATGGTAACCGCGATGTTCCCCTTCTGTCACTCACTTGACGTTTTTTCGAATGAAGTGACACAAGGGGTCCCATTCAAAAGCGCCTTGCACTAGACCGTGTTACGTGAACTGTTGACACAGGTGCAAGCAGGCTGCTGCATGCTAGAAGCAACTGTATTGGCTGCACATAACCCTCCCCACCACCCCCAGAAAAGTATGTCATATACAGACCTTAGGTTCCCAGCACCCCTGAGGAGGGAACAGGTGATAAATGACTAGCAAGGGAGCAAGCCCGGCAGCCGCAGCCTTTTCTCTCTCTATGTCTCTCGCATAGAGTGTGAAGAGGCTGGGGCTATGAACACTATGAAATGGGTTGGGGAAGGCAGTCTTTCCCAATCCTATTCTTTCAGGGGGAAAAGATCCTGCAGAGGCCACATCCTGCCCAGGGGGAGGTGACATGTGGCAAAAACAGCATGTGGGTTGTGAAGCCGCACATGGGAGCGGCGCAGTGGTAGGTCCTGCCTGATGAGGGAGGAGCTCTACAAGTACGGCGACAGGGGGCAGTGGGACTTCCCAAGGAAGATGCGGGTCCGCCGACAGGGGGAACGTACCGCGGAAAATACATCACCGGGAGTTGCCTGAAGATGGAATTAAGCCTGTGGAGCACTACCCCAGTACAGAGCACCTGTGGCTCGTAGTGGGTCTGGTCGCAAATTGCTCCGCTGAATTCGCAGGCCAGAAGGCTACGGAGGAAGAACATCCAGGAAGCGATGCTTATTGGCTAACCTGGGAGAGAAGGCGCACTGGATCAACTTGGTGAAGGGCGCTGTGTGCAAGTGGAACGCCCGGTCGGTTGTTCCGCATTATCAAGTTCTACCGGCTCGGACCTGACAAAACACGAGACGAGACTGACTCAACCCTGAGATTGTAAAATCTCGCAAAGGTATTGGGTGTTGCCCAGCCCGCTGCTCTGCAGATGTCTGCTAGGGAGGTGCCATTGGCCAGTGCCCACGAGGATGCCACACTTCTCGTCGAGTGTGCTTGAACCCGCAAGGGGGCGGGCATGGTCTGGGTCTGGTAAGCCAGGGAGCTAACCTCTGTTTGGAGGTGGCGTTCCCTTTCCGCCGTCCACCAAAGCAGACAAAGAGCAGCTCAGAACATCTAAAGCTCTGCGTGCAGTCTAAATAGATACGCAAAGCACGTACCGGACACAGCAATGAAAGGGCTGGGTCTGCCTCCTCCCAGGGCAGCACTTGCAGGTTTACAACCTGATCCCTGAAGGGGGTCATAGGAACCTTGGGCACGTAGCCCAGTCGCGGCCTCAGGATAACGTGAGTATGTGCTGGACTGAACTCCAGGCAGGTGTCGCTGACAGAGAACGCTTGCAGGTCCCCAACCATCTTGATGGAAGCTAGTGCTATCAGGAGGGCCGTCTTCAGTGAGAGGGCCTTGAGCTCAACAGAGTCAAGCGGCTCGAAGGGGAGTCTTTGAAGGCCTGAGAGGACCACTGAGAGATCCCAGGAGGGGAACAGGCTTGGCCGGGGAGGGTTCAGTCTCTAAGGAACCTAATAATCAAGTCATGCTTACCCAAGGACTTTCCATCCACTGCGTCATGGTGGGCCAAGATAGTGGCTTCATACACCTTCAAGGTGGAGGGGGACAGCCTCCCTCCAGATTCTCTTGCACGAATGAAAGCACTAACCGAACTGCTCATCTCTGAACACCAATTCGCGAGATCACTCAGATCTTCTCCATCCCGTCCAGGGGCCAGACGTGGAGGTTCCAGAGGTCTGGGCGCGGGTGCCAGAGGGTCCCCCGTCAATGGAAAGAAGGTACTTCCTCAGGGGAATTTTCCAGGGAGGTGTCCCGAAAGGGGCTTCTGTCAGGGAATACCAGAGCAGGCAGTGAATGTTGTCCTGGGAGGCAAAGAGAGCTATCTGTGCCATGCCGAATCGGCCCCAAATCAGCTGGCCCACCTGGGGGTGGAGTCTCCACTCTCCGCTGGATGAAACCTGTCACGACAGCATGTCTGCCGTCATTTTGCGGTGGCCAGGAATATGAGTGGCGTGCAGCAACCTGAGGAGATGGCGGGCGAGTTGTGACATATGACGAGAGCGTATGTCACCTTGGCAATTTATGTACGCTACCATCGCGGTGCTGTCTGAATGGATCAAGACGTGCTTGCCCCGAATACAAGGAATACAGCCAGCAACTCTACACATCTGGACACCTGCTGTAGAGGGACTCTGGTCCGCAGAAAACAGAGGTCTGTCCAAGGGTTGAAAGTCTGACGACAGTAGGGGGTGAATATCACACGGTATGTGCCACGGCGCCATGCCCCTCTCGGGACTCGAGTCTGAAGCCAGTGCTGAAGCAGTCTCATATGCATCAATCCGAGACGCGTGACCACGGCTGAGGATGCCATATGCCCCAGGAACCTCTGGAATTGTTTTAGAGGAACCGCTGTGCCGGGCTCGAAGAGATCGTTCCCTGTGTGTGCAAAGTAACTCTCGAGAGTGAGCCAGGATGAGCCAGTCATCGAGGAAATTGCGGATGCCCACTTCCCGTAGCGGGGCAAGGGTTGCCTCTGAGACCTTGGTGAAGGTGCGAGGGGACAGGCCCAAGGGGAGGACCTTGTACTGATACGCCTGGCCATCTAACACAAACCGTAGAAAGGGTAGGTGTCCTTCAGGTCTACCGTTGCGAACCAATCTAGCTGTCGAACACAGGTTAGAATCTGTTCCTACGTGAGCATTTTGAATGGGAGTTTGTGTAAGGCCCGGTTGAGAACCCGCAAGTCCAAGATTGGTCGCAACCCACCGCCTTTTTTGGGTACGATGAAGTAAGGGCTGTAGAAACCCTTCTTTATCTCGGCTGGAGGGACCGGCTCTATCACGCTTTTTCACCGCATATGGAGTTGGAGTGAATACCGCTGAAAAGAGGCGAACTAAATCACGTAGCCGAGTCGGATGGTCCTGGCCAACCAGCACGACGGGTTGGACAGCGAAAGCCACGCGTCCAAACTCTGTGCGAGGGGCACTAGAGTGATGATCGCTTTTGACGTACCGGGTGGGGTTTCACGGCATGGGGGAGCAGGTAATAGCGCATCAGGAGGCAGAAGAGCGTCCCGAGGCTTGGGTGCAGAGAAAAAACTCAAAGCACATACCTTGCTCCGCACACCTGGCAGATGGCAGGTTAGACGAAGAGGTCCTGGAAAGGCGTCTTCGAACTCGTCAGTGCTGGCCTGCCGGGGCTGAGCAGTCACGGGTCCGGAGGTGAGGTGATTGCATCCGGAGAGCCGGGACTGTAGGATTTTGGAGCCGGGGTGCCGTGAGAACAGGAACGCACTGGCTTGGTGACCCAGGGAGTGAGGTAATCACTCTTTTATTGAGAATGTGGGTACCGCAGCCCGAAGGCGTTGTGGCAAATGAAAGTAATAGAAACAAGGATTCTCCTACCGGCCCTCCACCGGAGGACGGATTGGTCATGGTACCAGCTATGGAGCGAACGTCTGACTGCCTGGGCCGCCCGTCTCAGGGGCGCTTAGGAGCTTTCCTGGTCCTGGAAGGGGTCCTGGAGATGGGGGGGCTGCGAGGTGCTCGACGCTGGGGCTGAGAGCTGGGCCCGAGAGCTGGGCCCGGGTTGAGGCGGAGCTGCCTGTTGTTTAACCACAGGGGGACGCCCTCGGCGGGCAGGCGAGGCACGGCATGATGTGAGAGATTGTGTCCGTCTGCCTTTTCACCACTGAAAACTGCTGGGCGAAGTCATCGACGGTGTCACCAAAGAGGCCAAGCTGGGAGACTGGGGCATTGAGGAAGTGTGCCTTGTCAACTTCGCGCATTTGGACAATGTTCAGCCAGGGGTGGTGCTCCTGGACCACGAGGGTGACCATCGCCTCTGAGAGCGAGGTCGGTGGCAGAGCGCAGTTCCTGCTGCACATTGGGGTAGGGATTACCCAGGTGCAGTGGCACTGTAGGCTTTCGAGGTCAGTGATGATGTCATCCTACAGGCTCTGGAGGGGAGTACCGGGCGGTCCTGCCAGGTGGCTGCGTTCTCGGGATAAAGGTGGATTGCAACCGCTCTGTCGACCTGGGGGACCTCCGTGTACCCGTGGGCCACCCCGCCATCCAGGGTAGTGAGAGCGAACGAGCAGAGGGGTCGGTTCAAAAAACATCGACATCATAAAACTAGAAGTTTATGCAAGGTGGAAAATATAAATGCTCTTTTTAGACTGGGGAGGAAGTTTTCAGTTCTGAAACTTATACAGTTTCTATTACCTCTTATATGTTTAAATAGCAAGGAAAAGTTAATTCTCTATTTCATGACCTTTCTAAGTTATAAATTACGAGCAGGTGTGTTAAAGGAGGGTTGGAACAAAACTCTGCTGACGGGAAAAGGATTGAGTAACCCTGAACCACATTATGCTAATAAAAATCAACAGGATAAAAAACAGTAATTGTTTTTGCATTCTATACACTAAATTTTACACATTACATCGCTGAATGTGAATTAATTTAAAAAAACACAAGAACTTTCATGCTAATATTTACAAATCGCAAGCATGCCACAAAATAGTATCGTAGTATAATCTAGTGAAGTATATTTCACTGAAGTATTCCAATGTAAAAGCAGTACAAAATTAATTGACACAGAGACAAAGAGCTGTGACCTTACACCACTATCCTCAATTGCAGGCCACCTTTAGCTTGGAGGATAAAGTTAAAAGCAAGACTAGCCTATGTACAATGAAGAGCATACACATGAGTCACAAGGCAGAGGAGTGGGGGAGGAGCAGGACTAAGACAGTACCATAGATTTTTCAGGGGTGCAATTATTATTTAAACAAATACACTTGGCAATGAAAAATTTGCGATACTACACATAAATGCAAGTGATAAACATTATTGTTCTCTATTAATTTTAATTTATTTATTTTTTATATATTTTTTTCTTGATGCATTAACTTTAAAGTGGATAGATCAAATCATGAACTGAAAGAGAGAAATTATCAAAAATAACAGTTGGTCTCAAAACATAAAATTAGCTGAAACTAGTGTTGTCCTCTTGCTAAGCAGCACTCTGCTAGCAGAGAATGGAAAATTACTGGAGAGTACGGATTATACCATTACAAGAACTGAGAGGGGGAGACACTCTTACTTGTATCGGCAGAGGAAGCAAATCTACAGTTTTCATTATTTGTGAATGGTAGAAAACGGTTCTCTTACCTTCTCCTGTAGTTCCAGCCAACAGAAATTAATGTTGACTAAGACAGTTGGTATGTAACAGTTTGTGTTTAGCGCATTTTTAATGTGTAACTCAAGATTGTTGATGCATGAGAGGATATATGGTGTTATTGTGAAAAGTGCTTCAGGGTTTTTGCAGCAACTTGGCTAAAACAAATGTTCTTACTCTCCTGCCAAACATCCAACTACAATCAAATGTAATGTTACCATACTATATGGCAGCACTGCTTACTGAGTGAGATGGTGGGGGAGGGGCAGGTCTAGGATTGTACCATGGATCTTTCAGGGGTGCTGCCAAGTTATTTCAACAAACATGTATATATTCTTGGCAATAAAAATGAGCAGTACTACGTTACTAATTATATATAACAGCAAGAGATAGGCAAGAGTGTTTTCTTTCAGTTCAAATTAAATTATTAATGCATTATTTTTCTCTTTATAGTGTTAACTTTAAAGTAGGCGTCCTCTGAAACACAATTGAAACTGATAACTATTTTAAAATAGCATAGTTAGTCACAATATATATTAGCTGAAATTAGTGCTGGTGCACAGTCACACTGCAGTGTAGCTCCACCCTCTTGCTACCAAGCAACACAGCAGAGCAGATGATGGAAAATGACTGGAGAGTACAGATATACAATTATAAGAACTGTGAGGTGCAGACACTCCAACTTGTATCGGCAGTAGAAGTCAGGCGCAAAAAACTGCATAAAAATCCATCCAGTTTTCATTGATCGAGGATAGTAGAGAGCAGCTTTTAATTTCCTTACCTTCTCTTGTAGTTCCAGCCAACAGAAATGAATGATATGACATAAAAAGTCAGTTTGTGTGTAACAGATCATGTGCTTAATGCGTAAAATCAATGTGGTATGATGAGGAAACATGAGAGGAAAATATGCTGTTGTTGTGGAAAGTGGTCCTTTTAATATGGGGACAATCCTTTTCTCAAGTTTTATGTCAACTTGCCTTCCATTATAGTAAGATAATGGTTCAACAACAACCAAATGTCATATTAGCATAATTATGTGGAAATATTAGGGGTGTAACGGTTTTTGATAAACCGTACGGTTCGCCAACCACGGTTCAGTAAGCATTTGCTCCGAGGTTCATCTCAAGTTTAATAACGCATTTGCATCATACCGTTTGGCGAAGAAAATAAAGCGTCAAATAGACATGCACAGTTGTAGCTTCCGCTAATGCACCTTTATGGCTCTGTAGATGAAACGTTTACAAAACAGGCATTGATATTTGATTAGCTATTTACACTGACATCACCTGAGGATATATAGCACGCGGTGCGCACAGAGATGCAGGTGAGCCCGAAACTGCACACAGACACCCCTTTCGTCTTTAAGCAGGTACTCGGTGCTAGTTCGGACAGACATGAAACAATAACTGAAGAACTTGGGGTGTTCATAGCTAAAGTTATGTTGCCCTTACTCCATTGATGAAGATGTGGGATTTCCACATATAATTTAAATACTCGAGTCACGTAACGACATCCATTCTCTTATTCATTTTAATACCAAGTTTATTTCTTCTTTAGTGATGTACAGATTGAAATGCACTTTATGTTGATGCATGTAGCGTAATAATGCAGGTATTAAGTTAAAATGTTGAGTTAGTAATTAGATACCTTTACGTAATTAGATTTTTTTAAGGACCTTAAATGAAAATTAACCATAGTTCTACTATAGTAATATTGTAGTAGCCATGACTGAAGAGGGGGCTGCTGTCACCACTGTTTTCTTGGCAGAAATCATAGTTTTGATACAATTAACAATTGTACAGTAATACTGTAGTTTCCATATAGTAACCTTGATTTTACTATAGTATTGTAACCATGACAGTAACCATGTTCATTTTGTGGTTACTATGATTTTACTACAAATACAATGTTTAAACTGGTTACTGTAGTAAAACCATGGTGATTTGTAGTGAGGGCAAATCTCTTGAAGTGTGTGTTACCAAATAGAATATTTTTCCTTTGGATGTGGCAGAAATATAATTTTTTTTCACCTGAACATAACAAATACTGAACCATACTGAAACAGTGACCCTAATTTTGTGATACAAATCGAACCTTGAGAAATTTGAACCATTACACCCCTACTAAATATGGTGACAGATTGCTTCAAGAAATGTCTAAATAATTTATGTTTGTAGAATAGTTCTGCATATTTTTAACATTGGAAATAGTTCATAAGGCTCACTGAACAGTACAGCAGATAAAGTGGGCCATGTGAGAAAGGTTAAGCTACAACTGAAACATACAGTTACTAGGTTTTAGGAAACAAATACTAAGTGGTAATGTCACTGTACTAGCAACAAATTATTTTGTAAAATGCATGGTGCTCCATTCTTCGCTTCAACCAACACCTGTGCCCCAGACTGCAGTAGTAAAGAGATTTTGAAAATCGGCTGTAGAACCAAGCATGCAAACAGCAAGTGTGCAAAGAAAAACAAAATCTGATATCTTTTCTCTCAAAGGATAGAGTGCGCAAGAAAAAACCTCTCGGCTAGCTAGACATTGCCTAGCTATGCAAGTATGCAACAAGCATCAACAAAGAAAAAACTATAAATTATTGTTTCCAAGTCTAAAGACAAAATGGGAGCACAGAATCCCCAAATTTTGAACATAAAATGCATGCAATTAAATTACATATTAAAATTTGCACTCAAAAGAAAAGGGGTAGATGTTAAACATCATTCTCATGATACAGAGCATGAACTTTGTCACACAGCCTATGTCATCAGTGATTTGATGGGTACTTGTGTCTACGACTTTCTACGGACATAGGAATATTCTGAACAAAGGGTACCACCTCAGGTCTGCCAACTAGATTTTCTCATTAATTAACTTGGTAGGTTTTTCTGAATTAAGAAATTTGTCACCAATTGAAGAGTCAGATCCTGATATTGACCTTCCATCTCCCTCTTGGGAGTCACAACGACCACCAGATGAATTGGCAACAGCACACGTTTACACAAGACCAAAACACAAAATCTCATTGCCTCCTCTGAATGCACAAGCACATACTGTATGCTTGATCACAAATTTGACCTGAGAATACATCGTGTTTATCTGGATGTAATTTGCAGCTTAAAATTGGCCTTGTTTCGGCAATGGGTATTTTTTTATTTTAAAGTACTTTCTCATATCCCATCTTAATATGCAGAGACCACTGTAAGCAAATCGCAGGTGGCTCTATAGTGCAATCAAAACATTACTGTTTGTTTGAGTCCTGGCATGTCCGCATTGAATGAACAAATGGTGTGGGTTTGGGTCGGAAGTACCTGTTAGTCTCAACAGGTATGTAGGTGTCAGGGCAGAAGAGGTGATAAGAGAGTTTGGTTACCAGTTTTGTTACATTATTTTTGCAATTCCATTTAGTGACACAACTGGTGCAGAAAGGACACACTTCACTTCAGTGAACTTATGGACTGTTATGTGTATGCTGCTTAACTACCATATTTTGCATCTATGCATTAAAACTAGGGTTTGTAATCCAGAGAGGCTAACAGTTAGCAAGCTAGCTTTGAAAGCATAGAACCCGCCCTCGTTTCAGAGGTGTCTCCAAAGCCACGCTCTTGATCCAGACGTTTTTTTCATTGTAGAAGTTTCTAACATGGCCTTTCTTTTCTTGTTTCTTTTTACTGGTGCTTCAGGAGGAGCATAAGGTAGCTGCGGTTCGCCTTCCATTCTCACGCGCACTCTGCACAGCATCAAGGAACCTGTGCTGATGACGAGTGATTGTCTGCATGAACAAGTTGTGCGACGGTATGCAAATATAGATCGACAGACAGGAAGGACATCCTATCATTACATTCGGACCAAATGCAATGATTGGTCGATAATTTTTTTGTCAAATTAGAATGGTATATTTTTACCAGCAGTACATGCCAGCGATGATCATAATTTCAGAATGTATGGCCAGTTGTGCTAACCACCGATAATGTTAGAGCGACAGCAGTAGGAACGCCCACTAGTGACATACAGTGCAAGGACTAGCAACATTAAATGACGAGCAAGCATAATTTCCTCGCTTAGTTCCAAGTGGAGCTTCAAAGATATGTTGCACTGAATGAAGTGGTGTGGTGGTGGTGTAGTGGTCTAAGCACATAACTGGTAATCAGCAGGACACTGGTCCTATATTTTGGTCCCCAAAACACTTCCAACTACATAAGATGATAATAATGTTAACTATATTTTGCTTCTAACATACTGTGGCAGGGCGGAGGGCGGGGCCGGGTCGTGATTCTACACACCCGGTCCCTTATCAGGCTAATTAAGCCTCCGAGAGGGATAAAGGCAGACTGTGGAGGATAGTGCGGGAGAGAGAGATCGTTTACGGACATGTCCGTCATGTGTGTGTTATTGTCTTTTGTTTAAGTTTATAATTAAAATATAATTTATTTTGCCAAGCCAGTTCTCGCCTCCTCCTTTCCATTGAACTACGTTACACTGGTGCCGAAATCCGGGAAGGAGGAGGGATACGCCGTAGTAGATTTCTCGCCACTACCATCCACCCCAACGGAGCAGCCATGGCCATCTGCCGGGGGACGAGGAGCCCGGCCGCCCGGAAGCGGAGGACAGCCGCCGACCACGAGGGGAGAAGGGGCTCCCATAACTGACTGCCTGGAGCGGTCAGGGCCGCTGCCAGGGGCGGAGGAGTCCCCTACCAGCCGCTGAAACGCGCCAGGGTCTGAGACCGCCAACAGCGAGCGGGGAGGAGCTCGCTGCCGACCGCCTGGAGTGGGAGAACCGCTGCCAGGGGCGGGGGAGACCCCTTCTGTTCCCCGAGAACGTGGCGGGGCATTCCGTCCGCCAGGGGCTGGAGGACAGCCTCCAATCCGCCCGGAGAGGCACGGCTGTCGTCCGTTAGAGGGTGGAGGAGTGGCCGAGGAACAAGCTACGGCGTATCGGAGAACTGGCGAGTACGTTTTTTTGTTTTTCCTCTCTCTCTCTCTCACTGCTGCTCCGCGTTGGCCTTTTCCCTCTCGTTACAGTGTTTTTTGGGGGGGTACTACACTGTTACAGGAAGTACACCCCCATTTTTATTATTTCTGTTTCCCTCCCCTTGTCCCTTCCCTCATCCAGGTAGACAGGGATGACCTGCCGGCAGACGGGGCGAAAAGGCATGCCACACCCCAGGGAAAGGGGGGGGGTATACGTCATGCCTGGGGGTCCCCAGCCTGAGAGAACAAGGGAGGAATGTGGCAGGGTGGAGGGCAGGGCTGGGTCGTGATTCTACACACCCGGTCCCTTATCAGGCTAATTAAGCCTCCGAGAGGGATAAAGGCCGACTGCGGAGGATAGTGCGAGAGAGAGAGAGATCGTTTACGGACATGTCCGTCATTTGTTTATATGTTGTTTATATAAGTTTATAATTAAAATATAATTTATATTGCCAAGCCGGTCCTTGCCTCCCTCCTCCTTTCCATTGAACTACGTTACACATACATTTAACAAATATGTTCCCACACCACACCTAAAAGAATCCTTGTCGCAGAGTCCTGAATTTAGTTAAAATTCAAAACTGTAGAAGACCAAAAGTTATTGATGCAAACTTGCCATTTCATAATTCGTAGAAATTTGTGAGGGCTGATGGAATCCTTGTTGTCTATTTTGAGTAAAACCAAATGAGAAAATGATCAAATGACACAGTTGTGATTCTCACTGAGATTTTAATGATAAAATATTTTTTTGTTTTAAATGTGACGTGAATCGTGAAGAAATGTGAAATGTGAAAAGAATATTATAAAAATATCTATGCAAAGCAAAAGAATATTGTTAATTAACAGGCATGGAAGGAAAATTGGAGGTTACAATGCTTGGACTTTACAAAGTGACAAATACGGTATGTTAGGGTTTTTCCTGTTCAAATGCACAATGGAAAATGTATAGCAATCCAAAGCTTAATCAGGCCAACAACAGTAAACCAACAGTCAGAATACCCACAAAAGAATGGAATAATATACAGTATTCACATTTTAAACAACACATCTTGTTTCATGTTGAAACCCTGTGCTAGTTGGTTATTTAGTACTGGAATAGTAATAAGCACCCCCTCAGGAAAAAGAGATGAAGTGGAAAATTACTGACTAGGAAGGACTGCACCACTGTGTGATTACACATAGGGGGTGTCCACACCACTGACAAAGGAGAGCCCCAGAAAAAGACTCTGAAGTAAATAAAAAAAAATAGGCCTATGTAAAATATTGTTAATGCAAGCAGTGAAACGATACAGTATTGTAAAACCATTTTGCCAAACTTATGTTGATCATTATAACAATGAAAAGCTGTATCTTCTTAAATTTAAACTAAATGCTGTTGATAATCTGATTTTTATTCAATGTGACCAATAAACGCATGCAAACAGTGCTGTTTTCATATAAGTCATTTAAGTTCAGAAGTCTTTTTACTAGTTTCTGAGCTACCAGATGAGCCAATCATGAAGCAACACATGATATAGAAAATGAGCACGGGGGAGGGGTGGCAACAATGGGACCATACCATATGCTGTGTGGGGGATTTTAGGTGTTGTCTAACTGGAAGGTGACGTTCACGACAACATTATTGTGAGGGTAACAAAAAGTAAAAGGCGAGTTCCATTGCTCTATCGAAATAACAGACAATGCTTTATGTATTTTTCATTTTTATGTATATTTCATGTAGTATTAAAGAAATTGTTCACATAAAATTTTTAAAAGATGTTGGGCAGAATGTCCAACTTTTACATGCAACAAGCAAATTATAGTTTTTTTCTTCCAAGCTTCGGAAAGGCAAAAATTCAAGAAATGCCCGAATCTTATGGACTTTTTTGATACTTTTATGTTGTTTTTTTTGAGAGCGTGGCAGTAATAATCACCATCCACTTTCATTGTACGGAGAGGAGATGCATGGACATTCTCCTTAACATCTCCTTATGTGTTTCATGGGAGAATGAAAATAACAAAGGGTTGGAACATCATGGCGGAGAGTAAATTATTGTTGGATGAGCTTTATCTTCATGACATTATGGATCAAATATAACACAAACAACATGTACATTTTTTACCTTATATATATTTATTTGAGATGACAAGATATAATATAGCATACTTAGAATACTAAGAAGATTGTGCCTTCTTGATATTACAGCCCTGACGGAGAATACCAAGAGCACAGACATCTAGGCTGTTTACAGACTCGTCGTATACTGGAGTCATCCATGGCTATTTTAAACCTCTACATGAATCGAAGTATTCAATAAAGGCCACTGAATTTTGACAAAAATTATAAATATAAAATTAACATTCTTCCATTACCTAGAGACTGTTATAGATGGTAATTAGACTGAATAATTGCAACTTGTTTTTTAGCATTTTACATTCAGTAATTAAAAGATAATTTCTTATCTTGAGGATGTTGCTGTGAGTTCATTAAATGTTATGGAATATATTCTGCTAACTAATACCTCTCAACCTAACCCTCATAATTTATTACTAGTATTAGATACTTCTAAAAAATGTATAATCAATGAATATTCCAAGTAGTTTTAACATTAAAAATATGTACAAATTATAATGCATTATCCATGCAGCACTAATAACTAGCTACCTAAATCTTAGTTGTTGTTGTTCACAGTGCCGCAATTCAATCAGGAAGTAAAGCTGTGCTGCCAGAACCGGTTTCAGCCAGTTCTGCTCTATTTTTTTCACTCAGGATATGAGAATCTCTTTTCCCTTCCATTCCTTTTTCCATTTTTTTTAACAAGTGTTTCTTTTGACAGTAATATTTCATAGCATTTCCTTGGAAAGTCTGTTTTCAAATAATTGCACTATTTATTTTATATCTATCTCTGGAAAAACAGGAAGAAATTACTCTATTTAGATATATTTCCCTGTTGTTGTTGTTTTTAATGAAAAGTAAAGCACATCCAGAAATTGTACTATACCATCATTCATTAAAATAGCTTAAAAGCAAGGGGCGAACTGAATCATGTACTCATAGAATCGAGAGTTCAATGTAGTGCCAAACACAGCCTGCATCGGTTCTTGCCTTTTAAAGTACACTCAGACCAGATGTCTGTTAAGAGACTATTTGTCAACAACTGTCACACACAACATAAATGTGAAAACATACCTAGAAAATGAATTGTACGGCAGCACAGCTACCCAGCGATTCACTGACAAGCACAGTCTTTCCCCTCCCCCTTATGAGCACAGCGAATGTCAATGAGTTAGTGGAAAATTACTGACAGAACGGGCTATACCATTTAAGAGATCTTAAGGGTTGGAGCGCATAAGCTAACGTAATCTTATATGTATCCTAAAAACAGACTATGAGCAGACCTATGTTCCAAAGAAGAAAAGGAAAAATAATATATAAATGAAGCAGTCATTAAAGCTGTGGAACAAGTAGACATTATGAGTGGAAATCATCAGGGACCTGGCGATACAATATTGATATCTGGGTCATTGTAACATTATGATCCTTTATGTTTAAGTGTATTGCATTTTAAAGCTAGGGATGTGCACAATTAATCGATTAATTGAGGACTTGTTCTGCACTAGCTAGTGAACTACTCGAATGTAGCAAATTGACTGTCCTTTGCACTGTGGCAAGGTGGAGGGTGGGGATGGTCGTGATTCCACACACCCGGCCCCTAATCAGGCTAATCAAGCCTACGAGAGGGATAAGGGCCGACCGGAGATGGCAGTGCAACAGAGAGAGAGAGTTATGGGCAGCTGTCCGACACCTGTGTGTGTGTTTGTCTTTTTGGTTCAGTTTATTACTAGCTGTGGTTCCATTTTGTTGAGATGTTTGATCAAGGAGCTCAGTTGAGAGACGCTGGCGTTGTTGGTGTGTGCTTTCAAGCAAGCCAGGTGTGGCAACGATTCTATGAAATACTTAAGCATTTAATACAATGTACATTTTATGTACATATGTGTTGTTGTACTGTACATGCATTTAATTACATCTGTAGTTACACTGTTAATCATATTCCTAATCCTAAACCTAACCCTACACCAACCCCTACCTTAAACCCTAATCTAAACCCCAACCTTACTTAAACTGGAATTTATTGGGATCTTTTACTTATTTGTTTCTCATTCATATTCACCTGTGCTTTGTGCAACCTTAGAACGAGGCTAGTCAAATACGCATATGAAACAATGTGTTATTAATGCTGTTGTAAGTCTCACTCATGGTTTGTCTATAATGCAGTCACATCAGTTAATTTAAACAATTATCTTTTTCACATGGACATCAGAAAGACATTTATTGCGAGAAAGCTGCTAAAGACACGAAAGTCATGGCTTTTATATTCATTGTATGAGGGCCATACTCTTTACTCCCATATATATGGAACTTGTTCAGTAAGCAGCTTTCTCCACAGCAACATAATTTCACTGTTTACATAACACTGTTCTTCGGCAGAGACCTAGGTGTGTTAAATCTCTCTTAATCCCTTTAACTAGTTATGGAAAGGAGTTCTTATTTACATGATGTTAAAGACCGCTGCTCAGCAAATATCCTGGAATAAGCCGTTTTCTTAAAGGTGTCGTAAGTGATTTTAGCCATTCTGGAACTTCCAACAGACTTAGCCATTGAATTAGCCACACCTCCTCTTTCAAAAATCCCACACTCCAAAGATGTGCATACACACACAAACACACTTGTAGACCATTGTATTAGAGCACAGGGAGAGGAAAGAGTTTTGCCGTCCGACCCGGAGCTATATCTGACAGGTAAAAAAACAATCACTTAGCACCTTTAAGTGCATGTAAACAGAGTCACTGTGTTGTACCAGTTGTTCTTTGGCTCAAACAATCCACCATTATCAACTTACAATGGCATCGACAAAATAGTGGAGAGTAAACCAGTGAAACCTTGTGAGATCTCAAATTGGTTGCATAGCAAAGAAACTTTTACATTTAATGACTAACAATGAACTCCATCTTCTAATCAACCTTTTCACTTGACTTATGTTCATGTGACAGTATTGTACCAGACAGTGACTTTCTGACTGTCCAGAAGTTGACCACTGTCCACAAGAGGTCAGAAGGTTGCTTGCAAAGAGTTGTAAATAGCTGTCTAACTCTATCCTATTCTTTGGTGGTGGATGAACAGATCGACTTGACTGCTCCAAAGTTGCTCCACAGGGCTCATATTTTCCAAACAAGGGGGCCTATTCAGGAATCTGAACTCAGGTAAATGCACCTTCAACCAGGACTGGATTTCTGGGCAAGAGCACTTAAGCCTAACACATGTTCATTTGAAACAGCCCATTCAGGTAATACACAGACCCCAAAGGTTTCAGATGTTTAGAAAATATTGTCCTAATGTTTCCTAAATGGACACATCTTCAAATCAGCACAGTGCTTACACTGGTCTGATCTGTTAAAGTCTGACAAGATAGGCCAAGATAGGCACTTGATGTGGACTTGCAGTCTTGAGGACTTGCAATGGCCACCATATGCTTGTGTCTGCTAAATTCACGAGATCGTAGGGTGTCTCGCTAAAGTTTCAGAAGGGTAATCCCAAGCATCCCTTTTGCTAGCACTGTTGCAAGCTCCACTGCAGACTTCTACCTGAATGTCTATGGGGCAATACACCGCCAAAGTGTGGACTAGGAAGATGACCAAAAGGACTAAGGATGACATTTGGGATAAGACCATAGATCCAATGCTTTGTTGAGTTTGCCACATACACTTCCCGCATCCACTTCTGTCGACTCCAATCACTAGAACCAGGACTCAGACCATTCTACTATTCTTTTAACATCTGGTGTCCAATAGTGATGTTCTCTTGTCCACAGAACAGCCCAGTGATGTAGCTGTTCCCAAAGGGACACAACAACCTCAAGCAGATTTATGACAATGGTGTAACACGTTCAACTTGAACAATGCATTATACATTCACTTAGCACTGTACACCTATGTATTCATGTGATTATCTAATCTCATGTGGCAGCAGTGCAATGCATAAAATCATGCATATACAGGTCAGGAACTTCAGTTAATGTTCACATCAACCATCAGAATGGGTAAAAAATGTGATCTCAGCCGTGGCATGATTGTTGGTATCAGACGGGCTGGTTTGAGTATTTCTGTAACTGCTTGTTTCCAGGGATTTTCACTCACAACATTCTCTAGAGAACGGTGCCAAAAACGAATCAAGAAATCAAGTGAGTGGCAGTTCTGCGGATGGAACGCCTTGTTGATGAGAGAGGTCAACAGAGAATGGTCAGACTGGTTCGAGCTGACAAAAAGGCTACGGTAACTCTGTACAATTGTAGTGAGCAGAATAGCATCTCAGAATGCACAACACATTGAACCTTGAGTCGGGTGGGCAACAAAAGCAGAAGACCACTACGGGAAATTTAGGTTCATAGTGCTCCTAATAAAGTGCTAAGTGAGAGTAGATGCACATGCCACAAGTGCCTTCAGCATGTTATCTGGCTTTCAAATTCATATATGGAACTCGCATGCAACATATGGAACAGTAGCATGAAAAAACCCCAGTAGCCCCTTTCCCACACTGAGTCCTGGTTCTCCCCAAGAGGCACTTTCAGGAAGAACTTTTTTAGAGGAACTAACTAGACTAGATTCCAGAAGAGACTTTTCCCTCTTGCATCTGCATCTATAAAGGGAATACCCTATGACGGCGTAATGTAGTGGTAATAATTTTTCTTCTGACATTGTTTGCATGCGCGATACAATAGCAACAACAAAATCAACAGCGATGGAGGATGCCAGAATCAGAGCTATGCTTTTGCATGGGCTATTTTACACAAACTGTGTCAGCAGGTTACAGTCTTTACACTGGGCTGTGAGTCACGCGGTGCTGCGTCCCTGAAGCCGCAGTGAGTGGAAAGAGGAGCCCAGCCTATTTTAACCACATAGAACATGCTAAACAAAAACATGTTGAAACTGCACTATATTCCAATTTATTCGTTTACATTAAAGACTTTTTAACTCAACATAAAAACACTGTACTGAACTACTCACACTTTGACTGAAAAAGACTCCTTGATGTAAATTAACATTCAGTAACAGGCACTCAACACTTTCCTCATGTAAATTAGATTTCATGATGGTTTAGTTTATAATAGTTCTCAAATACCCACTCTCAACATTATTTAGGTCCAATATCACAGGAAAAACCTGATACAGTAATGTAGAAATAACTTTATACATATTAGTTCAGCAACTGTCACAAAGTACAGATGCATCGAAAACTCAAACTGCGTCTCCCGTTGAAGTTACACAGCAGCAATGCACATCCCTCGCACACTTTGTTGGTTGGGTTTTTTTTTTTTTTGGCATAATTTGTTGGTTTTATGTTATTTAATTTAAGGAAATTGAAAAATTAGCACAATCCACTGAAGAGCAGGCTAGCAGCTACAAGTTTGTACACTCATGGCGGCTGCCAATTCTTTGCATTTCTCATTCCTTTGTGTGCCACATTTTCATGAAAGAGATAATCCACCCAAAAATGAAAATGTTGTCATCATTTTTTGTTGTTCCAAACCCACAAGGTACTGTGTTCTGTGGCGCTATCAAACATTGCTTTGTTTGAGCATCCCAACCAGTCCAACATAGCAACAATGACTCAACCAATGAAATGAGTTTGGGGAAGGCCTATCCAGATGCTTTTCAATTCTTAAATTGTGTATCCTCGGTTCCTCCCTCCTTCGTCCTAGAGCCCGTGACCTGGAAACCGATCAAAGTCCACCATCATGAAAGATGTATCAATTCTCTAAATGCACCACAAGGAGGCGAGGACAGAGGACAGAGGAAGCTTCTCGAGGATGCTTGAGCAAGGAAGCGCAGGAGCATCCTATGCGGAAGACTTTGGTCTAATCACCAGACACACACATTAATTCTCCTCCCCTTCACCTCTGACACTACAGTTTTAATTATGTTTCACCTTTGCAGTTTAAATAAACTATAATTATCACAAATATTACCAGTGCATCTTAAATTATTAGGTTCTATTATGAAAATATCAATAATCATAGTTTCAACTATAACATAACGGCGAGCGTCCCGAGGTAATCAAGCTGTGCAGAAACTATGCTTTGAAATGACGTGAGTTAGCCGGACATTTCGTTTTACTAAAACATTTTGCTTTGATTCCTCCGTCCTCTTTTTCTTTCCTTGCATCCTTTCCTCGTTTCCAAAGAGGGAGGAGCTAGGAAGTGAGGAAAGGAAGTGATAAAAGGAAAAGAGGATACACAATAAGATACATTCTGTTTAATCTGACCAGCAGGGGAGTGATTGGGGAAACCTGTTTGAATAAAATAATTACATTTTCAATACCGTTTGGTAACACTAGTGGAGCAGAAATTACACACTTCAGATTTTTTTTAAAAAATACAAAAATAATCATAAACATCCATTCATATACACAATGTGACAAAGTGAATCTGCAAGATTCATGTTGACACATAACCATATTGAATTAAGCAGGATCAGACTAACTTCATGCTAGACTGATATAAGGTGTTTATATCAGAGAGAGAGAGAGAGAGAGAGAGAGAGAGAGAGAGAGAGAGAGACAGACAGAGAGAGAGAGAGAGAACTAACCTGCATGTGCAGTGTATGTTTTGGACAACTATTTGCAAAATTTGTATCCACTGCCTAAAAGCTTAGTCTAATGTGTAAAACAATAATATTGTAGTTGTCTCTTTTGGAAATAAAACTTGTATTAAAAATAAAAAGATATTTGTATTAAGTTGAATCGGTCACATAAATGCAAATTTAAAAATTGCATACACCGTGTATTTCAAGAAAAATATCTGGGGCTAATTCATCTGATTTGAGTTGAATTGTGTGACCATTAAAATCAAATACAATGTAGATGTGAAATGTAGTTTTAACAAATCAAGATATAGGAAAATAAAATACGTTTGAAACGCTGAATTTTAAAAGTTATCGGGAATATTGGTACCGACATTTAGTTTTTCAGAAAGTCGGAAGACTCACCTATTGTTTTGGTCAGTCCGATGCGCGTAACAGCCGGTATCTCCAAAAATTCGTTATCACGGGGATATCTTGTTATAATATGCTTTTAAACTCGGCGCATTAGCAGTCGCGGATTCTATTGGCAACGGCTTTATTGTCAGCACCCAACGGAATCAGATACAGTCACACAAACGGCAGCACAAGGTAACAGACTGTAGGCTACAATGAAAGCGCGGTTGACTGCACTTCAACAGTGTAGTTTGCTTGGAGATTTGCGCTCTCTTCCTCTGTTCAGCAGTACAACAAGGGGGAGGAGAAATTTGTTCCGCGGGATAACATGAGGGGCGAAAAAAAGCACCTCCTACCAGACCCAGTAGGTGTTTTCGACTTGAACTGCAGCTCGACATGCCGATCGGCGAGATTTGCCGGTTGCAGTCGGGGAAGTTGAAAAGAGAGCTGTCAAGCCGGACACTTGAGCGTCTCAGATAGACAGATGTTTGAATTTTACATACAAATAACCAGAAACATTGTTCATTTGATAAGGTTATGTGCTGTTTAATACAGTTGTTTGTATAAGAATATTGTATATTTTAATACCAAAAAAGGAGTCAGTAGGCCTATTTGTCATATTTTTTTTAAATTATGAATAAACATAATATTACTATGACAAACTCTCACAATTCATTACTATGAGTTGTGAGAGTTTTCGCGGAACTGGAGGTGTCATAATAAATAGGTAATGGCATACTAATATGAGTCTTATTTTCTGCCATAGACTGACATAGCAGATCGTAGTAAGTTTTGTGTGAGATGTATGCGATTGCGAACGCAGCCCATGAAACACGAGTAACCGTTGCCATGTGTGAGTCTGGCCAATCATGAATGAGCGGTGTCATCATTCAGAGCTTGTGCAGCTCCTCTGGAGCAACTGCAGGGGCTGCACTAGCCGGCTGCTTTCGAATCGCTCTCGCGGTATGGCATAACGGTGACGCGGCGGTGGTGGTGCTGGCGGTTCAAGTCGGACAAAATTTCTAACCGACATGCACTGCTTCAAGTCCAATGTTGATGGTCTGCGCAGCGCTGCATGAAGTCGAACACATCTAGTATTATACCAACTAAGTTTAAAATATATCAGCAACAATTAATGTAATGTACAGGGCATTTTTAAATGGTTTAGAATGTTCACAACACTTTTCGAAGTGTTCTCATCTCTATACACTGTGATCGAATATTAACAAATATTAAACTTAGAGATGAATTAGTAAAAATGCCTGGTTTGACGACTTTTATTTTTACCGACATTTACTGTGTTTTGACTGTACACAAACGATGGTCTTAATGGCTCTACAACTGCTCTTCTAATATAATTGTGCACCTGGCTTCTAAAGTGAAGACATATGTGTGTTGCCAGTAGTAGATATGGTTGATATGGGTGACAGTTTGCTAATTTTACTTTTTAATTATAGAACAGCCACATAAATATTAACAGGGAAGGCTCACGTGATGAGGGGAAGGGGGTGAATGTGAGAGGGGGATGGGAGCTGTGAGCAGTGGGAGGAGTTTTTTGGCTCTTGAAAATTGCTTTCCAAATCACCCTTAGAACAAACCAGACCAAAAAAAAAAAGTCAGGATACTCAGAAGCAGTGTTGCCAACTTAGCAACTAGCGACAAATCTAGCGATTTTTTGACAAAGCATAGCTACTTCCGTAGAAGAAAGTCGCCAATACTGCCCCGCAAGCGCGTGGTCTTGCTTTCCTGCCCAGACTCGAAGGCACATCTCTCTGCGTCTACTCTGTTCAGTGAGACTGACAGAGAGAGAGAGGTGAGCAGGCGAGAAGACAGAGCAGCGCAATCAGTTGACAGCACAGCAGCTGACATAGACGTGAACGAGCTTCGCATGTGCAAACAGCATTCAAAGACCAATCACGAATCTGTATTGTTTTTGTAAATATGCACATAGTATTTTTGTCAAATATGATTGAGTTTTTTCTAAACATGCACATCGTTTTGTAAATATGCACATCGTTTGTTTTTTTTTGTAAATATGCACATAGTGGTTTGTTATGGCTGAACGCTGTGTGAGAGAAAAGATAAGAAAGTTACCGTCGCTTCTAATTTTCTCTCTGAGTGATTGATAGATATAGGGAATTAATAGGGTATTACAGTATGTACGGTAAGCACAGAGAAGAAAACACATGTAAAGGGCGGACACTATGCAAAATGCAAAATACGTCATTTGCGATGACGTCACAAATATGTTAAATAGCATATGACGTCATCTAGCGACATTTAGTGACTTTTCAAGCAGGCTTTAGCTACTTTCCATTGAAACTAGTTGGCTAGTTGGGTTCTTTGCTCAGCGAGACATCTACCCACTTCCCGAAGCATCCAGGCAGGAGCTGTATCCTTTGAGATATATATATATATATATATATATATATATATATATATATATATATATATATATATATATATATATATATACTGTATATATGTATACATGTAATATTCCGTCCAAGTGGCATAAAACACTATAAAAGAGCCGCTTGTGTGTACGTGTCTTTTTAAAGATCTTTTTTTGCTGACTTGGAGGATCTTGCTGTGATACGTCGATCGATCGCCACATGGAGGCGTAGTTCACTGATGTGGTTACAAGAGTAGGGGGATGTCAAGAAATGGATTGATTACCTGCAGTCATCGGATAGGGAATTATCTGCTAATGCACTAGCAACCAAGGTGGATTTGGAGTATGTCTGGGAGAAGTTGGAGGTTGTGGAAAACCGTAGCCAGTGGAATAACGTCCGTATCGTTGGAATCCTGGAGGGGGTAGAGGGACAGGTTATGGTGAAATTCCTGGATGGGCTCTTTCAGAATATGCTCGACATAGCAGGCCATAAGCTGGAAATCGAGCGAGCTCACAGGGTTCCTGCTCAGCAATCCGCAGAGGGAGACATGCCCCGATCAATTCTGGCTAAACTTCTGAGATCATCCGATAAAAATCTTATGTTACATGATGGAAGGAGTAAAGGAAGGCTTTCTTGGAAGAACCACAGCATTTTCTTGTTTCCAAATTTTGCGAACTCGACAAGAGAAACGTGAAAGATTCAAGGAATGCAAGGAACTGTTTTTTTGTACAAATCTTGTTGTACTCACAGTTTTATGGATGAATCAGCATGCTCTTTGTGTTTATTACGCCTATTGGCTGGAGTTTGTTTTGTGGAGTATGTCTTGCAAAGACATTGGAGTAAGTCATTTGCTTGTACTGACGTTGAAGCTGAGTGGGCTGGCTCACTGAACATTTAGTCGATTGTTTGAAGAATCTGCATGCTTTTTTTGTGCTGGTTTCCGCCTATTGGCTGGAGTTTATCTTGTAGAGTAATATAGATGATCTTTTGCTGTTTATTTCTGTCTCACAAAATTTGATAGAAACATGGGAATAATGGGGGTTAAAAGTTGAATATGTGTATATATGTATTGATTTTGTGTTTAATTTGTTACAATCAATACAAATAGTTAATTCGGAAAGATGACTATCAATTATGAAATATCAATAGTATAATATTGAAATTATCAACAGAATATTAATTATTATCAAGCAGAATGATGGCACCGAAGCTGGTTTTAGTGATCGTGGGTAAGAAGGCAACCGTTATTTTATCACATGACACAGAATCCGTCCGCCGCAGTCGTTGGTTCATTAATGGATAAACTCAGTGTGCCGGTCTCACCCACGATGGCGGAAATACACAAACAGCCCAACATGGTTGGACAACAACACAGCCAATCTTATGTCTTATGTGGTAACAGTAAGTTACATTAATACCTTGAGTATTATTAGCACCAATGAGCGGACTCTGTGGTCCATAAACTACCTCTTACTTGAGTCACATGAGGACACAGGTAGGATATGTGTTCGTCTGTTGTTTGACTCCGACTCGGTTCCTTGAAGCTCGGGTGATGACAGGAGGCCATTTCCTAGCTCTGTCATGGGCGTTACGGCGGCTAATTCTTGGCGGGTTGGCGGAGATATCAGCAAAGTTGACTTGGTTGAAGAAGGAAGAGAAATCTTCTTTCTTCACTTCTGCAGGCAAATGGGTGAGACACGGATTGCTTAGTGGTGTCCTTTGGATCCGTTAACGTGCTCAGTGGAACACAGGGAAATATCGGCTCGTTCAGCACGATGGAGATTGTTTGATCAAAGTTCAGGTACGTTTGTTACTTCCTTGGGCAACGAGGCTACACATGGGAGCAGCAGGGCTGCAACTAGATGCAGCTCATTCTGTCACTGGAAGCAAAGCTGAGAAGGATCTCCGAGGTTTTTATATTCTTGATGAAATCATGGTTGGGGGACACATTCTATTCATCCAATAGGAGTTGAGAGTTCCATCCATCAGAATTTCACACATAGGTGTAATGTGAGCAAGGCATTATTAGATCTGTAGTGTGTTTTGGACTCCCTTTGTTTGATTTTGGCATAATTTGTGTTATAAGGCTTCTAGTGTTCCTACAGGCCATAGCCAGGCTTTATGACTGTATGTAGGCCTGCCTTTGTCTCCTGTCTGAATACATGAGGCCCAACATTCCCCCCTTTGGTCTGAAGAGTAAGGTTGTTGTCCAGCATCTTTAGAGAAACTGAAGGGCCGAAAACACAAAATCATTGTAGAACCTGACGATGGATATTAGGACCAAAACGTTAGAGGAAAGGAAAGGAGGGTTAGAGGTTAAAAGGCGTATCCTTGGAAATGATTGGGTTAACCTGTGGGATGGGCTTACACTGGTGTGTAAAACGTGGCTGTACAAGAAGGACGGAGTCCAGTCTGGCCTGTAGGTTTTGAATGTTCTTGTACATAGCGATGATCCAACCACTAAGGAGGAGCCCAAAAGCAACCAGACTGATAGGGTGTTCTTGGTAAGATGAAGATCTGCTTATGTGACTACGAAATATAGTGGTCAAGCCAGTCAGTTTAAGACTGAACTTCACTAATTTCGTCTCTTCTGCCTGAAGCTGCTTTTGAAGGGTGTCATCAATGGTGAGGTTGTGACCTCTAAATGCATCTATGATCTCAATATCCATGTCATGTTTGTTGTCGCTGAGAGGATGGAGGACAATATCATCAATGTGCACGATGGCCCCTTGGGGAACTGTTAAGAACACCATATGGTTTGTTAGTGTTAGATTAGTGGCTGTATCATGGTGGTCCTATAACATTAGAACTTCAGTGGCTGGTGTGTTAACAAGCCAGTGATTACCTGCTCATTCTACCTTTGTCTCTGTTCCTTCATCTTTGACAGACTTGCTACCTTGACACTTTTGTTCAGGGGATTCAGCTCTTAGGCCACAGAGGTAGTTAGTCACCTCTCTAACAAAGGGGTTACTTGGACAAACCCAATGTCTTGGTACACATGCTTAGGTTAGGGATGAGGTAGAGTGAGGTGTCTTCATTGTGGTAGGCGAGTGTTGGTGGTTTTTTAAAGTGAATGTGTGTTTTACCTCTCTGAAAACCAACATTAAATACGGATTTTAATCTGTATATATTCTACCTTTCTATGATGGGTAGATTGAGAATGAATCCTATTACGAGGTTCTAAGGATTTAGGTAGATTGGAATTACACTTCCAAGACTATGAGCCAGGTGTATCTGTGAAGGTTTCACAATGGAGGTAGTAGCAGATCTAAAGATTTGTTCGACAAGGTGTAGGGAGACCAGGTAAACTGGAATCCTTCCACCACTTGGAGTGTATGCTGACAGAATGGGTTGAGGCATGCAGCTATCCTTATGGTACTACTGTGGTGTGTCTTCTCCCCTTTGGAGTGAAAAAGTCTTGAAGGGCTTAATCTGATTCCAATGGACCCATTTGTTTGGTGTTGTTTGGCTTGGTTTTGAGACTCTGATGTGGTAGGCTACTGGTGAGAGCTTTCCCACTATCTCGAAGGGGCCTGACCAACTTGGTAGGAACATTTTAGATATTCCTGCTGGTTTGGTGAACCTGAAATAGAGTACCTTGTCGCCTACTTGATATTCGCGGTGAGACGCTTTCCTGTCATAGTAGGATTTTGGTTCTTTTGGGCCCTCCTGAATGTGGCCTGAAGATGTCCAATAAATGACTTGCTGGAGGGTCTTGAGGGTGGCCTTGTAAATCGAGTGGCCTCCAAAAGTGGAGTTGTGAGCGTGGGCTAGCATCACCCCCCCATGATCAGTTGGTACAACCCAGCAAGCTGGTCCCAGGTCGGTTTGGGTATAGACCATCAAACCTTTCTCCAGTTTAAGCTGCAGCTGGTTGCAAAGGAGAGCATGTAGCTCCTCCGATTCACACTGTGGGGTTTGAGAGGCCCTTTGTGTTGCAGGATTTGCTATGTGGGAATGTGAGAGATGGATCATTGACGAGCATCGATTGAGTCAGAACAGATTGTCAGTTGCTCAACTGTCAACATGGTGGCTTGCTGGATCGTGATGAGCACTGCTGCAATCTCCACGCACTGGCTTGTCTCGTTGCCCAGTTGGTAGTTATTTGGCCCTGGCCCAAGGCTATTTTATGGTTCTGGATGTACTTGACCTCAATGTCATAGCCTTGCAGTGCCATCATCCAAGTGGCAATGCAGCTGTTGGATACCTGCCCCTCCTTTAGCCGTTGGCTGTTCAGGAAGGTGACAAGTTGGTGACAAGTCTCAATGGATTCTGACCCCCAATGTAGCTACAGAAGTGTTCCGTAGTCCATGTGGTGGCCAGGAGGGCCTTCTCGCAGTCAGAAAACTTCATCACAACAACACTAAGAGGTCGGCTCATGTAGGCAATGACACATTTGTCTGTGACTTGTTTCTGTGTCAGGGCGGCACTGAAACAATGGGACGAGAAGCTTTCCTCGAGGTGGAACTCTTTATCCTTGCCTAGGTAGGCCAGACAGGGCACAGAGCTTAGCTTGTCTTTCATTGGTGGAGAGACTGTACCTGGCTCTCCCCACTTGAATGTTTTGTATTTGCGGAGTAGTTCTTTGAGGGGTCTGGTATCTCTGCATAGTCCTTGTTGAACTGGAGTAGTTGCAGACAACTAGGAAGCTTCTGAGTTCTGACAAAGTTTTGATGTCATGGATGGCTCGAACTCTCCCAGCTTGGGGTTCGATGCCATCTGCACTCACTGTTAGACCCACGTATTCAACCTTGGTGTAGCATCACTGGCTCTTGGCTAGTTCAAGCTTGGCTCCAGCAGTGGAGAGTTGGTTAAGTACATGTCAGATCTTGTTCAAGTGTTCGTCCACATAGATGAGATTACCATGGGCAGCGGCGTCACTCCTTTTGGAGAAAGATATTGAAGTTGGCTGGGGAGTTTGAATATCCAAAAGGACAATGGTTCCAGGTGGAAAGGTGGTTACCAAGAGAGAAATCCAGCTTGTACTGGTCAGCTGGGTTGACTCTCGTTGTACAGAAGCTGTTGGCCACATCCACTGTAGAGAAGAAGCGGGCCCCTTCTACCTTGGCCAATTCTTGTTCAAATGGATCATGGGCCAGTGGGAAAGTGGTACCTGCTTATTCAGAGGGCGACAGTCAATGGTCAAACGCCACTTGCCGGTCAGCTTTAACACTGGCCAGATTGTAGGTTGAGTTGCATTCCCGAATGAGTTGTTTTTTCAAAAGCTTGTCGAGGATCCCTTGGATAGACTCATAAGCAGGGGATAGGATTTTGGCATAGGATTTTGTACTGGTGTACAAATGTGGGTGGCACATTTGGATCAGTGGAAATGCATGGGAATCTCTCAAGAAGCTCATCTGGAAATCATGAAAGTGTTTCCGAAGCGCGTTTCTGTAATCCTCTGTCATTAAACCATCTGCTTTGGCAAGCTGCTCATTGACCTCGGCCTCAAAGCCAGCGTAGCATTACTCTGGTTACTCAGTTTAGACTGTCAGATTAGCTCTTCGTTTGTTATGGAGTATGCACAAAAGGTATGTCCGTCTCCAAACAAAGGGTCACTCACTGGATCGTTGATGCGATCACCCTCACTTACGAGTCGCAGGGCGTTAGATGCCCTATTGGAATAAAGGTGCATTCAGCTAGAGGCATGGCCTCCTCATGGGCATGGACAAATGGTACTGTATATCCCTACAGGATATATGCTTTCAGGAGGATGGTCTTCGCAGAACATGTTCGCAAGGCTTTATAACCTAGACGTGGCATTAATTGATTGTACATCTTAGGGTATGACTCTACGTAGTGCGGCATGATGGGACTCTGTTCCCCATAGCGTTCCTTGCAATGTCAAGTGAACTGAATTGATAGGGAATGTCTCCGGTTACTCATGTAACCTTGGTTCCCTGAGATGAAGGGAACAAGACATTGCAAAACGTGGCAGCACTACTACCTCAGAGTATGGAGGAACGAACAACGCATTTAACTGTGTTACAGTGGTGCTGAGAACCCGGGTTTGGAGGAGAATCCTGCTATGGAGTCTTCACCGCTGGCCGAAGTCTTCAATGCCCTCACCAACATCCAGCAGGCACAACACCATGCCCTTTTGGAGGTTCGCTGGGAGCAAGGACAACGCTTCCAAGCCTTGCTCCAGGCACAAGCGGAGGACCGGCAGGCGCTGCGGAGCCTGATCACCAGGGAGGGGGCTGGCACTGCGACCTCCTCGGAGCCCGAAGCAGTGTCTCTCTCTCTCTCTCTCTCCAACCCCTGTGTCTTGTGTTCCCACCCCTCCCCCCGTTCCCCTCACTCCCGCCCAATTCCGGCTCCTCGGAGGTGGGGAGGCCCGCCCAGACCCCGACCCCGGTCTAGAGGACCCTTTCCCTTGTCTGCCTCTCCAAACTCCCCTGTCTCTCTCCGCTATCCCCCCCAGGTTGGCGAGCCCGCCCCCACGAGTGTCGTAGGAAGACCTGGGCCGGTCTGCTGGAACTGCGAGGAAACCAGACACAGCCAGGAGCGGTGAAAGTAATAGATGGTCAACAGCTCCAGCCCGGTCTTGCGCTCACATACCCGTGCTTTGCTATTATCAAAGAGCGGTTGTATCGAGTGACGTAAGACACTCAAACCAAAGAGATTACAACTCAGCTGTTAGTACTGAAGAGCCGTCGGGAAACACTCTTCCAGGCTGGCCACTTAGATCACGAAAAATCTTTGAGGCCCGTTTATAATGGCCCGTTTCTTTTGGCCGGGCATTCACAGGGACGTTCGAAAGTGGTGTGTGGCGTGCCGGGAATGTCAGTTGGTGAACCCACCGGCCACCCCAAAAGCGCCATTGCGCCCGCTGCCATTGATCGAGATCCCCTTCGACAGAACTGGAATGGATCTCGTCAGGCCATTAGAGAAGACTGCACGCGGACATCGCTTTGTGTTAGTTTTGGTGGACTATGCAACGCGATATCAAGAAGCGGTACCTCTACCCAACATCTCAGCACACAGTGTTGCGGAGGCACTCTTCAAAATTATCTCCCGAGTGGGGATTCCAAAGAAAATCCTCACGGATCAAGGCACAACATTCATGTCACGTACACTTCGCGAACTATATGAATTATTAGGCATTATGTCGATTCGCACCAGCGTCTACCACCCGCAAACCAACAGACTGGTCGAACGATTTAATAAGACCTTAAAAAGCATGATTCGTAAGTTCGTACACGAAGATGCTAAAAACTGGGATAAGAGGCTCGAACCCCTGCTGTTTGCAGTACAAGTGGTCCCGCAAGCCTCGACCGGCTTTTCCCTGTTTGAGCTACTGTATGGGCGCCGGCCACGGGGCGTGCTTGACGTCATATGGGAAGCTTGAGAGGAAAGACCTTCGGATAGTAAAAATCTAATTCAATACGTTCTTGACCCTCAAGCAAAACTCCACACTTTGGGACAGGTAACAAAGGAGAATTTGCTCCAAGCACAAGAACGCCAAAGCCGAATGTATGACGGGCACTTTACTAAGGGAATTCGCACAGGGAGATAAAGTGCTTGTAATGCTGCCCACTTCGAGCTCCAAATTACTCGCCAAGTGGCAAGGACCCTTTGAGGTCACACAATGAGTTGGAGATCTCGATTATGAGGTTAAGCGAACGGATAGGAGAGGGTCACGTCAAACATACTACCTCAACCTCCTCAAACCCTGGAGGGAGGCGGTACCTGTAGCCTTGGCGACGGTGGTTCAAGAGAGGGCAGAACTCGGGCCGGAGGTATCTCCCAAATCAAATTAAGTCACCCTGGTCCCTTGCGGAGACCACCTCTCACTGTCGCAGCTGACAGATGTTGCGAGATTGCAAGCGGAGTTCGCGGACGTATTTTCTCCCCTGCCGGTCGCACTAACCTCATAGAACACCATATCGAGACCACCCCGGGTGTGGTGGTTCGTAGCTGCCCCTATCATTTTCCTGAGCACAAGAGAGTTGCACAGCGATTGGGCCAGCACGGTAGTTCTGGTACCGAAGAGCGACGGCTCGGTCAGTTTCTGTGTTGACTACCGGAAAGTGAATGCGGTGTCCAAATTTGCCGCTTATCCAATGCCGTGAATTGACGAGTTACTGGATCGGTTGGGCTCAATTTTACTCGACGCTGGGCTTAACAAAGGGGTATTGGAAGATCCCTTTAAATCCAATGTCCTGAGAAAAAACAGCTTTTTCCACAACGGATTACACCGTATTACACCAGTTTGTGACACTTCCATTCGGTTTGTTTGGAGCCCCGGCTACGTTTCAGCACCTTATGGACAAGATCCTTAGACCGCACACGGTGTATGCCGCCGCAAATTTAGATGACATCATAGTTTACAGTAATGACTGGCAGCGGCATATGCAACATCTGAGGGTTGTCCTGAGAGCGCTGAGGTGGGCGGGACTCACGGCCATCCCGAAGAAGTGTGCAATTGGGCGGGTGGAAGTTAGGTATCTGGGGTTCCACTTGGGTCATGGGAGGTGCGTCCACAGGTGGAAAAAATTGCAGCGATCGCAGCCTGCCCGGCACCCAAGACCAAAAATGGGGTAAGGCAGTTTTTGGGGCTGGCTGGCTACTACCAAAGGTTTGTGCCTAGTTATTCTGATGTCACCAGCCCGCTGACTGACCTTACTAAAAAGGGGGCTACCGATCCGGTCCAGTGGACAGAGTCGTGCAAACAGGCCTTCCTTAAGGTAAAATTTGCACTGTGTGGGGGGCCGCTTTTACATGCACCTGATTTCTCTCTCCCCTTTATTTTGCAGACTGATGCATCTGACAGGAGTGCTCTCGCAGGAGGTCGGAGGGAAGGAACGGCCAGTGCTTTTTATTAGTCGCAAGCTCTCCTTCAGGGAGACAACGATTAAGTGGGCTGTTCTGACGCTCCGCTACTACCTGCTGGTGCGGGCCTTCACCCTCTGCTCCAAACACGCCCCTCTGCAGTGGCTCCACCGCATGAAGGATACTAACGCGCGGCTCACCCGTTGGTATCTGGCTCTCCAGCCCTTTTAATTCAAGTTGGTCCACAGGCCAGAGGCGCAGATGGTTGTAGCTGACTTTCTCTCCAGAAATGGGGGGGGAGTAGGCAGGCCGGATGTTGTCCCGGCCTGAGTCAGCGGTGGGGGCATGTGGCGTGGGGACGTGGTCATGTTTCGGTCTGCGGGAGAGAGAGAGAGCGGTAAGGCTTGTCACCTGGTTTGTAATTAACCCTAACACCTGTGTCTTGTTATAGTGATGCGGAGCGAGACATAAGACGAGCACTAAGTGCCCAGAGAGGAAGAAAGAACCCTGAAGCCTTACTTTGTTTATGTGTCATATTTTTGAGTTATTGACGGTTACCGTCATCTGTATGAGAATAAAGAATACAACTGACCTCAATCCTGCTTTGCTGTCTTCTGACTCCTCCATTGCCCGAACATAGTGTGTTACAGTGTTCTTTTCCAAAAATTATGTTTATATAGTTTTGCCGCTTATATAGGGCAAATAAGCACCTAAAGGGCGAATTTATGGGAATTACCCATAGCGTTCATTGCAATGTCTTGTTCCCTTCATCTCAGGGAACCGAGGTTACATGAGTAACCAGAGACGTTTTTTTACTTATGAGTAAAGTAAGGTCTCTAGTTCCCCATCTGTAGCTCACTTCGATGTTGTGTCAAAGAAGCGACACTAGGGGTCTTGAGCGCCGAATATACCTCTGATCTTTGAAAAAAGGTCAATGAGAAGTTGGCAGACAGAATTTGCATGTCCCGCCCCCGGACATACGGGTATAAAGGCGGGGAAATGTGTCTGTTTCATTCAGAAATGTTCTTCAGAGCCGATGGTCGTGTATGCAGCGAGCTGCGAGTCACACACCTGTTCCTCTACCTCTGAGCGATACTGCTGTTGGATCTACGGTGCACTTCAGCGGTTTTCTCCTTCTCTGCACGGTAGTTCAGTTTGCCCCTGGGCGCTTCAACAGCGCAAAACCTAAAAGAGTGTTTTGTTAAAAGAGTGATTTTCTCTAAAAGAGTATTTTCCTCTAAAAGAGCAATACACAGCAGCGTTGAACGTCCTTTTCAGGACAGGTCTTTATAAAGATGCCTTTCCACCCCTGTGTAGTTCCTGGATGCGGTAGAGTGCTCTCCGCTTCAGATGGCCACAGGTGCTGTCTCGTGTGTATGGGCTGTGATCACACTGAGGCAGCATTTGTGGATGGTTCATGTTCTCACTGCGAGAACATGACCATGGCAACGTCGATGGAGGCGATCTGGGGATGGCAGCGGGCTCGGGTTATGATTAACCCCCGCAAACCACTCGCCCCCCAGCACGCTCGTTGACTCCTGTCCGGGCTCGAGGCAACAGCGGCTTGCCTCACAGCCAGCTTGCCTATCCTCTGGAGCCCCCCAAGCTGGATGAGCTCGGTCCGGCATCTGACGCGGGTAACTCGTCTGGGCTGCCGCTTTGGGCCCGCACGCCAAGGCTGAGGACGATGCTCAGATGTCCGACATGCTTGCCCGGGCCGCCAGTGTGGGGCTGGACTGGAACCCTCCATCCTCCCCACAGCAGTCATGGCTGGATGATTGATTCCTGGGGTCTGCGCGCCACTTACAGCCACACCCTTCCCTCCCAGAGGTGCATGATGAGCTGATGACTGTATGGAGAGCACCCCTCTCCACTCGTCACAAAGCCCCTCGCTCATCTGCTCTCAATATCCTCGACGGCGGAGTGGCCCACAGGTACACGCCGATTCCCAAGGTGGATAGGGCAGTTGCGATCCACCTATGCCTCGAGAACGTAGAACCCTGTGTAGTTCCTGGATGCGGTAGAGTGCTCTCCGCTTCAGATGGCCACAGGCGCTGTCTCGTGTTGCTGGGCTGTGACCACACCGAGGCAGCATTTGTGGATGGTTCATGTTCTCACTGCGAGAACATGACCATGGCAACGTTGTGGTCGTGGCTTTCCTTCAAATGAAGGAACGCCACTCCAGCCACCCCCTGCATCACTCCATCTTCCCACGGGTTTGAGAATGACGCAGCCGGCGATGGAGGCGATCTGGGGATGGCAACGGGCTCGGTTTCACCGGGTATGCCCCCGCGAACCACCCGCCCCCCAGCATGCTCGTTGACCCCCGTTTGGGCTGCATCGGAGAGCTTGCCCAGGCTGCCGCCATCGTGGGGCTGGACTGGAACCCTCCATCCTCCCCACAGCAGTCACGGCTGGATGATTGGTTCCTGGGGTCTGCGCGCCACTCACAGCCACAAACCATTCCCCTCCCCCCCAGTCCCTTACTTCCCGGAGGTGCATGATGAGCTGATGGCTGTATGGAGAGTACCCCCTCCACTCGTCACAAAGCCCCTCGCACATCCGCTCTCAATAACCTCGATGGCGGAACGGCCCACAGGTTCACGCCGATTCCCCAGGTGGATAGGGCGGTTGTGATCCACCTATGCCCCAAGAACGCCACCACCTGGTGGGGTCGCCCTGTGCTCCCCTCCAAGGCCTGTAGGATGACGTCGTCATTGGCCGCCAAAGCCAGTAACTGTTCCCAGGCCGGCCGGTTCTGATGAGTCTAGAGGACGCCTCCACCGGACCTCCTACTCAGTCACTAGCCAGCCCCCTGCCGGGTGTGCAGAGCAAGGTAAGTGCTTCAAGTCATTTCTCAGCACCAGAGCCTCGGGACGCACCTTTGGGAGGAGGTGGACAGCGGAAAGGGAACGCTGTCTCCAAACAGAGGCTCTCCCACTGGGTGGTGGACACCATTTCATTGGCCTATCGCACCCAGGCCATGCCCTTGCAGGTCCGAGCACACTAAACAAGGAGTGTTGCGTCCTCATGGGCACTGGCCAGAGGCATCTCCCTTGCAGACATATGCAGAGCAGCGGATTGGGCAACACCTAATACATTTGCGAGATTTACAATCTCAGGGTAGAATCAGTTTCGTCCTGTGTTTTCTCAGGTCCGAGCCAGTAGAACTCGGTAACACGCTGAAGGACTGACCGGGTGGATCGCTTGCGCCTAGCGCCCTTTCCCTCGGTTGAGGTAAAACCGTGCACTTTTTCTCCCAGGCGATCCCAATCACTCGGCTCCCTGGATGACACCTCCCTAGCACTCTGGGTCAGCAATTCAGTGGAGGAATTATCCGACCCAATCCACTGCAGGTACTCAGATCTACCCTGTACAGGAATAGGTGCTCCACAGGTCAGGGCTCCTACTTGGACTTTCCTCCTGTGTGTATTTTCCGTGGTGCGGTCCCCTTAAGAGCGGACCCGCATCTCCCTTGGGCAGTTCCCACTGCCCCCCGTCCACCGTGTCAGTAGCAACTCCTCCCTCTGAAGAGGTGGGATCTACCACCGCGCCACTTCCCACATGTGACCTAAAAGCCCATGTGGTGTATGTCACCACTCTTACCTCCCCATCTCTGTGCAGGTGTGGTCTCCGCAGGGTCTTTTCCCCCTGAAAGAATAGGAAACTGGTTAAGACCCCCTTCCGCAATGCGTGTCCCATTCATAGAGAGAAAAGAGGCCCGGCTAGGCTCGGCCCGTTCCCAGGTTGGCAAGCGTCGCCTTGTTCCCCTGTCTAGGGTAACTATAAGGATTCCGACGACTTGAAGGGGCATTGGGGGAAGGGTACATGCAGTCTGATACAGCTGGTCATTTTGGCACGTCAAGTACATGCCCGCTCCTGTGTCAGCAGTACACATACACGGCTCAGCACATGGCGTGATTTAAATTGGCTATTGGTTGTACTTTACTATGAACCAAGTCTTAGAAGCCCCTCCTCCTTAAGGGGGAATACTCACGGGTTCGCGTTGCTCGTGCGGACGTGAGTTTAAACACAAATTTAAAATCCAGTGGTCAAACTCACACGAGCAATGCGAGGCGAAAATTTATTTGTGTTGTATGTGAATGCACCATTAGAGCGCATTGGGCAATCCAAAAATTGGGGAGAAAAGGGGAGAGAGAAAAAACACACACAACCCCTTGCTTCTTATGTTTTGTATAACCAATAATCAAAATCAGGTTTATTTGATTGGATCATAGGTGTAATTTACCCTTAATTTACCCATGTCCCTATCACTTTTTGCCTCTGCAAATTTTGTCCCCATTTCCAGTTCTTCAGCAGGAGTTTCCATTTTGTTCATGTGTGTGATGAGTGCTCGTTGCAACTGATATCAGTGGCATTGAGTGATAGCAGCCATCGATGCTCTCTCGTGCATCATGCCGAATTTCATCCTCCTTTCCTGTTAAATCGCAAAGCAAAATGCAAATAGTTGTGTCCCAGCTAATAAACATCCACTTAAGTACAGGTGCACTCTTCGTTTATTAAAATAAAAAAAACATTTAGGTGGATTACAACCCGGAACTCCTTGAACTGGAGGCAAAAAATTTTAATCTGTGATTCTGGCTGAAGTGTACTGATCCATGTATTTATCCACTGACTAACAAAATCCCAGTAGCTACTGACAGTACCAGATGTACGGATCAAGTTATCAAATTATGTGAAATATGTATTGTAGAGCTCTTATTTTGGTTATCAAGACAGTAAGGTTAGGCTACTTGAAATTATGCACATAACCTAATTAATATTCATGAGTTTCGCCACTTCGTGAATTTTTTTGCCACTCATTATGTTTACATGCAAATGAGCTTGTGATTTGCCACAAATGCTCTCCAGAACAGCAGCTGCAGCAAAATTGGAAAAAATGAAGAGTTTGTGGCAAAGCTCATTTGCATGTGAAAATAATGAGTGGCAAATGTATTTTAATTTTAAACATTAGAATGGGAAACGGGATGAATATATAAAGTGTAAGCATTTTTTTCAAAGCATGAAGGTCAGCCATTTTGTTAACTAGCTGCATGTGAAGCATGTGGTTTCCCTTTGTTTGAAATGTCTTCTATCTGCAGTACCGCCAGTGAACGAATGGGGTACCAGAGACAGTACTCACACTGAAAATAAACCTGTATATGAAACAAATAAATAGATATTTGCATTAAGCAAGTAATTCAAGAGTGCTATTAACCCCCATTTCGGAAAACATAGTGCTCTCTTTTCGCTTAAACTATGGAACACAACAATTTTCACTGGACTAAGAACCTGACTTCAAAAATGTCAAATGTGGTGGGACAAATATGAAGGGAGAAAAAAAAGCTCAGAAAGCGTTGTAATTTAAGTAGATTTAACTAGCCCAGAGCATAAGATTAAGAAATGTATTTGTGTTGATGTGGCAGACAGAGCATTGGCTCCTCCTCTTCTAAACCAGGTTCTGAAACGGCACTCTGGCAGACAAGAAAGACGGTATTTGCCGAACATCCTAAAAATACCTCCGATGGATGATGTGGTCTGAAGAAGAGTCAGTGTAGATTGACGAATCCACAATGACACAGATAATTACGCGGTATGCGCTTTATAAAGAACATACTTAAATGAGGAACACTTCTGTGACATGATAAACAATTGTTGTTCTGGAAAAGGAACGAACATATCCCTTGGTGATAATTTTCTAAGATGTATTATCTAGTTAAAGAACAGTTTTAGCGAATTTGCATGAAGCAGAGACATCGGAGAATTCGGATGGACTAAACTGCTGTGTGTGTGTGAACTGAATAGAGTAGTCTTACACGCGCCACTCTGTGGCGTTTTTGAGTACTACGGCAGTTTATTTTCTTGTCGTGTAGCGCCCCCTTCAGGCACAGTCAGTTGAGACCATCTTGGAGCAATTGGGACCGTCTTTTTCTTTTCTCACAAAGTGAGACAAACGTACTCGTTTTTGTCCCAGAAAAGACAGTCAAGGCAATTATGGCAAATACGTTTATTGAATTAAAACATAGTTATTATAATAAATAAAACAAAAATACATTATAAATAATGTTTCATAATTATTTAGATCCAATGTGTTTGATTATTCCACACTAACTTTAAAGGGATAGTTAACACAAAAAGGAACATTTTCTCATCATTTACCAACATGCTATCACAAATGTGTACTTTCTTTCTGCTGCAGAACACAAACGAAGATTTTTAGAAGAATATTTCAGCTCTGTAGGTCCATACAATGCAAGAATTGTGACCAGAACTTTGAAGGTCCAAAAGGCACATAAAGGCAGCATAAAAATAATCCATATGATTCCAGTGGTTTACTATACACTGATGAGCCAATACATTATGACCACATGCCTAATATGCTGTTGGTCTAATGCTTTATGGGCCCATTCAGGTCACCATTCACTTGCATTGTATGGACCTACAGAGCTGAGACATTCTTCTAAAAATCTTAATTTGTGTTCAGCAGAAGAAAAAAACACATACACATCTGGGATGGCATATGAGCCGAGGGTGAATAAATGATAAGAGAATTTTCATTTTTGGGTGAACTATCCCTTTTTAAAAAAGAATATTGATGAACTGAGTAAAGATAAGTTTCAGATCATGTATTTAGTGGTTTCTGAAGTTTTCTACATAGATAATGTATTAATCTGTGCAGAGATCATAGGGGAGAATGCTATGTGGGAGCTGTAATGTTGTATTTAATTGTACACACAGATGGTAACATTGGCACACATGGAAAACAAAAAGTGAAAATGAACTGCAAACTAATTATGTTTATAAATTACTGTAACCATAGGCAGAATGATGAGAAAACTTTTGCAACTTTTGTACTCATTCACACAAGCAGACACATACACATGGGTGTTTATACAAAATGTGCAGAAGGAAAACCTCAAAGCCCCAACTCTGATTTTCAAAATTCACTGATCATTTTAATCAGTGTTCTCTCCGTTTCTTATTGAAGTGTAATTGGCCACTGAAGTTAAGGAGAGCTAAGCAACATCTAAAGCACCAGTAAATACTGGCATGTATTTAAACTGTTGTACCTGTTTTGGAATTATCCGTATTCAGTATACTTCAATTGTCACTTCAGAGTCCTCTGAGACTTGCTTTGGCAAGGTAAAAATAATATACTACTAAAGAATCTTTAGTATTTAAAATAACACTAGTATACCCTTACAGGCCCTAAGAGATGAACACTTATTAAACACTTTGCATGTTCAAATGTATTATACAACAGTTAGTTCCAGTCCTCTTATCAGACTGGACAAATGGTGCTCCAAAAGTGCTGATATTAAAGTATAACAGCACTGAGATGCTCCATTGAGAATGTCAGAATCATGCTTTCTTGCAATGGCAAATGTGCTAAAAGTGTGCTAATTGTTTTAATAAATAAGGCCAATCCAGTAAGCTGCAGACTGCAGTGGCAGTGCAATCCTCCAATGTTCTGACCAATGTAAATATTTTAAACAGCTCAAAGGTGTATCATAGATGTTCTCATGGAGGACAAAGGGAGAGGTTCAGAATCAGAAAGAGGACGTGGGCACAAGTTCTGTTTACAAATGCCTGTGCACAGGACTATTTACCCATGAGGCCTGTACAAGCAATCTTGCTCACTAAAATCAGCATTTGTCGCTGAAGAATGGGGGAAGGCTTTTTGTAAATTTGTTAAAGGTTGTGTGACAAGAGATGATGATGATTTCCAGAAAGGGTTAAAAGGAGTACAAAGACAAAACTTCTTCATAGCATGCACAGCTTAATTATTACAAGATGAAACTTTGTAATTGTTGTCTCCTCTTTCGCCTTTACAAGCTATTTATTTTTTGCTCATTTTTTTCACAGGTTGCTCTCCAGTGTGTCGGTACCAGAGGAGGAGATGGGATGCAGACCTCCGTTATCGTTGAGCCTCTTGGCACGGTACGTCTCATAGTGAATGTTATGAGTGACCTCCTTCAGGTCCTGGAGATGAGACCTGAGCACACGATAGCCTTTTTTTATTATTAAGTCACTGATAATATTTAGAAAAGTTAATGCAACATTATATAACAGATTACTTATAGGAGACATTTAGTGAATGTAAAAATAAATTTCAAACTTAAAAAAAAATATATTAAAACTCTTAATTTGTTAAGAAAGCAATAAACATGCCATTGATCATTGTAAAATAACAAATACAATTTAATACATCACCTAATTAGGAAATCCCGAAGTAAAGAGAATTCGCAGTGATTTGGGTTTTCAACTGCAGGGACAGAAAAAATTACTTTTGTCAGAAATTATATACCACTGCAACATTCTGAACAAAATACTGTAAAATTAGACATTCTTTGTATGCAGTGCCTTTTCAGCCTCATAAAAGGGTAATAAAAAAAGAGTTGTGTAGATAAGAATTTTTGGGATTTTTTACATTTTAATAATGTTCTGTATTCCATCAGGCATTATTATTTCATCTTATTACAAGACTACTTGCCAGATAAATATATGTATATCAAACATTTATTTTAGTTCGCACAGTGATCCAAGAAGGAGGAAAGATGGCTCGTAAATAAACAGTCTGATGTGTGGGTGTGGAAATATCAGGCCGCTAGATGTGCCATTGACCAATCAGAATTGAGTATTCCAGAGTGCCGTTTAATAAGAGTTAAAGGAATGGTTCACCCAAAAATGTAAATTCTTTCATCATTTACTTGCCCTCATGCCATTCGAGTATGACTTTCTTTCTTCTGCTGAACACAAATGAAGAGTAGATTAGAAGCACAAATTCTTTAGAAGAATATCTCTCATTAGCTCATTAATAGCTCATTGGGTCCTTAAAATGCAAGTAAATGGGTGCCAAAATTTTGAAGGTCCAAAAGCACATGAAGGCAGCATGAAAGTTATCCATGTGACTCCAGTGGATAAATCCATATCTTAAGAAATGATATGCTAGATTTGGGAGAGAAACAGATCAATATTTATGTCCTTTTTTTTACTAAATCTCCACTTTCACATTTTTCTTATTTTGTTTTTGGAGATTCACATTCTTTGTGTATATCGCCACCTACTGGGCAAGGAGGAGAATTTATAGTAAAAAGGGACTTAAATATAAATCGGTTTCTTATCCACACCAATCATAATGCTTCTGAAGATTTGGATTTAACCACTAGTCATATTGGGTTACTTGTATGCTGCCTTTATGTTCCTAGAGAGCTGAAATATACTTATACAAATCTGTGTTCAGCCGGAGAAAGAAAGTCATACACATCTGGGATGGCATGAGGGTGAGTAAATGATGAGAGAATTTTCATTTTTGAGTGAACTATTCCTTTAATAATGCCTCAACATACTGATAATGCTCTTTTACAATCTCTGCAGGAATACCCATAAAAAGCAGCCATGTGACATGCCTGCTGTGCAGCAATAGGCCAGAATGAGACCTCATCATCTCAGCTGTACTGAACAAACTGAACGCACAGCCTTTTTTCAGCCTAATAGCATGGCAAAGCTTTACACTGACCGTAGAGCATTCGTATACACTAAAATTGACAATTGGGTTGTGGGGGGGGGAGGGGTCCTCAACATACACAACAGAAAAGATTGTTTGATCATTCAAATTTGGGGTTTGGATTAGTTGGATTAAACAACACAATTATGAGTTCATAGGTTTACTGTAAGCTAATAAATAAAAGAATATTCAAAACTATTATGGAAACTATTTAGAGTTTAATGAATGATGCCCCAGGTCTTTAATTCTGTTTCAAATCAGTTAAAAAAAGAAAGAACAGTTTGAAGAGTTTTAATGTTGGCTCTTTATTGGTGTCCAAATAGAACTGTAGATCAGGTAAAGTGGAGCATGTATAGTACTTCCTAAATGCCACAGAGTAATACATAAATTGTTCTGCTCACTTACCCTCCACCACTCCCCAGGCTGTCTTCCTCCCCAAAACTCGTTTGCCATTGACCTGGTACTCTTTATCACTTCCTACCACAGCAAAGGGCATGGACTCCTGTAATACACAGATTTAATGGGACAAACATAATATGTTAACACATGGGCTAACATAGAGACGTAAAGAGAAAGAACAACATGCAAGACATGGCCAGTGAGAAGACGTAAGATTGGGAGAGAAGTAAGGACAAGAGAATAAACAACAACTGGAAAAAGCACTAGATGGACAAATTAAACCGAAACTCTTAGAACAGCTTTATTATTAATCATAATTATTGTCACATTGTCACAAATTACTCATAATTTGTGCCTGTATTTTGCACTGCCAATTTAGGCCATGTCCACACAAATCCATTTTCCGTTTGAAAACTCAGTTTCCTAACATCATCATTTTCCAAAGTATGCAGTAATAGAGATTGTCTTAGAAAGTCTCAGTTTTCGGTGGAGGAGAATGCTGTTCTAGTGTGGATAAGAGGTGTAAACGTAGCAAAAGCAATGCGCTTTCGAATGAAAATGGATTAGTGTTGACGTGACCTTATATAAATGACCTTTCAATCTACTAAATACTTGTATATGGCTGGAATGACTATGAATGTAAACTGTAACTCATTGCCATATAAGTGAAAACAAAATGCAATGCTCTTACCCTGATCTTATCATTATCACTCTTATCCTCTGTGTCTTCATCGAATTCTTTCTGTGGATAACACTCAATCCCACACACTTCCAGCTCCTTCCTCACCTACAAGGAATTATGGAGAAACTTTTTCAAAACTTTGCAAGAAAACTGATTTCATATTAAATCACCATTTGAAAAATACAGACTTATCACTGACTGTAACTGTATGATATAGAATGAACACACAATCAGTTCATAATTCTACTAGAACAAGTCTGTTTATTTCTTTGTTTATCTTTTTATTGTCATTCACAGTCACCCTCTGTTTGAATTCAGTTTTCTCATCCAGAGTGAGCGTGTCAGACTTGGCGATGACAGGAATGATGTTGACCACACGACTCAGATGTTTCAAGAACTCAATATCCAACTGGCGAAGCCTGAGAGGGGAAATAAGGGGAAAGGGATAGGATTAATAGGCTGATTGGAGCTGATTTTATAACAGTGACAATGGTCTTCCTAAGGCCTCATTTGCATATGTCAGTTCAGTCAAGCAGTCCAGCACATCAGTATAACTGGCTGAATGAGACACACTCATGCATATTTCCATAAATTAACACAACAAGCTTGTCTTAATTAACACAGCTGCAACTGCAAAAATTTTTGAACTACTAGATTGTGAAATATAGATTTTTTGATGTATCTCAATCTTTGTTTGCACTATTTTGATATCAATTCTTAAATCCCAAGATCAATCTTTCCCTTTATGTTGCACGTGCAACCAACTCTCACGCTATGCAAATAAAAAATGTCTATGATTGCCCACTGGCTAATAAATGTTCAGATTCCACTCACTAGTGATTGAGTACTATATTGGAGAAGAAATTATTAGGTTAGAAGTCCTTTTAGGCTAATGCGTGTTGAGAGTAAAATTTTGGTTTAACTCGTGTCCAAAGACGAGATCCACGGATCCATTTGACATAGAATAATGTCTGTTTAAATACAACAAAAAAGAAAAACACTTAATTCTAATCACACATGGATACCCTAAAGAAACCATGCACATCTTTTCTTCTTTTCTCTTTACATGTGCTTACTGGCTGATGCTGCTTGTCATCACATGTACATCTACATATTAATGTAAATACTTGTAAATAGTAAAAATTATGCAAGTAAACAATAAAAATGTAACAAAACTATGAATGCAACATAATATATGCAATTTCAAGACATTAATTGATTGAATGACTGAATCAGAAAATTTGTCAAAAGCTTAAATGTGACGAATTTGATGAAAAACTAATGGTAAAATATAATTTGTAAAATTTAGATTTTCAAATTGTACCAAGAAGTGTTGCCTAGGAGGTTTCTTTATAATAAAGAGCATTAGCTGAGAGAAAATGTATTTTATATGTAAGCAAATTAGACATCTTAACAGAATTGAACACATATGAATCAATAACAAATCAAATAGAGATCGGAAATTAATCGAGAGTTTGTTAATCGGAAACAAACTGATTTGGGAAATCTGTATCAATACCCAGCCCTATGAACTATTGAAAAAGTGGTAGGGATATGACCCACCCGTCCCACCCATAAATGACGCCAGTGGCAGAAGCTATGTAACATTATGTGAGGTAGTCTGAACTCACGAGTGTCCGGTTGGGCATATGAAGTACAGGCAGCAGTGCACTCTGGTATCTGGGATCCGTTTTTTGCGAGCAATGTTCACTTCTTCCTTCAAAAACTTCTCATACTGTTCATTGATGTATTTGGATATAGGCTCCCAGCTATAAACACAAAGGAAAAAGTTTAAGTAGATGCCAAAATAATTGCAAAAAATTCAAAGATGTGGCATTTTGAAAGCTTATTTTTATGTTAAAGGAGACCTATTATGCCCCTTTTTACAAGATGTAATATAGTCTCAGGTGTCCCCAGAATGTAACTGTGAAGTTTCAGCTCAAAATACCCCAAGGATCATTTATTATACTATGTTGTAAATGCCTGTTTTTGGGTGGAATCAAAAACACGCTGCTTTCACGTGTGTCTCTTTAAATGCAAATGAGCTGCAGTTCCCCGCCCCCGATATAGAGACAATGGTAACTTTAGCTGCATTAGTCGTGGAATCAGCTAACAAGCACATTCGGAAAGGCGATTTGCAAACATTCACAAAATATAAAGTGCGATACTTACATCTTCAGGATATAAAGCACGAACAGTTGGTACTGATCCGTGCTTGAGAATCAAATTTTTTGAAAATCCTGCTTTATATTGACACTCATTCACAAAGCAGTCCTGTGTAAAATGATTTGCACAAACATACACAAAATGTTGAATGTTTTGCGGCACATTTCCTTCAAAAACAAAAGTTGTCCACTGCGTCTTCAGTGGCTCTGATGTTGGGAGTATATGAAGACTCTTATGTTCACTTTTACAACCAACAACAGAACACTTATGACACTTACGAATCTGAGACATTATTCTTCTCACTGTAACTCCTCCAGTGCGGAAATAAATGTCGGACTGTGTGTAGATCACTCAGGCGAGGATCTATGATAATATGAGTCCGTCACCAGTCGTGGGTGAGGCCTGCTCTAATGTGATGTCACGTTAGAGCAGACATGAAAACCATTCATTTTCACACACTGTTTTAGAATAATAGAAATATAAGAAATAGGAGTGGGTGGACTTTTAACATTGTAGGGTGGTTGTGTACACACACTGCTGACTCACATTTATGTACAATTTCACAAAAAGTGAATTTTGCATAATAGGTCCCTTTAAATTATTCAAAATATTAATAGTGAATAAAACCAACACACATGTAATGGGTTTACTCAAAAGCAATTGAGTGACACAGAAAAACACTGTGTCCCATTACTCAGAGATCCTTGACTTAAATAACTAGGGGTCAGTTGCCAAAACAAATTCACATTTGGCATTTTGACAAACAATCTGAGTACTGTATCAGTGTCCAAGGGAAAAGAGTGCATGTAGGTAGCAAGCAAATAAAAAGATAAAACATTGCCCTTCACACCTGTACCATGTTTTTAATGCCTGCTAGTAACAGACAAAATGAAGCATACAGCTGACCTAGATTCCTTCAATTGACACCAATGCCAGTCTACTTTCCCTGTTCAGTGTGGGATTTGTGTTCCCAGAAGCATGTAATGGCATTTTGGATAATCTGCACATGCCAAAATGATTGAAAATTAATTGCCATCCTTATTTTGTCATTAACAGAGAAATCACATAATACTCACCAGTTATCATTGTTGATTTGGTCCCCAAAGCCTGGTGTGTCAACGACTGTTAACTTCATCTTCACCCCTCCTTCCTCAATCACTACAAGATCAACATTTACCAGTTACAAATCCAAGATGTTAAGATTAAAATGATTGTGATTATATATAAAATACAGTTTAAAGTGTTGCATTTATAAAAGAGGATAAACAGGGTTAGAGTGGTACACACACATGTAAAAAGATCTTTCTCTTTCCTTTTTGCCAATTCTGGAACAAATTTACAGAGCTTTAAGAAATATAATATTTTCAAATGCATGTAATGTTAAGAAACTTAGTTTTTGTAAAAGCACCATAACACTTGACAATTCACAATCCACTTTCACTGTATAGAAAAGAAAAGCCTGTACATTCTCCAAAATATCCCCTTTTGTGTTCCATGAAAGAAAGAAGAAACTAGAACTTAGAAATCTGTATTTTTTTTTTCATCATTTAATTCGAATTTTCATTTTGACATGAAGGAATTGAGGTTTTTCATAAACAAATTAGCAAACGCTATAGTTAGATATTTACGTTGTAAATCCACCAAAGGCTGAATGATAAAGACAAAAGATGTTCATAGCGCTTGGCTCAATGTTGCTCCCAATCTGATCAGCTGCACATGTGTGCATGCTCCAAATGAATGTGACTGGCTAGCTTAACCTCGTCCATCATGCATGTACACGCTGGCTTAATCCAAACTGGCCTCGACGTTGTACGCATGTTGATAAACAGTCTCCATTCTTTTCTTAAAATGACCATAATAAAGCTTTAGTTATGTGACAGTTATGGGTGCTTCATATCCCATCATATGTATAGGCTATAAAAGGGAGAATCAAACATCCACGGCTACATCTTTTACTCCATGATGATTCAGATAGATCCCTGCTTTGAATTATTGCTTTGTTCTGTGACGTGTTTCAAGTGTACTGCATCTATATCTAAAAATTATCATTTTGACAAACATTGCGAGTTGAATTGTAATAATAAATCATTTCATATTGCTCAGCATGTACAGCTAGAGGGGGTCGCATGCTCACAAAGTGCTGATTGAAATGGTGAATGCAGATTATCAGATTTTATAATGCAGCCTTTTGCAGATTAGTAATTGCTGGTGGCTATATTGCATTTTCAATCTTAACTCAATCAATCGTCCAGCCTTAATAGATAACATACTGATGTTTTTTAGGTCAAAGTCTGAAGGTTTCCCCAGAGTTTTTCTATATCTTTTTCTACTTCTATTTTTTTTACGTCCGTAACGCAAGTTCAATCCCCAATATAAACTGGTGAAAAAACTTTCTGATGTCTATCTGCAGGGGTTTATGATTATATAAACCAATTGTTTTAAATAAAATGAGTACTGTCTAGATAAACTAGATAATTTCTAGATATTGATTTCTAGATAACTTTCTAGATATAGACTTGGTTGAGATAAAAATAAATACATTGGCTAAGAAGTATTTTTTGCTGTTTTCATATGTTATACTTATTTGTGAACATCTGTGTTATATGTATAGAATTACATTTACAATTTGTTGTCACTTCCTGTGTTGAGCCGTTTTTTGTATAATGAAAAGAACTTTGATTTCTCTAACCAGGTTGCCTTGCATTCTAATAAATAACATGCTATTTGAATCATGTTAGAGTTCATTTTAGTTGAGTACATTTAAAATTTGAAAAATCAAACGTGAATCGTTCTTAAGTTTAAAAAAATTGTTCTTGAAATTCTACATGATTCAAAGACATCCAAACAACACCTATAACTGAAGCACTGTCACAACAATATTACATAAGGGTCTACACACAGTCAACACATTTCCCTTTGATGATATAACTAACCTGTTAGTGCCACCATTTGTATACTTCAGATACCATTTAACTTTCCAGCTGTTCTCTTACCTATAATTATTCACCATCAGGGTATTCCACAACCAGATTCCTAACTTTCCCTAGGCACAACACATGGCAGTCTAGACACTGAACTGTTTTTCTCTCTTACACAAGCACCTAGTTCTAGGACCTTAACAAACTGAAACTCATAGGCTGTTAATGACACAAATGTTCTGAAATGGCTGAAAGTCAACAGTGACAAGCAGAGGTGTATTGATTATTATGTGCGCAAACGCTGACTAAGTCTTAATTAGCCTATGAAATCTATTTCTGTCAAGTGAAAGGACTGCCATTTTGAAGCAACCCATATCAACCATTGGTTACATACTTTTTAATCCTGCTTTGAATCCTATACTAAAACTAAAACACTGTTAAAGCAATAGTTCACCCCAAAAATGAAAGTTCTGACATCTTTTACACAACTTCTTGTCATTACAAATGCATAATATTTTCTTTCTTATGTAGAACATGAAATAAGAAGTCTAGAAGAATTTCAGAGCTGCTCTTTTCCTAAAAATGAAAGTGAACGGAGACAGAGCGGGTGCTGTTGATCTCTAACAAATGACAAAATCACACCATAGAAGTAGTCCATTTGACATATGCACTACTTTCCAAGTCTTTTATATCCATACAATAGCTAAGTGTGACAAACAGACAATATTAGTTGTTATTTATTGAAAATATTCCCCTGTGCAGCAGTCCTCAAATCCTTGAAGATTCAGCTGAACTTCTCCTTTTGTGATCCGCTGAAGAAAGAAACTCAAAGGGAGTTGGACAACATGAGGATGAGTAGCCTAAATGATGACAGAATTTCCATTTTGGGGTTTACTATTCCTTTACATGTTCCCTTACATGTTACATGTTCTCTGTGCAAGACCTCTTACCATGAGAAACAGATTTAATCTCTACAGTCTTTGGAATCTTCTCATCACGACTCCAGCCCGAGTTTCTCCTGCTCACCTGTGACTTGAATAGTGTATTCACCAAAGTGGACTTCCCCAGACCACTTTGACCTGAGAGATAACAAAGGAATGGTGAAACAGATGATGTGAATAGGAACACACTATGAGAACAGAAACAAACTGCATTGCTCTCCAACCCACCAACCACCATGATGTTGAAATCAAAGCCTGTCTTCATGGTCTTCTTCCGCATCTGCTCGATTATGGTGTCTATCCCAATGTATCCAAGCAGTGCAGATCCTCGACCTGACCCTTGACCGTCACCCCCTCCTCCCTGGGGTGAAGTCACAAAGGGGATGCTGGATGGCAGTGCCACATGAGAGGGCTTGGCTGGGACGGCTGGTTTAGGTCTCACTTCAGGGGGGACAATTTCTGACATGTCTGTATGAAAGAGAACATGATAAACTTAACCATTCAATAGATATTTATCTATGAATGCACTGGAAACCTCCTATGTTTTGAACCAATGTTTTAAACTGCAGTATAAGAAAAAGATCATAACAGATCTCAGAATAATGTGGTTCATTGGAAAAACAAGAAGTATACTGTATGTACTACAGTGCTCCTATTTCCCATTCTACTCCAAATTAGATGCTCCACTGAGTTGTCGGGCCATTTTAATGCCATATGCCACCCAAATAAGCAGCAAATACCGGAAATTAATGATTACAGAAGTCACTTAATTAATCTCGTTGTCGGATTAGTCGACCTTTCCCACGCACCAAGATGCTCTTTTTAAACACCAACACAACCCCAGAAGGGATTGTCTTCACAAGCGTCATTGCATATTGTTAAAGGATGGAGAGGAAACCAAGTAAACGCATCCGTGGTGCATGCACACATAGCCTACACTTCCAATTTTCACATTTAGTAATGCATTTAAAGCTACGTGTTCGTAACTAAAAATAAACACGCTTTCGACTTACCGATGTCGGTTCTTGTATCGATCCCTTTTTCTGCTTCGCGCCGTTTTAATCTAGCTATTTTACAATCTATCTACAATCTAAAAATAAATCGGCTACGAGGCAGTAGTTGCACAGACCTTAGGGAATGATTATATGCCCAGGTACCTCTGTCCTCTCCCTCTCTTTCTTTCACTTTGTCTCTCGCCTTTCTGTGCACCGCTCGATGCCCTTCATTCCTTCCTCCACCCTTTTTACCCGTTACCAAGGAAACTAACGGAAAGACTGTGTGATGCAGCGCGCATGCTCACTGGGTTTTCGGGTCGCAGGTTGATGTAGTTTGACATTTCTGTCTTTAACCCACAATTGTTTGTCTGTGATTGTTACAGTAAATTATATAATATCATTAAACATAAAGAATTGCGTTATAAATTCAGAGAAATTTATATCATACTAGCATTTGGTCCGTTCTTGTATCAAACACAATATAATGGTAGGCCTCCGGGTTCAAGACAAGCTAACTCAATTAACAGTATTTGTGGCATAATCAGGGTTGGGAGTAACGGAATACATGTAATGGGATTACGTACTGTATTTAAAATACAACATTTTAGCAACTGCATTCCACTATATGTACAATTTAAATAATTGGTCATTTGGTATTTTGATAACTGAAGAGATTACTTTGCATTTTATTGTCCTTTGCTTAATTTAATATTTAATCTATTTCAGATGGAAAACATAAATACATACAAATTATGCAATCCAAGGAGTGTATAAACAGGGGTGAAACACTTTTTTAAAATGTGTTACATTCATACGAGCAGACAGATTAGGTTTGAAGCAGCAGAAACAGAAATAAACCTGGTGTAAACACTTAGCTTTATGCTAAGCTAAAATGCCACATCTGGCCATTTTACATGGACCTGTTACCAGGCACATCATATTTCTTTATCACAAAAATCAACATTAGATCATCATTTTTGTTTCTCTAGTAAGAACTTTGATATCTGGGCAAAAATCTTATTCTATTGTTTTTCTGTAAAAATATTTAAAAAAAAAAAAATACATTTGCTTTATCTTGTTTTAAAAGCCACACTGCATAAGATATTTAGACCTTTTTCAGAGAACATATTTTTTAAGATGAGTGTATTTTGTCTTACTGAACTGGTAGATTTTTTAATTTGTTATTAACTTGTTTATAGTCAAAACAAGTGAAAAAAATCCAAAGTATTTAGATTACATTACTTACCTCGAGTAATCTAACAGAATATGTTACAAATTACATTTGACAGCATTCTGCAATCTGTAGTGGAATACATTTAAAAAGTAACCTTCCCAGCCCAAGGCATAATATTGATTTACACAACAACAACAAAATTGATTTGTCCCTCATTTATTAAGAAAAAAGAATTGTGGTTACTTTATGGCTTTTACAATGGAAGTTCATTAACATACGCATAATTTCAAAAGCAAAGCCACAAGATGTATACTTTCTATGTGTTATTAACATGATTTTAGTGTGATAAAATTGCTTACCAATCTTATCAGTGTAAACTTATGTGTAATATTACAACTTCGTTGCCATGACAATGAAACTCTGTAATCCCGGTGTTAGATACTGTGTAACTTTACAAAGATAAGATTAATAAACTATTTTATCACACTAAAAAAAATGAAAAAGCAGTAACGCGCAGGTTGTCCAATTTACGAAATTATATTATTTGTGATCTACACAACAAAATTGTTTATTTTCTAAATTAGTTTTCTTTGATTTCGATTAATATAATTCTAAAAAATGTGCACTCTCAAATAAAATTATGCAGTGTGAATGTCAACCAATCAAGTTTGTTCAACAACAGCACACAAATAATCTTTGCTGCTAGTTAAATTTTCTTAATTAAAGGTGGACTTTGTGTCATCGTGGACTTACACTGACACTTAGTGGCTTGGATGCAGCATCATTTAAAATCAATAGTTTTCAGTTTCAGATGCCATAGTAGAAATTTAGTATTAACAGTCAGCCATTATTACTTCAATCAATGAGTGAAAGTGTCAAATAACAGAACGGTTACTGAGATTAAGAGAGAAGTATTCAGCTGGTCATGTGATGCTAACATGGCAGCCCCCTTGTGTGGACCCTCTCCATGTAGAATAAAACAGATTTTATAAGGTTTCTGATTTGACTAGAGTCTTCATTTTAATGTGAGTGGTCATGATTTCCTACATATATTGTAAAAGGACAATTCATGTCTTTAGGAGTTCAAGTTTTTTAATGAGGAAGCATTACTGAGTGCACCTTTAAAATGTGCTAATGCAACACAATTCTTGAAAATTTTGTCAAAACTTAATTTAATTGTAAATCTACATACTTTTTGAAAATAGATGTTCCTTTTGTGTTGGCTCTACATTAATAATTTGTGTTGGTATAACTGAAACTGGGCAGGGGGCTTGTAGTTTCCAGCATGTTTTACATGGAACTTGATGGGGAGAGTAAAATGTTAAATTAAGTATTATTTTATGTATTTTTGAGAAAAATGACAGCAAGATGACAAAAGAAACTCAACACTTGATAATGTTTAATGATAAGTTATTTTGGGATTTAGATCCGATTCTGATACCATTGTGGTGAAGAGTGGAGCTTTTGCCTGTTGAGGACGAATACTCAAAGAGCTTGCTGTCCTTTTCTTTACTCAGGGAGAAATGTAACATTTAGCATGCTAATGTATGCTATTACTAGCAAGAAGTTAGGTAACTAGCTTAACCTTATTATATAAATCAGCAAAGTGGCAAAACGATCATGTAAAACTAAAGAAATGAATCATGTCAGGTACATATATTACATATATAAAATCACTTTGAGGCTACTTAAATTGGTAATTTAAAAGTATCTTTATTCTATTATGTTGAAATTACGTTTTAAGTTTTCTGACAAATAATTAATTAACTAAACCAAGAAGAAAAATGATGTTGATGTTAATTAATTGATTTATGCTACAAGTAGTATCATATTTGTAGTATGAATGTTAATTCTGTACTTTACATTTTATGCCTTAACCTACTCACATTTCACAGCTTCGTAGTCCCGTGCCTGCCGGTTTCATATGGTCTGTTTACATGTGGGGTGTTTGTAGCATTTGCGTCGTCAACTGAAGCACCGTTGAGTGTCAGTGTAGCTTTTACCTCATAACCTGATTATCTTACTGTGACAGGCCTGTACGCACTGATAAGAGGCATTTCTCAATTTCGCATGGAATGAAACCATTCACAGTTTTTTTAATTGTGTGTATTTTGTGGTATATATTAAACACAAACATGCAGGTGACTCTAAGTCATTAATATCATAAATATAATTAATGTCTTTATAGTTATATCTTAAATAATGAAAATACATGACCATTATCATATTTGTGTGGGTTGTGTTTTTTGGGACTGTGACATCACATTCTGGTCTTCAGTGTTTATGTCACATGATCCTAAAAAGTACCCATAATAAATTTACAAATGAGATCTCTTTAATATCTCAATTGTTTATACTTTACAGCAATACAATAAAATGGAGAGCAAATGGAGTCTGCTTCTAAGACATTTCTCCTGAGAAAAAGACCCCAGTAATCTCACATGCTTCTACTGAGCTCAGATTTACTCTGACAACAAAGTCTACAATCAGCATGCAGTTTTATGGAGAAACATCAGAGACAAAGTTGATACTTAATCGAAATATAACTGAGAACTAAATTACGTTTTCAGAGCTATAAAATAGCAACCTCTGAACAAACATTTTCTTCTGGGCACTTACTCTGGTTTATATATGCTGGTTGCCAACATGTTTACCTTGTGTAGATTATGGTTAATTGTGGAATTATTTCAATTAAATATGATTAAGTGCAATGCATTCATAAAAATGGTTAGACCTTCCATTCTGTATTTCAGTTTTATAATAAAACTAATTTTGTATTTATGATCACGGGAAGTCGGCATGTTGCTTCCGAACATTCCAGTACCCTGCCATTGGCCCCTTCGTGCCGAGTTACTGACAAGCACCATCTACCATTATACATTTTTGCATAGTTTCAAATATGTTTTTTTACATTCTCTTGTGACGTGACCAGATGCCCATTCTGCCAGCAGCGTGGGAGACCCAGATTTTTACTCCACTGGTTATGTTTAGGTTTGGAGTTTGGGGTAGAGTTATATAAAACATGCATTGCTCTTCACTGTATTACATCTTTTACAAACCAGCTCACTTTACAAATCACTTTTGGTGCCCTCTGTAGGTATTTCTCCTAGAATCTGGAGCACACATGCTCTTACATTCAAAAACACTTATTGTTTGCTACTCGGGCCTTGTTTAAAATTTCAGCAAGCACAGATCAAGTTTAGCTCAAGAAAAGTCAACCTACTGTTTCCGAATTCAGTGTGGGATCCGTCTGTAATATCATACCCTACAAATAATACCTAATATATGGGATGTGTTTTGATTTTAGACAGCTCTACATACAGTCCTTTTCCTGTAAGTAATTTGTCTATGTACTCACCTGTAGTCACACATTCTCCAGGACGGGATTCTATCTCAGGTCCACTCCTCATCTTTGCGACTACAGATGGCTGTAATAGTAGGGGGTCTTCTTGCTCTCCTAACAGCAGGGATTTTATCTCTCGAAATCCCCAACAATCTGTAGTATTGAGCTGTTGAATTGAAGGCTCAAATACTAAATTCTTGATGCTGTCTACGCTACATTCATGAGGCTCTTGTTGATCTACATCGAATGTACTTTGTGGCGTCCGTTCAGCAATGGAACTTTTGAGTATTTCAGCATTTGTTTGTGTGTTGATATGTGTGTTTTGACTATTTGAAGAAGGTGTACAAAGCAAGACAAGGGGGTCTTGTTGAACAGCTGCACCATGTTTCTCCTCTCCAACAAATTTTATTGGACAGTTAGTAGAATTTTTTTTCTGCAACCATGTACCTCTGTATCTCCTCGAGAATCTAGAATGTTCTGGCAAGGTTGCTTCACTTGAAGAGGAATTTGAAGAATCTGAATCTGGAAGGTTGCATTTACTTTGGGACAGATTTCTAACATCACTTCCATTACCCCTTGTATTCTCTGATTGATTTGCGGAAGATGACGTTCTTCTCAATGCCTGAGGAATTTTGAGGTATGTAGGTCTACTGTCAGATGTAGAGTCTATTCTTTTTTTCACAGGTCTACAGATTCTGCTCAGCTGACCAGGCAGAGTGGATGATCTTTGGCTCTTCAAAGGGAATTGGAAGGAGCTCATCCGGCCACATTGACCTGATGCATTATTATAATGGTATGTGCTGATGGAAGTGTCGTTCTCTGAACCTGTGAAATGAGGCTTGATCTTAGACTTAGACTCCTGGTTGTTATTAAAGCTGGTTTGATTAAGTTGGAAGGAATTAATAAACATTTCATGGTCCTTAGAACTATCATTGGTGGTGTTACTTGTAGATGAAATTGGTGAATCGAATTTGCTGTATTCCGTTTGGGAACTTGTATTGTCCAGTTCTTGATTTATGGAAGCCTTAGGTGTTGGCAATGAATTTTTAGGTGTGAGGTTCTTCATGTGGTTTTGAGATTTTACACGACTCTTCTGACACATTATGTTAGGCCTTGTTATTTGTTTGGCTGCGCCTAACAATATCTTTGAATGAATGGGCTGTTGTACTTTTTCCACAAGAGTTGGTTGTCCAGCCCTCTGAATATTTGGGTTCATCTCTTCACTGCTTGGCTTGCTTTTCTCAAGATGAGTGAGCTGGGTGCTAGAGTTTATAATCCTCCCAGTTTTAACCAATCCAAGCCGGATTCGTACCAGTGTAGGGTCCTGGGATTGGCGCTTCTTTTGATTGCTAGCTAGATATTGTAGTCTGTTTACACCTTTCCCTACAGGTTTGAGTTTTTGAGGGCTTAAACTTTCAAACTTGGAATTAGATTGATAGAAGCAGATGTTTGAATTTAGTTTATTTAGTGTGTCCTGGTGTGTATGCCTGAGTAATTGATCCTGTCTTTGGCCAGTTTGCTTTTTCTGATACCTTGTGTTAGATATGGGGATTGATCTGGCACTCCTCTCAGTGGATGAAATGGGTATTAACCTAGACATTTCACAGTCTCCTGGCCAATTCTTAGCATGCATAGGAGGGCAATGCAATGGTTTGTTTTTTTCAATAGGTACTCTTGAGCATTCATTTGTTGTTGGCTCTAATTGAGAAATGGTTTTGTTTGACTTAAACTGTGGCAAATTCAGGGATGTATCCACTGTATTGATGATGCTGTAGGACACAGAATGGTGAGCAATGGATAATGGTAAGATTGGAATGACTGGATAAGGTAACACTGAAAACTAAAATAACAGATTTTATAATGCAGTACATGTTATAAAGTAAAACAAGAGACATTCCCAATGACTGTAAAGTTCCAAAGCATGTACACTGGAAATTAGATGTATATAGAAACATACCAGGTTTGGAGCAGTGTCAGTCTGGTTCTGTGGTTCCAAGGCTTTCCCAGTTTGACTAAAAGAGGAAATGTGGATGGGTTTTTTGAGGATGACAGAAGAAGAAAGAGGCACAGGACTAGAGGACAGACTAGTGGGTGAAGGAGATAGGTCAGTTGTAGGACAAGGAGACAAACGAACAGGAGAGTAAGATGAAATATAGTGAGAAGTTGGACTGAGACGAGAAGGAGAGGTGGATAAGGGAACTGGACATGGTGAGAGACAAGAGGGAGATGGCATTAAGGAAACTGGACATGGTGAGAGATGAGACGGGGAAGAAGAAAGAGGGCTAATACATGGGGAGAGTCTTGGCAAGTAAAAAGAGGGTGGGTTGAGGGGAGACGATGGGTAAAGTCTAGATGGAGATACAGATCCTGTTGGTAATATGTTTTCCGAAGGGTCAAGCTCCCCTTTGTTCATTGCAGTATAATACAAAGTCTGTAGAATTTACATAAAAGTTTGAGAATGTCACAAAAAACACATATTAAAGTTCACCCAAAAATTATTGTTCTCTCATTATTTACTTAACATTATGCCCTTGATGCATGTGCAGAGTGTGTGTGCAGTGCATGTAATTGTCTACATTTGGTCTGTTCTCACCCAAAACCTATTAATTCACTTTAAAAGACATGTATTAAACCACACAAGTTGTATGGATTACCTTTATGCTGTCTTTATGTTCTTTTTGGAGCTTGGATGTGTTGGACTCCAATGACTTGCTTTACAAATTCCCATCATATCTCCATAAAATATCTTTGTTTGTGTTCTGCTGAAAAGTCTGCTGATAAGTCAGTTATACGAGTTATACGGCATTAGTGTATGTAAATGACGAGAGAACGATCATTTGGTGGTGAGCTATTCCTTTAAGAAGTTTAATTATTATTTTACTTCAGATTATGTACTGTCCAACTGAAATAAGAGAGAGAAGGGCTGCTGTAGTAGAACTTACATTGAATACACCCACCTAAAAACTTCAGCCATTATTATGTAACAATTTGTGGATTTGATTTTGTAATGGTATGAGTACATCAGATTATGAAATTAAATATAATATTACTGACCTGTGAGCCTGTGATCTGTTTACTGAAGAGAAAAGCAAGAGAATGAAGGGGGAAGAGTGCATCTGGAAGTAGTGGGTACTAGACTTACATTCTCTCCATTCTTCTCATCTGAAGCTCCACTGTCTCATTCACCCACTCTCATCACTTCACACTCGCTAAATGGCAGAATTTGTTAAACTCCAACTTGAAGTGGAAACATGCAGGAGAAAAGTACCTCTACTGTAACTTTTCTAAACCATTTGATTTGTTTACAGTTTTGAATCATTTGTCTGCAGGGTTGGGGAGTAAATTAATACATGTAACAGGATTATGTATTTAAAATACAAAATATGTGTAACTCTATTCCACTACAGTTACAGTTTAAATCGTTGGTAATCAGATTACAGAATGCATTTCATTCAGAAGCAGTCAGGGGTGCTTTACAATGCTATGTGTGAAATGGTGGATATGACGTCACAGAGGAAAAATATATGGTTGTGTACACTATATGGGGTTTTAAAGTGGGGCAACAGAAATGGGTTTAAATTCAGCTAGTTATGAACATTTAGCTTTATGCTAAGCTAATGCTATTTTTAATGCATTTTAAGTGCACATAATGCACCAGTCATGATGACATTTTTTAAATGAAGAAAATCAATGTTCGAACAAATATATATATATATATTCTTTATTTTCTTTTGCTAGTAAGACATTTAATATTAGGGCAATGATATAGCCTACTGCAAAATCTTATTCTTGATGAGAAATCTTTTATTGTTTTCCCATAAAAAACAAAAAAATACATTTGTTATTTATTTCAGAAAATCTATTTTTAATATAAGTGTATTTTGTCTTACTGTACTGGAAGATTTTTTTCACTTGTTATTAACTTGTTTATAGTCAAAACAACTGAAATCTGCCAGCGCACAAGAAGTAATCCAAAGTGTTCAGATTGCGTTAAGTAATATAATCCAATACTTTACAAATGACATACAGCATGCATTCTGTAATCTGTAGTGGAATACATTTAAAAAGTAACCCCCCCCAACCCTTTTAGTCTGTAATGTAACACAGTAATATTTACAATTGAAAAAGAGACATGTCATAATTGATTATATAATTATATAATTTATTGTGTATGTCATCATATGTATGATTGTCCGAAGTACAAATACATCAGTTCATCACTGTTTTAACAGTTTACCCTGAGTGACATGGGTGTGAATCTACAAATGTCACAATCCAAAAATAATGTTGATATCATATGAACAGAAAATTCAGATTTTGAACAAATATGAGTTTCTAACAGATAAAAAAACTGCACAAAATATTGAAACATGACAATAACTAACATATTTCCAGTGCCTCAAAAATCCAAACCAGCCCAATTAATAATACTACTGGAAAAGTATTAATGTGTTTTCAGTCTCTCAATGTCATTGCAGGTTAAAATATCTACAGTAGATTACACAATTTGAAAATAGTTATATTCATAAAAAGTAGTATATTCATAAAAAGTCTTGAATATACTTTAAATATGGCACTTTATTAGAGCAGATGCTAGTAATCGTACCGATATAGATATTCCTACTATACTCTTTTATGATTAATGACAAAGAGCATGATTAATAGTTTAAGTGACCAACAAAATTCTTTTGAACTCACAACATGTGTTTTCTCACAGGTCTTTTCCGGATTTTTTAGGCATTTTCTAAAACGTGACTTGGAACACAATGGTCATGACCTCGAAATGTTTCCTCTTTTCTTTTGTCCATTTTAATGTATGCTCCAATTATTCATGCTTCAATTAAAAAAAAGTTTTCACTCCAATTTTGCCAAATATCTGCAATATGTACACTGTTGCTGACTTGTGAGGGAAGTTTGTGTCATTTTTGGTCGTGCTTTTCCTTGGTTTAAAGAGAAATAACTGTTTGATAGTCATATTTTCAAAGTAAAAGAAGCTGATTTCATAATTGGTTTTGAAATAGTACATGGAATACACTAAATGCTGAATATATTACAGTGTTTAATGCCATTACAATTGTTTACCATAAAATAACTGAGTTCTGCTGGGTGTATTAACCTGACTTGCATCAATTTTGTTCATTAACAAACTACACTGGGAGGAAATCCAATCCCGGATCATTGCATATAACAAAGAAAATATATACAGTATCAGTTAAGACAATGGATTTCGATGGAGTGGCATCAATTGATGATTTGGCACAAATGCCTCATTGCAGCCTCCACACATGTCCTGTCATAACAAGGCATTGCTGTCGTCATCCCTGCAGTGTGTTTGCCTTGTGGGAGCCAGCGGCTGGTGTCTCAGTGATTTGTTACTCCACTTGTGAGCTTCTTGTAGACCCGGCTCCAGAAAATACAGGCAGGCTCCAAAACCAGCCAGGACAAGGATAGAGACCAGCAGATAGACAGGGACAAACCAGTCCAGAAACATCCAGGGCATGGTGTTATCTCTCTCAAAAAAAAAAGACTGCTCAGAGATAACACAACTGCTCAGGTTACACACAACTGTGCAGTATATTGCAAGAAATATTGCCTGAACAACATTGAAATATGAGGACACTGTCACTCAATCTTGACAGTGTGCAAGTTTCTGGATCCAAGCCATTTTTCCTAACTGTGCTTTATGCCCCACCCCAAATTTAAAAGACCACTTTGATAGCATAATACAAAACATCACTATGATCAAAATGAACTGATCTGTCCTAAAGTTATAAGCAGCTTGAATCTTTCTTCACATGCACACATCTCCACATACCTGCAGCCCCTCGGTGATCGTCTGTGAATTGGCAGTGTAGTTTGGACAAATCAAGGCTGAGCAGACAGGATCAACCGCACAGCAGCTGAAGAGCGCAGCTAATTCACTACTTGTGAAGTTTAGTGCACTAATATATGTGTATCTTATTTGATTTTGAGGAATGAGTTTTTCCTTGCTTCCTTCTCCTTTCTCTCCTTGTCAAGGCTATGCCATCCCATTCCAGTTGGGAGGGCGGTAACCATGGAGACATCTCTGATGAAAGGATCTGAGCAGAAGTTACATAATTTCTTGTCTGTAACCCTTTCTGCTTTAACAGTGCAGAGTAATGATGCTACAGAATCCTGGTCATGTCAACTCAAACTGGAAAATGAGAGAGATTATTGGAAACGAGAATGTTTTTTGGGGAGGATTTTGTGTGTTTATAAGGTTCATAATAACCTCTGAAATGACTTTGTTCGAACAACCCACTCATCATGCAAAAATAGCTTAACATGAATGACACATCCCAAAATAATACCCCTCCCTCCTTTCCTCCCTCGCACATACACACATTTACTTAGCTAAATGGGGATACAACACTGACTGCTATAGTTTTTACAGCTGAAGTATGTAACTTTCAGTGTTAAAGGTACACTAAGGAATTTTGTAATCATTAAAAAAAAGTTTAACTCCTAAAGACATGAATTTTAATTTTGCAATCTAGGCAGGAATTCATGACCGATCACATTAAAATGAAGACTCCAGTCATATCAGTAAACTATAAAAAGCTGTCCTACATGGAGAGGGTCCATACATGGGGGCTGCCATGTTAGAATCACATGACCAGCTGAATGCTACTTGGATAATCTCAGTAACCATCCTGTTATTGGACATTTTCAATCATTGATTAAAGCAATCATGGCTAAATTTCCACAGTGGTATCTGAAATGGAAAACTATCGATTTTAAATTATGCTGCATCCAAGCCGCTAGGTGTTAGTGTAAGCCATTCATAGATTCATACTCTCAAAAACTGTAAACACTGTCTCTGTGTCACTATAAAATTTCATGTGTTGTTTTGAGAGATCCACTTTGACCCCATTCAACAACATTACTCAAAGTTAGGGATGAGACTATCTGACTGTTTGTTCATTTGGGCCACTATACTTAATCCGTCTGCCATATTGGAAAGGTCAAATTATGTACATAAACACACAAAAGCATTTGATCACGCGTCAGCAACAGTTTTGGCATTTTAATTTCACAAGATTTAGTTTGTTATTAACTTTAAATAATACTAAATATTGTAGATAATAAAACATTTTTAAACAGATACTAAGCAATTAAAGCTCTTATAATTATTATTAATGATCAGAGAAACCAACAGGCTGATTACTTGCTTAAGCTTCACATTCTCACCTGTGAAAGATTATCCTATTTCGTCTGGAATTTATATCCCTGCGGTTCTTACAACCGTAGGCAGCACAATGTTGTGGCATTTTCAGTGAAAATCATTATTGTGGCTGGTTCTAAGCCGCCGAAATGTTGGCCCTTCCAAAAGATAGCGAAAGCATTGACATATCCGGAGCATCTACAAATATCTTTGGTTTGAACAACTACAGACAAGGGGTGTATTCAGAACAGTTGATAACATGACATAAAAAATAACAATTTTTGCAATTCAATTTGGTGGTGCTAGTGTCGCAGATATTACTTTATTCAGCTTTAAATTTAGCCAGTTATGTTTGCTTGATGAAGCCTACTGTTATTCCACAAACTTTGTTTAGGGTTTTTTCAAAACGCCTAAACCGAAACTAAAATTTCAAATACTAACTCCTCCTAAAGCTTTCAATTTATAGCCACCAAAATTGGCACAGAGCATCAGACTATTGTGAAAAAGTTTGCAGTGTCTTTTCTAATTGATCGGACTTGCAATTTTTGCACAGCGTACAACCAAATATCGGGAAAATCCCATAGACTTATACTGCATGCTCGTTAATTCGAACTCCAACTGTCAAAAATTCAAAAGTAAACAAACCACCACAATCAATCGATCTATCTATCTATTTTTCTATCTATCTATCTATCTATCTATCTATCTATCTATCTATCTATCTATCTATCTATCTATCTATCTATCTATCTATCTATCTATCTATCAACATTTTGTCTGACTTATCTATGTGACAGTTTGTCTGAATATCTAGCTAGCTGTTGGTCTTATTGTAATGTCTGTATATCAAACTTCAAAATTTTAAAACTAGTTTAAACTTTGCTTTGTTAAACTACTATACATCAACCCTATTCCATTTTTCTCTTTAAAAAATTAGATTTTCCCTTTAAGGACATCCTCTAATTTTGTTCCCAGTCTATAGCTAATTATAACATAGATTTCTACTTTTTTTTTTTTTATTAATCTAATAATAATAGCTATTGACTAAACCCAACTCTAAAAGAACACATTTTGCATTATTATAACAATAAAAATAAAACATGACTTAATTTGCATATGGAATGGTTTTCCAGATGAGGCTAAACACACACACACACACACACACATTTGTATATATGATTTATGAGGACTCTCCATAGACATGACAGTTTTTATAATGTACAAACTATATTTTCTATCCTCTAACCCTACATTCTTGTGCATGCACATTCTGTAATGATGCTTTCACCTTTCTTTGCTTTTTCCCGCTAGCACCTCAGCACATTAATGGTGGAGAGCATTAAAAACTTCAATAATATCAATAATATAACATTATTATTATTATTATTATTATTATTATTATTATTATTATTATTATTATTATCACAGAGTGACTGTTTGCACTAGGTGTAAATACCTGCCACACAGTGTGGCTATTTGCACTGAAATAGTCTGGTGGAAACAAAGAAATTAAAGACAAAATGTACTCTCAAGTGTTGCTTCAATGGCTTAGTGCGATAAGACAGTATGTGCTCTTTTTTCTATACGGATGACCTGGGTTATTTTCCAGCTCTTGACCCAGTTTACCCCATCCTGTTTCCTGAATACTACTTACAATAATAAATAAAATGAATATGAAGGTTGATTTCCTTGCAGTGATTTGGTAAAAATGAAGGACAGAGAGTTGAGAGAAAGGTCTGATCTGGGTAGATTTAACCGGTTTTACTAAAATAATATTGTAGTAACCATGTTTTTGGCAGAAGCCATAGTTTTAATGCAATTAACATGGTGTTATTGCAGTAATATGTTGTTAACATAGTAACCATGTTTTTGTGGTTACTATAAAATACCATAGTGGTACAATGGTTATACTGTATTAAAACTATGATTAATTTTGTAAGATAAGGTTAGGATAGGTTTAGAGGTTGGACTATAAATAAACACTTAAGTGATGCCCTGTTAGTTTTAATTATGGGAGCAAGTAGTATCTGTCGGGAGCATTCTATGTTCCCAGGGTCCCTATGTTGCCAGGGTCCTATGTTCCCCAGATTTATATGGTACATACTGATCACCTGGAAAATGGTCCAACACGGACCCGTATAGATGCATAACTTGGCCGAGCGAGGTCGGATCGACCTCAAACTTGGGTCGTTGGTAGTCCTGGTGGTACCAGAGCGGATGATTACACACACTTTAGAATTCTATTTTGAAAGTATGAAAAATCAACGTGTAACATTAAAAATTGTCACTACCGAAACATATTTACGTGATATTACAGTATGATAAAGGTTTGATAATGACGTGATTATTTCAGTAGTGCCAAAATGTTATTTTCAACCATTACTTTTAAGGAAACAATCATACGCGTTGAACAGTTGTACATAAAACATTCTTTTAGATCTAAACTATTTTTTTCCCATTTTATTTTTAAATTGCAGAGAATATGTTTTGGTAGTGACATTCTTAAAGTTACACACTGATTTTTCAGAATTTGGAGCACATTTACTTAAAAATGATGGGATCTGGGATCCCAGTCTCACTTCCTGGTTGTATATATCTTGGAGAAGTTGGATCGTTTTGTTTTGTTAGACTTTTTTTTAGGTTAAATTTGTGAACAAAGTGCTCAGAAAGTCAGACAGCTAAGGTTTAATACTAATATTATGGTTGAGCTTTTCTTTTTACTGAAACGACTTGATTTATTATTGTAAACTATTTTCATTTATATGGAAAACAAGTTGTATGAACAAGCAGTCCTTAATGTCAATGACAATTTAAAACTAGTGTTTGTCCTTCCAAATACAGATGATAGAAACAATTATGTCTTCAATAATTAATCACTTCATTTATTAATAATTATTCAAATTTCAAAATTAATTTCAAATATTCAACATAAAACATTTTTTTTATTTCAAAGATTATGCAAAATATTTTAGGGAATATTGCACAACCTTTCATACAAAATGTCACTACTGAAACATTGAATCACTACCGAAATACCTGGTGCTATTTCATAAATAAAGGAACATTGAGTTATTAACTAAAAGTTTATGATAATTCTTGATTAAATATATATTTATTTTCATTAATCATTAACTCTCAAATCAGTATCACGAAGTGTATGTATTTTATAGAGCAAATTTGAATTTCGATTTGTATTAAACTTATAAGTTGAACTTTGAAATTGGTAAAAAATTAATTTTTATTATTTGCCTATAAAAATATTATAACAAATTCTTAACAGATAAATATAATCATTTTTATTTTGCTGTATTTCTGTTTCGGGAGTGACATATTTTAGGAAAAGAAAAACATTACAAAACATTCTGAAACTAGAATATTAAAACTGATTGTTCTTTTACTAGATATTTGTACCCAAGTTATGGTACAATATATATAGGGACAAATGTTTCCACCTTTGAGTTTGCACCAATTCGGTAGAATGGTCCATATATCTAGCGCACACGCACACACCGCTGTGAGACTTTCTAGCTTGAGGAGGGCAACTACTGTACAATCTCACCACAATCACACACATTATTAAGCTGCTGGACTTCAGGGTTTCATGGCCACTGTCAGTCTCTCATGTAGAATTTAGCAGCACTGACCTACATAACAGCACAAGTCGAGCTTGAGACATGCAGGTTTCTACTAAGCCAAGGGAAATCAAACACACAGACATTTTCACAAAAATCTGCACATTCACAAAAGCAAGCACAGTCACATTACAGGCCAGAAATGATGCAAACACAAATGCACATATGCTGATAGTCACACTATCAACAAGTTGAATGAAGTAACTCAGAGTAACAGGACAGAATTACAGAGGACAAGGTACTGTGGATGCATTTTTTGAAGTTGAGTAAAGCACAGTATTTATAGACAGCAGCAGCATGATACTTTGATTAGTCACTTTTTTAATTAAGAAATCACCAAGTCAGGCTTAAAGCACACAGTGACAGCACTTTTTACACACTGAGGTGTGAGACGTGGGGTCAGTTTTTGAAACTGAGGCTTGGGCTAAATCTGTCATTGTTGAAAAAAGGTGGATCTACAAAATGTCTGTTTTTCATATCTGCAAAATGTAAAATTGCAATATCAAAATAATTAGAGTTACAGTGTTTTGAAGATATCACAGATAACAAACTTATAGAATTTAAGATTTAATAGGATAAAAGTGTGTTAAAATTTGGCAGACTGATTGCTGTCAGAGTCATCTCTGTGCTGTCAGGACGGTGCGACTGAAGAAAATCAGTGATAATGGGGGCCACACTGTCTGGTTTGTTGAGATGAACATGATGGTCCCCCTCTACACAAACAATAGTGCCCTGTGCAGTAGTGATAAAGAAAAACATTGAAATCATGGATATATTTGTGCATAATTATTTTCAAGACTTGCATATTGCAGCCATTTATAAGTGTGTATGTGTATCTCACTTTTTGGTCCATCCAGCCCTTCCGAAGGTCATCGGCAAATCCATCAGGTACAGGAAACACATTATCCAGCCCCTGATCTGCCCTAATGAAAGACACAGCAATCTTTTCCTTTCAACTTAGGTCAAAGGTAAGGAAAGCAAGACACAAATGCTTCTATTATTAACATAACTACTATGAGCTGATAGTATGTGACTAATCAAACAATAATGTTTTCAAGCTATTCTAAAGTGTGTGTAATTTCTGCGCCACTTGTGTCATCTAATGGAATTACAAAAATAATAATTACTGGTCATCAAAATCCAGTGTTCAAATACAATCACTTTGTGTGATAAACAGAACCAAATTTAAGTCATTATTCACTCTCAAATCAAATCATGCCATTCGCATCGCATCAGGTGACCAATCGTCATGATATTCAGACACAAGATGTGATGAAAACCAATAAGGTTTTATGTTCTAAATGCATCCACCATATTTTAAGCACATTTATTGAGACTGAATAAGTAGGGCAGGGATGGGCAACTAGTGGCCCATCTCACGTGACTGTTCAGTCTGTGCGTGTACGTTGTGGTGCTGAAATGTTTTGTATTAATGCACTGAAATGTTATGTTCTTGTATCCAGTATTGTTATTGATGATAATATTTCGATTTGAACTAATACCTATAAGCTGTTTTATGAGGTGGGGTTGAAAATGTTGTCTGTTCATTTGTGTGTTTGTCTGTTGCAAATGTAGACAAAGCAAATGAGATACATTTTCTTGAAAATATATTGCTTGAACATGAATTTGTACATGTGAATGGCATGTTTTAGTAAAAAGGCAAGTAAAAAAATACTTATTAGTTTTGATAAATATTGTTAAATAAAAATGTTAATATAGGTAACGAAATCTTTAAAAGAACATTGCATTAGTTGTGCATACTGTAAATTACCCAAAATAATTAGGAAATTCAGTAAGGGGGTGAACATTGTTAGAGTGCAGATTTGTAATTTGGCCCCTTGGTAGAAAGGAGAAAAAATGTTGGCCCTCACCCCATTCAAAGTTGCCCATACCTTAAGTGGGGGATAATATACAGTAATGTATCGCAAACTTAACCTGACAGAGTGTTGTATCACCCTGAAGTGTTTTATTTATAAAAGCTGGTTGACTGTACATTATCCTGCTTTTTACATGGCTCCCAACCAAATAAATATTTTTTTTTACATAATATATTGATTTTCTGAAATTATGTTATTATGTGAGAATTTCTGAACAACTGAAATCCGCCCCTGGTTTGTAGAGTTCTTTTGGTGTTTATTTTGCAAACATGACCATCTGATTGCTCATTATCCAGCTTATTACAAGACTAATTGCAAATAAACAAGTAAATGGACCTGAAATATTGATCTGAGTTTAAAGTATTTTATTACCTTACTTGTAGAGCAGTGCTGGTCTTTCAAAGAGGGGAAGCTCATTTTCGGCCTACATTATAAACTTATTTACCCTATTTTTTGCACTAAATCAATCTTAGGTGTTGATCTGCCCTGCTGTTTAATTCTAATTTTTTTCTCGTAAGGAAGACTTTCAAATGGCGTCGACAATATTAGCACCGTCTGCCATCGTGCGCAGTTTCACCCGTACAACGCTAGCCTAGCCTACTGTATGAATGAATGAACGAACGAACGAACGAACGAACGCTCTAAAACAAAATATATTAAACTTGGTAAAACTGAAACAAGGAATGTGGTGTATAATTGTGTGAAATGTATTATGCAAATTGACTAGCAATTTCGCCAAACAAATATAAAGAAATAGGTTGCAGCAGTTTGTCTTTCGACTACACTTGAGAAATCCGCGATGGGACTGAGCGCAAAATAGCTTCAGTGACTTCTTATAGTACAGATTCGCTGTCAATCAAAAGGAGATGCAGTCTTTCGACAGATCCTCCAATCATCACGCTGAAGCCCGAGTCCGGGCCAACCCACTCCTCATTCACCCCCAGAGACGCTGAGCGTCCGTGGGCGGGATATAATCGCAGCATTTATCCAATGACCGCCTATTTTCGAGCACTGAAGAAAACTGTTCAGAGCAGCCCCATTGAAGTCAATGGATGCTCGGCTTCAACAGGGAAATGCACTGACGCTACGGGAATGTATGAGAAGTAAATCGAGTCAGCCGACCTGCTATATGTAATGTAGCTGATTCTGAACGAACTCGTCTTCGAGATGAACGTGTTCTAACGCATTTTTAGTCAATAAATTGTTTACACAATAGTACATATTTGACCATTATTTTTTTGACATTATAGGGGAAGCTGAGCTTCCCTTGCAGTCTTAAAGAAATCCCCACTGTTGTAGAGATAGCACACTGATAGGGGAAATAGAAAAGATGACTAGTAATACCCGGTCTGATATGAATTAATCCCCGGATGTGCGGTTGTTACTCAGACATATCAGATCGCTAGATGGCACCATTGACCATTAAGAATAGAGTACTTTATTTTTTTCTGTTCATCGCACAAAGTGATCATATTGCTTGGTCCTTTTTCAAGCTTGATAGACCATAGTCATACTATAACACACATTAAACATGCAAATAAACCCTGTAAAAACAGAAGAAAGTCTTATGGGTTTGGAGCGACATTAGAGGTGAGTAAATAATGACATGATTTTCATTTTTGGTTGAACTATTCCTTTAAGCTGGGATAGGAAAATGTATAATAACAGTGAAAACACTTCAGCTTTAAGTTTTTAAACTTTGTGTATATTTATGGATGGTTTCTGGTGAACATGTTTTCACAAGATGAAAAGGATGAGTGAATAGAACTCACATCAGTAGCATCACTCTTGCTTGAATTAGAGACAGCATAAAAAGGCTCTGCTCCAGCGTAATCATCACAATGTTTCTCTGACACAAAACCAAACATCAATAGTTAGAGACTTGAAAATAAAAAATACATGTTCACTCTTTCTCCCTAGTCATTTATTAAACAGAAAACACTTGTATTGTTGATAACAGGCACATAAACAACTATGCTGACAATAAGTGTGAGTTCCTGACAGATTGCAAAATGTGTTAAAAAGTAGGGCAAACTCGACTCTAGTGAACAAACCACTGCAATAAATAAGGAATGAACAAATATATTGAAAGGACTCACCATGATGATTCTGAAGTCTCTCGTAAACACCAACCCTTTAAGAGAAAAATAACTCTTATAGAGATCTTGAATTATTAGAGTTAAACTGCTTTGCCCTAAAAGCATGAGACAAGCTGACGTTCTTGACATAAATCTGAGTGCACATATTTTACCTCCCTCAACCTCTCGAACCGCTCGCTCTAACAGAATGTCTGCAGACTTATCAGAAAGGAAGCGGTTAGCTGACATAAGCCTGAAACAAGGCAAAAACATACAATGGTCAATTTTTAATTAAAGCATATCTTCATTGCCAGCTAGAAATAAAACACTTTGGCCATTTTGACAAAACAGAAAAGACAGAATAATGTAATTTCATTCCACGGAAATGTGTTCGTAATTTCCATTACACTTTGAAGTTATCATTCAAGATACTGTATGTTTATTTGTGTAATGCCTTAGCAATCCTTTTGTGTTCTAACTTGTTTATTTTATTAATGCCATTACATTAATAGGATAAAAAATATATATATATTTCAATATTAGGTGGATCAAAACTAAACTTTTGATAGCAAATAATGGTTACGTTAAACTGAAACATTGAGTCCAATGCCATGGATGAGACCAAAGAACATTACTAATTATTACTAAAAAATGTATTCATTACTCAATAAAGCTTTCACACCCATCTAAATAGCTGTCTACATATTCAAAGCGCTCTTAAAAGTCTACCAAAGAGTGACAAACTGCCAAAGTAGAAATCTTTTAATCACCTTTCTTTGGCTTTCTCATATGTGTACACCTTTTCTTTCTTATCATCTGCTTCATTGTCATACATGACATGTTGATCCATTCCTTTTTTTATTAATTGAACCATGCGACTCTGTGAAAGGACATATGTTGCCATTAACGTCCCTTGTTGTAATAGAAAATGATTAACATTCAAATAAAAGTTTTTTTCCTGCTTGTTCATTTTACTTAATTAAAATGAACTAAAGCAACACAATTCTAGACAATTTTAGACTATCATTTACAACTTGAGTTCATTGTGTTCTATCCATTTAAATTTGTAAAATTAAAGGAATAGTTCACCCAAAAAATTTTATTCTCTCATTATTCACTTACGCTGATGCCATCCCAGATGTGTAAGACTGTCATTCTTCAGCAGAACACATATGAAGATATTTAGAAGATAGAGCTCCGTCAGGTCCTTATAATGGAAATACACGAGTGCCAGCACTTTAAGGGGCCAAAACTCATATTTAGGCAGCATTAAAGTAGTCCATGCTACTCCAGTCAATCAATGAATGTCTTCTAAGCGAATCGATAGGGCAGGATGCGCTTTTTAAAAGTTAATAATGTTTTAATTATCAATGTATTTTTTACACAAATGTATTGATTTGCTTCAGAAGACATTCAGTGATCGAGTGGATTTGTGTGGATTACTTTATTGCTGCCTAAATGTGACTTTTGGACCATCAAAGTGCTGGCACCCATGTACTTCCATTATAAGGACCTGACAGAACTTTATCTTCTAAAAATCTTCATATGTGTTCTGCTGAAGAAAGACAGTCATAAACATCTGGGATGGCATCAGGGTAAGGGAATAATGAGAGAATTTTCATTTTTTTGTGAACTATTCCTTTAATCCATTTGAGTTGGGACTACATGAATAATTTTTGTGGTGTTAATGTAGCACTGATGAAACTGGGCAAGGGATTTCCATTTCCCAAAATGCTTTGCATGGGACACGATAGGGAGGGTAAATGTTAAGGGTTATTTTATTTGTTTTTTGTGCAAAATGAGAATAGGAGATATGTTATTGTTTTATGTATTGTTATATATATATATATATATATATATATATATATATATATATATATATATATATATATATATATATATACACTCACCTAAAGGATTATTAGGAACACCATACTAATACTGTGTTTGACCCCTTTCGCCTTCAGAAATGCCTTAATTCTACGTGGCATTGATTCAACAAGGTGCTGAAAGCATTCTTTAGAAATGTTGGCCCATATTGATAGGATAGCATCTTGCAGTTGATGGAGATTTGTGGGATGCACATCCAGGGCACGAAGCTCCTGTTCCACCACATCCCAAAGATGCTCTATTGGGTTGAGATCTGGTGACTGTGGGGGCCATTTTAGTACAGTGAACTCATTGTCATGTTCAAGAAACCAATTTGAAATGATTCGAGCTTTGTGACATGGTGCATTCTCCTGCTGGAAGTAGCCATCAGAGGATGGGTACATGGTGGCCATAAAGGGATGGACATGGTCAGAAACAATGCTCAGGTAGGCCGTGGCATTTAAACGATGCCCAATTGGCACTAAGGGGCCTAAAGTGTGCCAAGAAAACATCCCCACACCATTACACCACCACCACCAGCCTGCACAGTGGTAACAAGGCATGATGGATCCATGTTCTCATTCTGTTTACGTGAAATTCTGACTCTACCATCTGAATGTCTCAACAGAAATCGAGACTCATCAGACCAGGCAACATTTTTCCAGTCTTCAACTGTCCAATTTTGGTGAGCTCTTGCAAATTGTAGCCTCTTTTTCCTATTTGTAGTGGAGATGAGTGGTACCCGGTGGGGTCTTCTGCTGTTGTAGCCCATCCACCTCAAGGTTGTGCATGTTATGCCTTCACAAATGCTTTGCTGCATACCTCGGTTGTAACGAGAGGTTATTTCAGGCAAAGTTGCTCTTCTATCAGCTTGAATCAGTCGGCCCATTCTCCTCTGACCTCTAGCATCAACAAGGCATTTTCGCCCACAGGACTGTCGCATACTGGATGTTTTTCCCTTTTCACACCATTCTTTGTACACCCTAGAAATGGTTGTGCGTGAAAATCCCAGTAACTGAGTAGATTGTGAAATACTCAGACCGGCCCGTCTGGCACCAACAACCATGCCACGCTCAAAATTGCTTAAATCACCTTTCTTTCCCATTCTGACATTCAGTTTGGAGTTCAGGAGATTGTCTTGACCAGGACCACACCCCTAAATGCATTGAAGCAACTGCCATGTGATTGGTTGATTAGATAATTGCATTAATGAGAAATTGAACAGGTGTTCCTAATAATCCTTTAGGTGAGTGTATATTTTTTATTTTATTTAATTTTTTATGTTGGAGTTTTAGATGTTACTGTTGTGGTAAAGAAGGGGCACTTGTTCTTAGTTTGAGGATTGTCAGATACTTTCAGGTGATACTTGATTTGAGTGCTGCTTAGCTCTATAAGCATTAGCTATTAAAATGGCACTGTCCTACCACTTACTTACCTGACATATACTAATGATTAATACAATTAGGTATGACCAACATGAGAAAATTACAGTAATTTAGTAATTTAGATGTAAAACTACTCTTGTACATTAATTTGACCAAATCAAAGTAAATTATGTTCTCAATGAAACTGACTTAATCTGAATGAAAGACATTCAATTTAGTGTAAAACAAATTACCTAATTCAATTAAGTAAGGGAAATGAGTGCAGTGTCACATTTGTTACCATGTTTGTTGGGAGGAATCCATAAGAATCCAAGAGAACTACAGATTCAACCATCTCTGGGTACAATGCACTAAACTGAAAGAAAAAAAGAAACAAACAAACTGAACTGAAGTCACACACTTACATTCACAATGCACAATCATTGCTTTTACTAACTATTTAGCAGCTAGTTAGTAACCACAACAACATTATGATGGATACTCACCATTCCTGCCACATTGCCCCCTGTTGAGGAAAAAAACAATTACAGTAAATGGACAGAAAAACTGTTGTTGAAAAACAACCTCTTTGTTTCTCTGGATTTCTACCCACAGTTCAACAATAAAGAAATAAATTCTCTCATTTACTCACTTTCATGCCATCCCAGATGTGTATGACTTTCTGTCTTTTGCTGAACACAATAATCTTTAGAAGAATATTTCAGCTCTGTAGGTTCATAAAATGCAAGTGAATGGTGACCAGAACTTTCAAGCTCCAAAAATCATATAAAAGCAGCATTAAATTAATCCAAATGACTCCAGTGGTTTAATATTTGTCTTCTGAAGTGATGCAATCACTTTGGGTGAGAAACAGATCAATATTGAATCCCTTCAAGAATGTGAAACTGGATATTTATAGTAAAAAAGGACTTAAATATTGATCAGTTTATCATCCACATCTATCATATCACTTCTGAAGACATAGATTAAACTACTGGAGTCTCGTGGATTACTTTTATGTTGCCTTTCTGTACACCATTAATTTGTATGGACCTACTGAGATATTTTTCTAAAAATCGTCTTTTGAGTGAAGCAGAAGAAAGAAAATAATACAAATCTGGGATGGCATGAGGGTGAATATTTATGAGATTTTATTTCTTATTTTTGGATGAACCATTCCTTTAAGGCCTTATTACTTCTGGTAAACAAATACATTTTGGATTAATTTCAACTCAGACTTTAAGTGCTCATTCGATTTTATTGGATTGCACAAGCCTCTGAATTGGATACATGCATAGCCAACAATGTGGATCATTGTCTAGTGTGTAGAAGGGAGACACATATAGCACCAGGAACTCTGACCTAATGGGGTATTATGAAGTTAGGCTTGCAGCTGTACTTACGATGGCATTCATTCTACAGTGTCCTTTTTATGCCCTTTTACCCATCTACCAACTTTTAATTACATTTAACATCTATTCTACATAATATAGCAGATGTACAAAGCACTACAATACAACTGCTGTACAATAAAATTATGAAACACTGGCAAATGTATCCGCTGACCTTTCACACAGAAAATATAACTTTGACCTCTGTAAAGTGAATGAAGACAGAAGAGTTACTAACCCATACTATGTCCAATTATGGAGAACCGCTTCCATTGAAGAGCTGCAAACAAATGTAGTTGAAATTACATTTTGGTAACACTTAACAATAAGGTTCCATTCATTAACATTAGTTGACGCATTAGGTATCATGAACTAACAATTAACAATATATATGTTTACAACATTTAACCATTTTTGTTATTTTAGTTTATAAAAATGTAAAATTTTCATTGCTAATGTAACAATAATAATGCACAACTTTTGACTTTAAAAATGTATGTTGAAATTAACCAAGTTTAATAAATGCTGCAAAAGTACTGTTCATTGATAATTCATGTTCACTAATATAGTAACCTAATGTTAACAAATCGGACCTTATTATAAAGTGTTCCTGAAATGTTTTTGGGATGTTGACAAGCTATACTCTATCTAAAAATATTTTTAAAATAATTTTGCAAATCCTTTTATAATTAATATGCATGGACTACATTTGTCATCCCACGGTACCATTTAAAATGAACTAAGTGAAAGCATTAAAGTGGTTAAAATGGTGAAAAACTTAAAGGGGCATTCAGTAGTTCTCTAGCTAGCATTAGCATTGCTTTTCTTCATGGAATTAAGTACCGATATGACAGTGGTGTTAGACAATGTACTGTCATCTATCGACGTGGAACAGCATGATCATCTCTGCTGCCACCGCCATCTTTGGAATATAATTTGCATCTGGAAAATGTCAGAGTTGAGGTCATTTCTAAACTTATTTATTACTACTATAATATAATTGCTTTGCCTAAAAACAAACTTCAAAATTCAAGCTAAAAGAGACTTTGGAGACTGTCAGCGTTTCACATTATTTCTAAAGACAGTTATTACCTTTATTAGAGAACTGCTTAGTGTGTAATAAACCTAAATTATCTAGCGATACAGAATGTTATGGTAAAGGATATTTTAGAATCGTTTTTGATTAAATTTAGCATGTCCATGAATACTGTATTTGAAGAACTTGTTTTGTTTCCAAGTGAACTAGTGAACAATCGCTGTGCCAAGCTCCTAAACGAATGAAGACGTATGCAATTTCATAGAGGTGGAGGTAGACGGGGCCCCACATTACTATAACAAAGAAATTAAAATGACTCGTTGCTTTCCGGTTGCATTTGTAATAACAGCTGAAAACTGTCCATTACAAATATATGTTGACTACACAAATAATTTTAAATAGTTCGAGGGACATTTGTGTTTTCTGTCAATTTAACTGAAACTATTTTAGAGAGTGGTCTAAACAATTAATAATGTCTTACCTGTCCAACAAAATAGAAGCAACATCGGCATCACTACTCGTGTTTTTCTCCGTCATTAAAACTTTCCACCTTGTGTATGCCATACAGATGTTTACTCTAGATTTTTAGACGTACTGTCTTCTTGCTTCTGACCTTTTTCGCTTCTTCGGCTGTACAGCTACTGAATCTCCTGTTGTCTCTGCTTCTAAAGCATGATAATAATTATGTTCCATTGTATTTTTTGCTCTTCGCATTACCAAACAACACTGCGCTAAGCATAGCCAAGCATATCTACATAGGCAGCAGCCAATGAGCGTAAGGATTTTCTTCTTCAACGTTTAGTTACTAAACACAGCGGACCATATAATTTCAAAATGACGAAACACATTGAAGGGGTGCCCCGCACCATGTATAATAAAAACACTTTTTATAGAAATCTATTACGAGTATAGTCTTCATCTCATGTAAGTGTACACCGTTCAGATCACTCTTCACAAAAACACAATTAATTTGTTAATGTGTAAAACATTTTAAATTAGACCCAAATTACTGTATGCACCTTTAAAATAAATGGTTAACAGTGTCAGTCTCTACAATATACACTTTCACCTATACATTCATACAGTTGATGCCAGAAGTTTTAATAAACTTAGGTTGAAGTCATTAAAAGTCATTTTGGACATCTACTTTGTGCATGACATGAGTAATTTTTCCAACAATTATTTGCAGACAGATTGTTTAGCTTTTAATTGACTATCTCACAATTCCAGTGGGTCAGACGTTTACATACAGTAAGTTAACTGTGTCTTTGAGCAGCTTGGAAGATTCCAGAAAATTATGTCAAGCCTTCAGGCAATTAGATTCTGATTGGAGGTGTACAGAATTGTGTACCTGTGGATGTATTTTAAGTCCTACCTTCAAACTCAGTGCCTCTTTGCTTGACATCATGTCAAAATCAAAAGAAATCAGCCAAGACCTCCACAAGTCTGGTTCATCCTTGAGAGCAATTTCCAAACGCCTGAAAATACCACGTACATCTGTACAAACAATAGCATGCAAGTATAAATACCATGGGACCACGCAGCCATTATACTGCTCAGGAAAGAGTTCTGTCTCCTAGAGATGAACGTAGTTTGGTGTGAAAATTGCAAATCAAATCAATCCCGGGACAAGAGCAAAGAACCTTGTGAAGATGCTGGAGGAAACATGTAGACAAGTATCTATATCCACAATAAAACTAGTCCTTTATCGACATAACCAGAAAGGCTGCTCAGCGAGGAAGAAGCCACTGCTCCAAAACCATCATAATAAGCCAGACTACAGTTTCCAAGTGCATATTACTTTTTGGAGCAATGTCCTCTGGTCTGATGAAACAAAAATGTAACTCTTTGGTCATAATGACCATCGTTATGTTTGGAGGAAAAAGGGTGAGGCTTGCATGCTGAAGAACACCATCCAAACCATGAAGCACGGGGTGACAGCATCATGTTGTGTGGTGCTTTTCTACAGGAGGGACTGGTACACTTAAAAAAAAAAATGTCATCATGAGGAAGGAAAATTATGTGGATATCTCCTAACTTGGCTTAAGGACAACAAAGTCAATGTATTGGAGTGGCCATTACAAAGCCCTGACCTCAATCCGATATAAAATTTGTGGGCAGAAGCGAAAACGCATGTGTGAGCAAGAGGCCTAAAACCTGACTCTGTTACACCAGTTCTGTCTGGAGAAATGGGCCAAAATTCCAGCAAATTATTGTGAGAAGTTTGTGGAAGGCTTCCCAAAATGTTTGACCCAAATTAAACAATTTAAAGGCAATGCTACCAAATACTACCAAAGTGTATGTAAACTTCTGACCCACTGGGAATGTGATGAAAGTAATAAAAGCTGAAATAAATAATTCTCTCTACTATTATTCTGACATTTCACCTTCTTAAAATAAAGTAGTGACCCTAACTGTCCTAAGACAGGGAATGTTTTCTATGATTAAATGTCAGGAATTGTTTAAAACTGAGTTTAAATGTATTTGGCTAAGGTGTATGTAAACTTCTGACTTCAACTGTATACATATTAACCCAAACTCTTAATGTTAATAAGATAAATATATAAATGCATGGCCATGTTATGTATTGCAACTACCCAAATACATATGTGCTCATCACCATTAAAATGAAGAGCAACTGTGTCCATCATAACTAAAGATCGCTTATTAAATGTCTGATTGGACAAATTTACATTTCTATAAATAGTTTCTTGTGAGATGAGTTTCAAAAGACTTGAGTTGTATCAAACCTTCTACAACTCGCCGAACATCTGCTACATACAAAGGGAAAGAGTAAAAGACTCCAGGATATGGAATGTTATTCCGGACATTATTCAAAAGGAATTGCAAATTGTATTTGCAATTGCGTTTTCAATTTGTGGACGCATAAAATGTGACATAATCCAAACGCAATTGCAAATCGCGCATTACGGTTTGCATTTTCGTTTAAGCGAACGCACAGTGACTGCCAGATTTCAAATGGAAAAGCAAAGTCCGTTTGCAACTGTGTTTCCCATATCTTACGAGTTTTGGCCCTGTCATATTTAAATAGCAATTTCAATTACCACGTCTGCTTTTTCACTTTCTCAGCGTCGCGTTTGTAGCCAGCCAAAACTCAAATGGAATACTATTTTTTTTATTATTTATTTTTTTTTTTTTATTGCAATATTAACAAACAGAACAAGACGATACATACAAGAAATATAAACAATCTTTCAAAACAAAAGGGAAATTATGGTTCAGAATACATTAAGAGAGGAAATGTGAAAGAAATTTAAATATATTCAACAATAGTCTAAAAAGAAAAGAGAGTAAGAGAAGAAAGAAAAAAAAAAGAAGAGGGCACAAAAGAAAAAACATTAAGAGAGAATATTAAACATGGCACTAATTCTGGATGTTTTCATTGCTTTCTTGTTAACAGAAGTTGAAATTGTATTTAAATACATCTTCAATTCTTCTTTGAAAAAGATAAAGTGGGGTTTACTTTTCATATATTTACATTTATGGATATGAAACTTTCCAATATATAAAAGAAGGTTTATACAAAAACATGCATTAATTAGATTCTTGTCTTTAACATAAAATCCAAAAAGAATGTGTCTATATGATAAAGAAAAGTTACATAAAACCTTTTGGACAATCAGAGCATCAATATTGTTCCAGAAAGACCGAGTAAAAGGACATTCCCAAAACAAATGATCAACAGTTTCAGAGGAGGCTTCACAAAAAGAGCAGGAAGTATCAATATCATTTCTGAATTTCTTTAAAAAGTATTTAACTGGATAAAATCTATGAATAATTTTATAGGATATTTCTTTAACTTTATTAGTTGGAAAGAATTTCTGAGGATGTGACCAAACATATGACCATTTAATATCATCAAAAAGGTTATTCCAATAAGAAATGGAGGAAGGAATTGAAGTAACAGGGTCCAAAAATAATGACCTAATTTTATAATTGGATTTATGTATTGAAAAACAAATAGAACCAACCACAGTAGATTCAGGGCTAGGGGGAGAAACAGAAGTCACTGTAGCACTATTATTGTTTCTAAACAGCATACAGATTTCCAAAGAGATGGCCTTGAAAACTATATTAAAATCTTTACTAGATACTGGGAATTGGTATCCTGAAACAAAATCAGAATAATTAAATAAATTACCTTCACTATCAAATAGCTGGTTTACTAATATCACCCCATTATTGAACCAGTTTTCAAGAAATAAAGATTTCCTCTTATGAAGAATATTACAGTTGTTCCAAATTAAAAAAATTGTGTGGCGAGAAATTATGCTTGTAAATAAGTTTCCAAGCCATAAGCATCTGCTGATGATAATTGGAAAGTTTGACAGGAAGTTTACTAATTGAATAATTGCACATTAAAAGAAAATGTATACCTCCTAATTGAGAAAAAATATGTCTTGGGATTATACTCCAAATAGAAGATTGATTGTGAAGGAAACGTTTAAGCCAATTAATTTTTAAGGTATTGTTAAGAGAATCAAAATCAATGAAATTTAAGCCACCTTTATTATTAGAATTCAAAATAACTGATTTTCTAATACTCAAATGGAATACTAATTCCTTTAGTATTTCCATTTCCGATGCCTTACACAGAAACCTGTCAATCAGGGTCAAGGGTGGGATTATGCTATGGGGCGTGTTTGTCTTGGGAAGTGACGTCACTCACAGTCGATGGTCAAGAGGTGATGCCCTGAACAGACGCCGGTTTATCAAATCAAATCAAATCAAATCACTTTATTGTCACACTACCATGTACACAAGTGCAACAGTAGGTGAAATTCTTGTGTGCAGTTCCGAGCAACATAACAGTCATGACAGTGACGAGACATATACCAATTACAGTAAACAACATACACAAAACAATTTACAAATCAAATGTACACATACTTACACAACACAATAATTATATACAATGTACAGTAAACAATACACACAATATACAATACAATAAGTAGGAGTATATGAAATATATATATATATATATATATATATATATATATATATATATATATATATATATATATATATGATATATATATCTATGAAGTAGTATATTGAGGAGAATATGTTGACAGTCCAGTGTGAGATTATAGATGAATAAAGTGCAGTGCTAATTATTGATCCTGATAGACTGTGAGTGATGTCACTTCCCAAGACAAACACGCCCCATAGCATAATCCCACCCTTGACCCTGATTGACAGGTTTCCGTGTAAGGCATCGGAAATGGAAATACTAAGGGAATTAGTATTCCATTTGAGTTTTGGCTGGCTACATACGCGACGCTGAGAAAGTGAAAAAGCAGACGTGGTAATTGAAATTGCTATTTAAATATGACAGGGCCAAAACTCATAAGATATGGGAAACACAGTTGCAAACGGACTTTGCTTTTCCATTTGAAATCTGGCAGTCACTGTGCGTTCGCTTAAACGAAAATGCAAACCGCAATGCGCGATTTGCAATTGCGTTTGGATTATGTCACATTTTATGCGTCCACAAATTGAAATCGCAATTGCAAATACAATTTGCAATTCCTTTTGAATAATGTCCGGAATATCATTCCATACCAGGAGGCCTATGAGAGGAGAGACCATGACCTGAAAAATCAATGGCTACAAATCTCCAGTCTGGGAATGATATGGAGAAAGAAAGAGAGAAATAAAATGAGAGAGAGAACCAACATCACTTCAATGATGACATCAACACATCTTATCAACACACATTTCTATAGACAAACTCTACCATTAGGAAGCAGTGGAATCAGTCTATTAAAAGATCCACTGTTGTCAGCCCAACCATGCAAGCACAGCACTGGCCGACCTTGATCAGGACCCCAAGCCTGACCTCTCACCTCACCCCATGGGACAGTCATTCGGAACTCAGACACTGTATCAAAGTATAGAAGGGTCATTGATGACTGGTTACATTCAAAAACACGCAGTTAGTGAACTTACATATCCATGAAGTGTATTATTTAAAAGCCCTGGTGATTTGTCATTATACATTTTCAAGAATAAATTAGCTTTCTCTTACCTGCTTGCGTTAAAGTAGTTGTTGTGGCAAAGTGTCTAATACCTTTCAATGCAGGAATCATTTTTACACCTTGCTGTGCAGTTTTTAATCCTTTTAACAGAATGGGAGAGAATGATTTCTAGTCCAGATAGTTGATACTTGGCAATTTCTAGGGACGTAAACCAAACTTACACCTTATTCATACTGATATTACATGCACTGTGAACTTTTTCAGACCGAATTCGCAAATGCAAAAAATGCGAAAAATCGATTTAAGTTATTTTTAAATTACGCACAGTGGGTGAATTCATAAACTGCTGCAGGCAGTATGAGTATATTACATTATAATAATATATTTAATGTCCTGATTTCCACAAGTTATATTGTTTTCGCCGAACAGGGTTATGTAAATCGTGTGTGGTTTAAAAGTTTTCTATTGAAAACACATGCACTGTGGGCAATGCGCGTCCCATGACAGTATATTTATTATCTTTCAAAAAAAAAGTGTTTACCACTGAAATGTTAATTTAGTAAAATAAGAGTGCCTATCTTCCTTGAAAAATATCCTAGATTTAAAAATTGAAGTTACGCATTTTTCAAAAAACAAAAACTTAATTACCAAAATTAAATACCGTACTATATTTTGAAGTAATAATTTCATTAGTTTTGCCTACTTATATTTTGAAAAATGTCCGGTCACAATGTACGGCCAGAGCCTTCTAAAAATTATACTATACCAGTTTTGCATAAAATAGCATCACTGTTGAGGAGACAAGAGGCCATTTTTTGAATGGATGTCTATAGAGGAGATGCTTCAGTAGGTTGAATAAACTGCTTTTGTGAGGAAACTGCTTATCGCTATAATAAATTGACCACCTATCAGCAATCTTAAACATGTTTTATACTAAACAATACTTTTGTAAAGAACTATGACTGGAGATTTCTACGATAAAATGTATGTTCTATAAAAACAATGCGCTGACATTTTTGCGACAGGTTGGTGCCGGTTTACGGCTCTCGCCATTAATTTCTAAGGTATCCGCAAAGAGTGACTTACTGTCGTAACACGCTAGTTACCGGTTTCTACAATCATAAAACGTGGAATATCTCTGGTACAGCCTGGGTTTGTACTTATTGCAGCTTCATGCATCCGGAACTGCAAAGTGCAAACCAAAACATCAGGTAAACGAAGCTGAAAAATAAAATAAAAATATGTTTTTTATACGTATTTGTGCCGCTATATCAGTCAATTTCTGGACATGTTGTAGTTTGTTTGGTGTAGTAGATTATGTACTTATATGTCGCAGAAATACATCGAGATTATCAGAAAAACCGTTAATGTAACCAGAGACCTACTTATACAAAATAAACATCAACAACGTAAATAAATGTTTAGGTTATTTAACAGCTTGTTAATGAAAATATATGCATTTGTAAATATTCCCTGGCAGATTCTGATATTATGCTTTTAGAACAAATATAGTTCGTTTTGTTTCAGGTACTGAGGGCTCATTCATTAATTCATTCAGAATGGAGGTCCGCTTCACGCGAGGCAAATCTGCAATACTGGAGCGATCGCTCACGCGTCCCAAAACGGAGGTGAGCCTGAGCGCGTTCGCGTTGCTCTTTTCAGAGATGGTCCAGTATTGCCAGAGTCGCGTATACTCGGTATCTGAGCTCCAGGCCCGGCTGGCTGACATGGGTCAAGGCGTTGGATCTAGTCTACTGGATGTTCTTGTGATGAGAGAGAAAAATGGAAAAAGGGAGACTAAAGTATTAAACATACTTCTCTTTATTAAGGTACTAAGGAGATAATTTGATATAACAGACTTAATTTAATGTACTTTGAAGTATTTACCTCACTCAGTCTCTGAAATTTTCTCTAGGTAAATGTATGGAAAGCATTGTTTGGCAAGGAAGCCGACAAATTGGAACAAGCCAATGATGATGACAAAACGTACTACATCATTGAAAAGGAACCACTGATAAACACCTACATATCTGTACCTAAAGAGAACAGCACATTAAACTGTGCAGCCTTCACCGGGGGCATCGTGGAGGCAATCTTAACCCACAGCGGCTTCCCGGCCAAAGTTACTGTTCACTGGCATAAGGGGACCACACTTATGATTAAGTTTGACGAGGCAGTGATTGCTCGTGATAAAGCTATTGATGGCAGATAATATATTGTTGAGCAAGTCAGGGTTAAGTTTCATGTTTTACCCTTTTTGACTTGTCTATAGTCTGTCCATGGCCCTCCTGTTTTCATATTGATGTTACAAAATATACTTTATGGTAGGGATATTATCACAGAATGCAGAAAGATCAGTATTTTATTTTTATATTAATTTATTTATTTATTACTAAAAATAAATGTAATAGTATTGAATAGAATGTTATGTTTGAGTCCTAGTGACATGAGTATCAAGGGTGCATATGCATGTTATTACACTGACATACCCTGTACTGGGAGAGATTCAGGTGCTCATGGATCTAAGCAGAGAAGAATCCAGTCAAGACCATAGATTCAGTGCAATGGATGGCAAATGACGTCACACGTACATCACCCAGACATATACTTGAAGTGTGTGTTTACATCTGGAAGACATATTTTTTAGGTTGTTTCAATACGTCTATAATACGTATCCTCTCAGATGTCAATAAGACATTCAGCAGATGTCTTAGAAACGTTTATGATTTAGAATGTTGGTCATTTTGATCTTTTTAAGATGTTTAGCAGATTTTAATTAGATTGTGATGCTTTCCAGATGAAAAGATCTAAAACAGACATCTCAGAGACGTATTTGTTTTATCTGAGCTGGGAGATTAAATGTTTTTTGTTTTTTATTGGCATTATAAATTGTTTGTTGTATTTTCTGATTGGCTGTTCTGCATTTGTGGCTTTGTGCATTTGAAAAGTTCCTTCCATCTTTCATCCTTTGTAAATTGTTAAGAGGAGGTGGGGAAATACTGTTCCTTACAAACCAAGGTAACCATATGATAACTAGCATTTCTGTCAACTTCTGTCAAGTTTCTACATTTATTGTTTATACATTGAAATCATAATAAATTAAATTTCCTCTTGGAAGAAGCTTTCAGTCATTTTTTTATAAAAGTGTCTGTGGCTTACACCAGGTTACCAAATGTTAATTTGTAAATTCAACAAATCGTAACAATAAATGTATCTTTTTCATTTTTTTATTTTATTAACAAGCACTGCAATATTTTTTTTAAATGTAAAGTGAAATGTGTTAGTTTAATGACATTAACCACCATATGAGTATTAACTTGCTGCTAACCATAACTTGCTACTAACCTTTCTAATTTGTAGATTTGTTCTTGCAATGCCACAACAAATTACAGGGATGAAAATTCATGAGGGGTGACTCATTGGTCCACAAAAAATGTTCTGGGGATATTTTTTTAAAGAATAAGCTAAAGGCACCAATTCCAGCTATTTTAGTGATTCAAGTTTATTCAGTTTTACAATTGTGCAGAACTAGCTGCAAAATAAAAAGTATTTTGTGAGGCTTGCTTCGGTTTCACAAACTTGTTCAATGTTATTAACTGATTAGTTCAGTGACCCCTTCTGGAAATGTCACTAGGTGGTGACAAATGAGCGTCTTATGTGCTATGAGTGAGTCATTGAATCATTTTGAGTCGTTCATGATCGAAATCTACCAAGAGACTTAATAGTGTTAAGCATTAAAAGAACAAAGGAGATCTATAGTCTTCCTTCAGTCTGAGCATTATTTTTCATTCATTAATAGAGAGTTTCAATAACTTACCTTACCTTAAAGTTCCTTACCTTCTCCTTTATTAAAATTTGCACGGCTACAAATCTACTGACTAGAAGAATTATAAACACAAAGCAGATCTACAGTATCATTTTCCAACAGTAACCAATTTAAACTGAGCATGTCTTTTATCAGAAAAGACCACAATAATAGACAAATAATAATAATTTTGTGTTTCAATAATGTCCTTTCATCATGGTGAAGTGCATTTCACACGAGTGGAGTCGAGGCGTCAACGCTCCATTCAACGCCAGCGTCAAGCGCTGCATTGCCCTCCACATGACAAGAGTTGCAGAAAGCGTCACAGAGGGGCGGTTTTATGAGTTTGCCACGTAAAATAGTGGGAGGTGTGCACAATTAAACATTGAAAACTTGTATTTGGAAGAGAGAAAAAAAGCTTGAGTTTGCTTTGATAGCAGAAAGTAATAAAAGGACTCATTTATATTTAGGTCTAAGCGTTATCTTGGTGAATTTAGTTCTATATCTCGTAAACGATAAGGTAATATTTAATTAAAAGAAATTATGAGACATTTTTCAATGTGTCTTCACAATTTAAATATTATTGTTGCTTAGTACTCTCAAAGACATTATTGGTGAAGCAAAAAAAAAAAAACAAATTTTGGTGTAAAGTCACTTTAGTGTATTCTGCAGCGCTGAAGCGATTCATGTGAAAGACCCTTAACGCCTATAAATATCAGTCACTTTTGCACATTAATCATTGCTCTTCACAGTCACAAAAGTGGCCGATTATGGTTTCAAAATGGTGAATTTCTCCGAAATGTGAGGAGTTTAGATCCCTGAATTTATTATCATTATTTTTATTTTCATGCATTTATTTATTTTGTGGAATTGTATAATTTTCCAAGGCACACCTGACAATCTTTCACGGGCACAGTGGTTGGGAAACACTGATCTATACACTAAGGTGAGGCAATGCCATTATATTTGAATTGTGGAACACATCCGAGTTCAGGAAGAAGGTGGTTATTGAACTGGATCGCTGACGCATCGTTAAACAGCCAGCATTGAAGCCACCGGAATTGTTCAAGCGGCCATCTTGGTGTGCCCAAACTGTCATAGAGCAGCAATGACTGACAGGTGAAAACACAGCTGTTTCACCGTCTCCGACCTCTGGATATGACAGTTTAATTTTGCCCTCTAGTTATGCTTAATGTTTTATTAGCTCGTTATGGACAATAGCCTATTTGTTACGAGGGAGAAGATATCGGCGAAACTGTCCACAAGTAATGTTGGGGTGCCACGGGGGGTCCTTAAAAACCCAAACCGAGATTTTGAATTGGCCTAAAATGTTTTCATATTGAAGTGCTTGCGCTTGCTGTTGTCATACATGTCATACATACATGGATGCTCTTATTCAAGTGACCATGAGAACAAGGCACTTTTGGAAGAAAATATAAAATATGTAACTCTGAACAAATACTTAGAATAAGTCTGAAAATGTTTGTTTGTATCTTACCTCAGTTTCAGTGAACTTGTTTACATTCAGCCGATCTGTTCACCGATTAAGTTTGTTTGTGGTGGATACTTTATGATATAGATACACATAAATCGCCATGACTTTCAAGAAAAAGGAAAAATTCACGACTTTATGTAAATAAATAATTACATGTGTAGGACGTTTGCGTTGTAGGGATGTATGTGCAGATTTCAGATATAAACTCGGAGATTGAATGACTAATGTTTACTCGCTGAAATGATTTCCTATTAAGTTAAAAGGGCAATTGGAAAGTTTGGGCATTGATCACGCATGCGCATTAGCTATATAAGACGGGAAATTGCTTTTTTTGGGGGGTAATCTGAGGTAAACAACACAATATATTATACCGATGTTGTCAAATTTTACTGCTGTTTTGAACTATGTTATTTGATCGTAATCTTGACTAACCGATTTGGAGATTTCGGTCTTTCCCCATTCAAGTAGATAGTCCTAGGAGCTGCACTTCACATAGAAAAATACCCAGCCTGACCGAGAGCGTTCCAAGGAGGTCCGCCGAGTGGACTGACTTGCTAAAAAAGGGTCAGAGTCTATCACATGATTTAGTCACATGATTGCACGTGCTCAGGAAACAAAATGCTACTGATGAGTGGATACTTGTAAACATGCAGTAACCAGAGGGGCATCCGTTAGAGAACCATAGTTTTCAGGTTTTAGACATTAGGATATTTCTAATGTTGTGAATTAAACTACGATTTTAATGCCGACGGACTCTCCAAGTCAGTTTAAAACGCTGACATGGCCGCAGTGGACACGAATAAAGCCAATCACGTTTCTTCTGGTGAGTTATCGAATCTCTTTACACTGTTCTCGACTTGACGCGATAAACAAGAATTCTTCCAATATAATCAGTGTTGAGTGCATCGCAACAGCACATCTAGTCCTGGGTTTTGTACGACACACTTATAAATATTGTAGCCTATTTTATTATTTTCAAGTTATTTGTTAGTTTATTTAGATTACGTATTTGTTTTTGTTGTGGTGGAAAGTGCTGGATTGATTGGAAGGATGTCCAAGCATATTGGGTGTCAAAGACAAGAGGAATGGGCTTATTGTGGGTGCTGTAGGATTCAGACCATTTTAGTGCTGTTTCTAAGTCAAAATGTAAAAAAAAAAAAACCCTCCACAGTCCCATTTTTTGTTTTGAATAGTGTGTAAAGCCAACCTAAGCTAGTCAGCACTGTTTTAAAATAGTGGTCACTATTTACAGTCTGTTTCACATGTTGTTAACTGACAGAGCTCCTTTAGGTTGCAGTGCATATTTTGAGGTGTTTCAGTATTAGAATTAGATCACAAGATGTGCTAGTCTGCTGTGTTATTAAATTGTTTTTGTATCTGACTTGTTTTGAAATATGCTTATGTTTTCGTTTTTTCTTCCTCTTGACCTTAATCCCATGTTATAAAAAGACCTGACTGTGTGTTTATGAACTCCTAAAGCCTTTGTACTCGGAAATCATAGCATGACTAGGCAATTTCTCATAAAACTAGTATTTAAAGGGGCCATAACACATTATTTTAATATGTTCCTTGAGAATGACTTGCAATATTAGTGTATATATGTGTGTGTGTGTGTGTGTGTGTGTGTGTGTGTGTGTGATATATAATTACACACACACACACAGTGCATCTGGAAAGTATTCACAGCGCTTCACTATTTCAATATTTTGTTGTTACAGCCTTATTCCAAAATGGATTAAATTAATTATTTTCCTCAAAATTCTACAAACAATACCCCATAGTGACAATGTAAAAGAAGTTTGTTTGAAATCTTTGCAAACGTATTAAAAATAAAAAAACGAAATTGAGCTCAGGTGTTTCCATCATCATGTTTCCACTGATCATCCTCGAGATGTTTCTACAACTTGATTGGAGTCCACCTGGGGTAAATTCAGTTGATTGGACATGATTTGGAAAGGCACACACCTGTCTATATAAGGTCCCACAGTTAACAGTGCATGTCAGAGCACACACCAAGCCATGAAGTCCAAGAAATTGTCTGTAGACCTCCGAGACAGGATTGTATCGAGGCACAGATCTGGGGAAGGGTACAGAACAATTTCTGCAGCATTGAAGGTCCCAATGAGCACATTGGCCTCCATCATACATAAATGGAAGAAGTTTGGAACCACCAGGACTCTTCCTAGAGCTTGCTGCCCGGCCAAACTGAGCAATCAGCGGAAAAGGGCCTTAGTCAGGGAGGTGACCAAGAACCCGATGGTCCCTCTGACAGAGCACCAGAGTTTCTCTGTGGAGAGATGAGAACCTTCCAGAAGAACAACCATCTCTACAGCACTCCACCAATCAGTCCTGAATGGTAAAGTGGCCAGATGGCAGCCACTCCTCAGTAAAAGGCACATGACAGCCCATCTGGAGTTTGCTAAAAGGCACCGGAAGGACTCTCAGACCATGAGAAACAAAATTCTTTTGTCTGATGAAACAAAGATCGAACTCTTTAGCCTGAATTATCCTATCACCTCTTATCACCTGGCAATACCATCCCTACAGTGAAGCATTGTGGTGGCAGCATCATGCTGTGGGGATTTCAGCGGCAGGAACTGGGAGACTAGTCAGGATCAAGGGAAAGATGAATGCAGCAATGTACAGAGACATCCTTGATGAAAACCTGCTCTAGAGCACTCTGGACCTCAGACTGAGGCAGAGGTTCATCTTCCAACAGGACAACAACCCTAAGCACACAGCCAGTATAACAAAGGAGTGGCTATGGGACAACTCTGTGAATGTCCTGGAGTGGCCCAGCCAGAGCCCAGACTGGAACCCCATTGAACATCTCTGGAGACATCTGAAAATGGCTGTGCACTGACAGACTGATCAAACCTGATGGAGCTTGAGAGGTCCTGCAAAGAAGAATGGGAGAAACTGCCCAAAAATAGGTGTGCCAAGCTTGTAGCATCATAAACAAAAAAAAACTTGAGGCTGTAATTGGTGCCCAAGGTGCTTCAACCAAGTATTGAGCAAAGGCTGTGAATAATTAAACGTGATTTTTTTTAATTTATTTTTTTTATTTTTTATTTTTTTTATACATTTGCTAAGATTTCAAACAAACTTCTTTCACGTTGTCATTATGGGGTATTGTTTGTAGAATTTTGAGGAAAATAATGAATGGAGGAAACGGGAGCATCCTATGCGGAAGACTTTTTGTTCGAAACACCTGACGCACGGATTAATTCTCCTCCCCTTCACATCTGACACAATATTTGTTATTCATATATCACCTTTGCAGTTTACATAAACCATAATTGACAAACTTCAACAGGGCATCTTAAATTATTTGGATTTATTATGAAAATATAAATTAATAAAGTTTCAGCAATCTAACGTCAAGTGCAAAGAGGTAATGCAGCTGCACAAAAACACGCTCTGAAATAATGAGTGAGTAGGACATTTACTTTCACAAATCTGTCTGGCTTTTGATTCCTTGGCTCCTTTCCTCATTTCTTAAGTGGGTGGAGCAAGGAAACAAGGATGCACAATTTTGGAAATTAGAAGCACCCGGCTGTTTGACTGTTTTAGGGCTCTCACGATTATGATGATTAATTGTCATGCTTTTGTCTTGGGTGCATGATAGCCCTTTTCCACTGAAATTGTGTTGGTTCTCGTGCCGAGCCTGTGCTTTGCTGGTTCACGGCCCGGGCAATCTGGAGCCTATCGTAAATCGGACGCCCTTTTCTACTGATTTGAAATCCGAACTTGGATGTCACGGGTTATTTGGCTACGTGGTATTCTTACATGACTACCTCATATATGGCACGTCACTGTGTTTGTGTACAACTTTTACTTGTGTTTTTGAGGACATATTTAAAAAAAGATAAATTCAACCCAACGTTATTACATTGCTCAACAAGATTGCCAGATATGACATCTACACACAAAACGACAGGTAACGAAATGACAATATTTTTATGATTTTTTTAATGAGGCTAAACAGTGGAATCGTTATTAAAATTGATGTCGCAGATGGTTATATTTGAATATTTTCCATTGAATATAATGTTATGTTTACATCTTGATTGAGGATCCCACCAGTTTACTTTACTGATTGCCGTGATCTTCCTAACTAAGTGACTAACTGGTAAAATAGGCAAGAAGAGTGTACAGAAATCTAATACATTTTGCAAATCTAATAAATTACTTGGATCAGATACAGAGGACACCCAACACCGGCATGCATCATTTCTTGCTGTATCTCCTCATAGTCTTTTGGGAAAGGCTTTTTCTTTGGTGGAAACACACGGCTGTGGAACGGTTCAGAATTCGCAATTGCCCAGGAACCCGAACCGTGCCGTTGAAAAGGGCTATGTGCTTCATAAAACCTCTGTCCTCTGTGACACTGCATGTCATTAACATTCCGTGTATGAACCCACAACAACAAATAACATTTGCTATTACACAATCATTAAATTAAAGTGAAACCGGAGTGCTTTGCATTCACTAAAATCCTTGTATATATTTTCCTGTGAGTTTGGCAGTGCCTCAAGTCTAGTTCAGAAGCAGGTTAATCTTCACGCGCTCTTCAGGAGCTTCAATCAGTGCAGTCCACAGTGTGGCTCATTAAGACTGTTGGAGTTCAATTGAAAGAAGCTCTCAAACACGCCATTCGTGCCATTATTTGGACAGTAAAATGTGAATGAAATTTAAAGTGCCCAATAATTGCGGTTATGTCAAATAACTGCGGTTAGATCAAATAACCGCAATTAGACTATTCTTTAATAATCGTGACAGGCCTAGGAGAAAGTTTTGAAACATGTTGATTGTTTTTATAGTACAATGACCTCTTAAATGTCAAAAGATGTCATGACCACTTTAATCCAATTACAGTACTTGAAGTACATTTGCCACCTGTTTTCACTTTCCTTTCACATAAATTATATTGGCCGTAAAAAACAAGTTTCTCAAAAATCTGAGAATTGTAGATTAATCCAGAATTAGCCTTTAGATTAGGTGTAGACGTTTATTATTATTGTTATTATGTATTACTCTTTTATACTACTGTATTGTTGAATTCTTGGTTCTGATTGGCTGACAGATCTTTCAAGAACCTGTTGCACCATTTTATGCCCATAATAGCCTGATTAATTATGACTGATAAATATTCCTCAAGCCTGAGAAAGTTTTTATTGATGCTTCATTCTTTTTTCGGCTGACGATATCTGTGGTGTTTGCTTTTTTAAAAAAACTGATATCACAGGAGCAGGCAGAAGCAAATCCAAGCATACCTTTTCATGCAGGCTTTTGCGGGCAGGAGTGGGATAAAATGTGAAAGTTGCGGGCAGGAGAAGATGAGATATATTTTTTGCGGGAGCGGGACATAATCTCGTGAGAACTGGCGGGAGCAGGACTGAAAAATCTGTCCCGTTCAGGTCTCTAGTGCCCCTCCATTTCTCGTCATGGCTGCATTAAAATCTCAGGTGTGCGTTTATTTACAATAATGCAATGGTCTGATGTCAGTTAATCCTACTTAATTGTATGTCCTTATGTATCCACATACTCTATCTTTTATTTTGATTCTGAGGAAAGTGAACCTGTTTCTTTGTATTTGCATGTGGTTGTGTGTGTGTGTGTGTGTGTGTGAAGTCCAGGGCAGACTGGCAAACCTTGATGTCATCTTTGATATAACAATATAATAACATGCTGGTAGTCATAGCCTTGACTTATTGTGACAGCAAGAACATGTGAGGAGCCATTGCAGGCCTGTGCTCAGAAAATATGACTACCTGTATAACTGGATATTTCTGCATATGATTGTTTGACGCTATCGGTTTTAGTCACACTTCAATTCTCGTGAGCAACTTCAGACACCCGCATTTGCAATTTTGAGGTCAAGTTTCCTATCACTCCAGTAGACTGCATTAAAATTGTTCTTGTTATACAGTAACAAAACACATTGTGTTTTGAGGCAAAATTCTTTAACATCCAGTGTGCAACATCCACCTGGATGATGTGACAGCAGCCATAGCTATTGGTGGAGATGACAGTAGAGCCCGCCAATTCAGGGATGTAGATTATTAGGAGGCCATGATTGATAAGGGCCAATGGAGGGTATTTGGCCAGGACACTGGGGTTATACCCCTACTCTTTATGAGAAGTGCCTGGGATTTTTTTTTTAATGAATGATTTAATCTGAAAGACAGGGTTCATTTGCAGTATAGTGTCCCAGTCAATATACTGGGGCATCAGGATCCACACAGACCGCAGAGTGAGCACCTCCTGCTGGCCTCCCTAATACCACTTCCAGCAGCAATCTAAGTTTTCCCCAGGAGGTCTCCCATCCAGGTACTGGCCAGGCTCAATCCTGCTTAGCTGTAGTGGGCAACCAGGCAAGAGCTGCAGGGTGATATGGCTGCTACGGCTGCTATGTGCAGTGGTGTACAGTAATAAATGTTACTAAGGGTGTTTATGTGAAGATGGCCTCAAACCTTTAGAACATTCCTCAAGTGCGTTCACTTCACTTTGTACAAGACAACTCTCATTAGTTCTTTCGGGTCATGTGTGTATAGACTATCTTTGAAATACTAAAGTAGAATAATGTTCATGTCCTGAGGCTCTAGCTAAGGCAACTTTAACCACCCTTTCCAGTGTTTTTTTCTTTTTTTTTTAATCTCGCAAACTTGTACTTCTAACACAAGTTAATCTAGAGTTTGGGCTGTTGAGTGGAGAGATATGAAAAGCATGCTTAATTCAATACCAAATGTCTTTTGCATCTGTAGACATTGTAATTTGTTGAGCTGCCATCAGGACATCAAAGGCCTGTACACTAGCAGTCAAAAATGTCCAAATCCCCAACACATCTCATTCTTGATTATTATGATTTTCCACTTTTTAGAATAATAGTAAAATCCTAAAATGAAAATATAGGAATTATGCTGTGTAGAGCATGCACAATTTATATTTGGTTACACTAATTTCAAGCATTTAAGCATAAGCCATTAGGTCAGAAGGTTTTTAAGATCATGAGACACATACACTGGTGGCCAAAATTTTGGAATAATGTAGAGATTTTGCTGTTTCGGAAGGAAATTGTTACTTTAATTCACCATAGTGGCATTCAACTGATCACAAAGTATAGTCAGGACTAGGCCTGTCACGATTACTACATTTGTTGGATGATTAATATTTCCAGAAATAATTGCGATAAATGATATTATTGTCATTTTATGCCACTGATATAATTATAATATAATAGCATAATAATGCAAGTTCACCCTTTCAAAGAGCAATGAAGTTTTAATTCTTAAGAATATTCAAACATTAGGATTGAAATGTTAAAAAAAAATATCCTAAATAAAACAGAAATAAAATAAAATCACACAAACAAAACAATAATGAAAGACTCTTTTGGGCTCTCAAATATAAAAAATTTGGCACAGGGGTATAGAGAATCGTTAATTTCTTAAAAGGCAATATACTGCCTATCCAGTTTCTCAATGGTTTGGATCTTTGTTAACAAAAAGTGCAAAGTAACATATTAGGAATAAGTTAGATATAAGTAACAAGGAGAACAGGATGGGATGGTTATGTTTTAGATGAGCTTCTAGGTTAGTTAAAGGGCTCGACATTAAGCATTGTGATGTGCTTGTCCTTCAGAAAAGTAAATTGGTCATTCACTTGTCCAAGTAAAAAAGTTACTTGTCCGGAAAGAGAAATAATAATAAAAAAATTTGCTGATGTGTTTTCTATAATTTGCAGTAAAAGTGGCTGTTTAATGTTAACAAAATGCATAAAAATTAAAAAAAAATCCTTAGAAATGACCCTGTTTATTTAATACTGTATGTGGGTTGTTGACAAATAACGTAATTGTGAACTTTTATCAAGATTGAAGATTTATCAACATTAATCAACAACACCACACCTTTACACTTAACATGTCCTCATCTAGTCTTCCATACCTGAAAAGATATAGAGACATTTGGCATGTCCCAGCAGGATATCAAATGTCAGATGGAACCCACTAAAATAAAAATCATAATATTCATGACATAAAAATGTATAGTATTTGTTAAAATTACTTTAACCGCAACACACTTTTTTTTTTCATATTTAAATAATTATAATAATAATAATACAAATTAATCTGGTGAAAATATGATACTACTTTTTACTTTATGACCTGACATTTTAGTTATTAAATAAAAAATGTGGATGTGTTCAAAATGTTTGGTATGTTCTGAGAATTATTTTATTTTAATTTATTTAGATTACCGGTATGTTGATTTTCCATTTTCATTATGGAAAACCTTATTTATGACTGACCCATGAAATTTAAGATGGATAATATATTTTCATTTTATGTACATTGTTAATATTATGGTGTTTATATTATCATTAACCAAATAACTTTTATGTTTGTATATTATTACATATTAAAATTGACTGATTCGCATGGCAGAGAATACCTGTATAGGTCAGACAGAGCACCCAGAGAGATTGAGATGAGAGATCTAACAGGTGTTTAAACGTTTCTCTTCATCCTGCAGCAGGTTGCATTACACAAAGCATTTTTGCTACTTCTGCAGTTCTTATCAAAGGTGTTGCATTATGAATTATGATGGAGCACCACAATATGAAAGGCTGCAAACCTGGATCGCTCCGAAGTTATGCGCTTGCAACGTTGACAGTTTTTTGTTTATAAATAGGTGCGATAGTTTTATCGCATCACTCTCTGAACATGGGTGCAGCACAATGACATTCACAAATAACATTAACCTTCCCAATCATAGATAAATGTATTGAAGCCCACCTGCCCACATCGCTCGAAAACCTTTTTTATTAAATGGTCAAAATTTACTAACTAAATCACACAAATTAAAATGCCCAAATACTTATGCCCTTTTTGGGCCGCTGAAAAGCCATTACAGGGCATTATGCTGTCAGAGCCAAAGCTTGGGATTTAGACCAATTGATGTATCCTGAGAATTAAGAAAAGGAATGAATGATTCTGTGGAGGCAAGTCATAGATCTAGTAGTTTTGGAGACTAATAATAAAATATCATCTGTTTAAATCATCCTCCTTTCTTATGGCGGCTATCCAAAGTAAAATTATCTGAATTGAATAAATTTGTTTGTACTGATGCTAACGGGTGTCTATAAAGTAACTTAATCCATCCAATAAAAGTATTCCCGAACCCGTATATTTCCAAAATCTTAAAGATAATCCCTTTCTATCATATCAGATGGCGTCAAGTAAGATGCATCGACCGGGGTCTGATAATTGTTCTAAGCAATCAGTGCTATTTAGTAGTTTTATTAATAGAGTTCTATATATTTACAACCACTAAATGGCCTTTTAAGGCCAGTTCTCACTGTTACAACAAACACCAACAAACTTGTGTTTTGCTTGTTGTTGATCACCTTTTAAGAAGATGCCTGACAATGAAGAGGTTGCGGATGAAGCGCAATTTATTATGCAACAATTTGAATCAAATTAACAAGTGGTGTTTTAATGGAGTGTAAGTACCACAGAAGAAAAGCTGTCTGCGTGAATATAATTGAAAGTCTGGTATCAGTGGCTGCTTATCAGGTTTTCCTACAAATCCAATTTACATTGCGTCCCTTTGGTACTATCTTCACCTCTCTGTTTTCCTTTCAGAAGAGGATAGACTACAGTTTCCAGTGACTCATTATGGTTCCATTGACTGCAAGGATGAATATAGCAACCCCAGATCGACCCCGTTAACAGACAGCTGGATAAGTGCTGAACAGGAAGAAGAAGCATTGCGCAGGAAGTTAAAATATTTCTTTATGAGCCCCTGTGAAAAGTACCAGGCCAAAGGAAGAAAACCTTTTAAACTGGTTCTGCAAATATTGAAGATTTTTCTAGTAACTGTACAGGTATTTGTGCAGATTTTTCTAGAATCTTTTTTGGTTTGTCATTGTAGTGTTGTGTTGATTAGAGACTTTTGTTGTGAACCCACATCTCACGAGCCTTTTGCAGAAGTTTAAAACTGTGTTGAGACTAAAGTCTCACTTTAGCCACAAAATTGCTCTTTAGCAGCTATGATGTGTCCACCACTCTGAATGAAAGCAAGTAATCAGAATTTACCTTCAGGCTCACACTCTTGTGTCACATAGTTTTAGCTAGTTTTAGGGGCCAAAGTACACTTAATCTCGCACTATGTCTTATGCGCTCTCTCTCTCTCTCTCTCTCTCTCTCTCTCTGTGCTTCCCTTGTCTCTAGCTGGTGCTTTTTGGATTAAGCAATGAGATGGTGGTGACGTTTAAGGAGGAGAACACAGCCTCGTTTAAACACATCTTCCTCAAAGACTATGATGATTCAGATGACGTGCTTGCGGTTTACAGGCAGAGTGATGTTTATGATCATATATTCTACACAGTAGAACAGGTAATGTCTAATTTTGAGGAAAACATGCACTCAATGTCCTGAGGTAGTGTCTTTTACTGAAATGAACCCATCCCTTGAAGACCCAATATGTCCATTTTGTACAAATAAATACAGATTTCCCACCATACTCCTGGTATTAAACTCTATTATACAGTGCAGTATTTTACCATTAAACTATTCAGGTGTGATTTTCAATATAAATCATATAATTCTTTTGTAATTTCTAACTAAGGCTAGATTTACTTTAAAGGATATATTTGGACAGTGGCTCATAACAGAAGTCTGCTTATGTTTGGCTTCGGAAACCAATTTAGTAGATTTCATTGTTTTGCTTGTTTTGTTAAACTGTGTATTTTTGCTAAGAAATGATTGCTGTGGAACTTTTTTGTACCCATCAGGCATTATTTTACAATTGTCAAAACACTTTTAACACCATTTCTTCATTTAGCACTTATTTAAATCCAATTTTCTGTGTTCCTTTTCTCATATCTTTCAGTATCTGGCTTTGCCGGAGACGACAGTGGGTCGCTATGCGTATGTTTACGGTGTTGGTGTGAATGGGAGCGCGCTCTCTCTGTGTCAACAGTATTATAAAAAGGGCCGGATTGACCCAGCTAATGACACCTTCATCATTGACCCACATGTGGTCACAGGTGACTGTTTTTCTGCCTTTCTTTCCTCCCAGTTTGTCCCTGTTTCTAGTTCAACTGATTATTCAGAGAATCAAGAGAAAAGTTGGAAACATTGTGTGCACAGCATCAAGGAAAGGATTTGAGGAAATTTAATATTTGTTTATTAACACTTTGACACAAAATGACCTTATAAGACATAATTTGTTTTATCTCACATCCTCTTTTGCACCTTGTCACTCACTGTTTTTCCTTCTGTTTTTTGTGTCTTGGTTCCCCGTCACTGATTGAACCACAGGAATCACTTTCTTTTGTAATTCTAAAAAAAGAAATCTGTTTACCAAACTTGTCTTCTTATAACCACTACAACACAGCTGGTGGGAGACTTGCAGTTGAGTCTTTCTCATGGAAGACTAATACATTTCTCTATTTTTTGTAGACTGTATTGGTGTGAACCCTTTGTCCAGTCCCACAGCAGGTCTGGGTGGTGATTACAGGAATTTCACCCTCAAGTTTCAAAAGTAAGTTCAACAGGACATTTATTGTGTAACATCTATTGCAGTTTCTTGTATTTCAATAATAATTTGATCTTATATTAACACATTCTCCCTCAGGCTCATTAATGTCACCATACAGTTTCAGCTGAAGGCCATAAATCTTCAGACCATCATACACAATGAAATTCCAGACTGTTACACTTTCTTCATCATGGTGAGTTGGCATGTAGAATGCCATTTTTGCTCAGAAAAAAATGCTTTAAACCCTCCAAAAATCTAGACTGAACAATTAACAGCAACTTGATATGGAAAAGCATCAGCTTATGTGTACCATGGAAGGACAATATATAATCATGAATATACACTGTCTGGCCAAAATACAAGTTGCCGTTTGGATTTAAATAATTGCTATGATCTGGGGTTGCAGCAATAAAATGAAGTCAGCTGAGTACCTGAATGTACTGAATGACCAGGTCATCCCATCAATGGATATTTTCTTCCCTGATGGCACAGGCATATTCCAGGACATCAATGCCCAGATTCATCTGGCTCAAATTGTGAAAGAGTGGTTCAGAGAGCATGAGGAATCATTTTCACACATGAATTGGCCACCACAGAGTCCTGACCTTAAACTTATTGAAGTCTTTGGGATGTGCTGGAGTAGACTTTATGGAGTGGTTTGAATAAATACCGTCAATACTGCCCTTAGCTGTGATTGCGGCACACATTCGTCATAGCATTGTTTCGATAACCTTATGCAACGTCACAGCCTGTATTTCTGTCTAGAATTGCATTCATTTTTGGCAGAGATATTGTATTGATGACGAGAGAGTCTTCTTTTTTTTTGGCCAGGCAGTGTAGAAACATCTGTTTTATAAAACGTATGTTAATATATTGGAAAATTCTGTATGTGTGTACATACACACATACAGAATTTTCCAATATATTAACATACGTTTTATAAAACGGATGTTTTTATGTACAAGATATACAGTACATAAATTCATACATACATATAATGTAATTATACTCAAATTAAAATTATGAATAGAATTGTATATAAAAAATGTCATTCAATATAAGATATTCTATATATTTCTATATATTCTATATATAATTAACTAAATACAGTATAACTACTGTAAATATAAGGTTACTGTTGTATGTGGTTAGTGTTAGTAGGTTTGTGCATCAAATAATTATAGTATACATACATGGATGTATGTATGCCTTTTTTCCTATTTTGTGCTCAGATTTTGCTGGATAACAAAGCCCACAGTGGTAAAGTTAAGATCAGTCTGGATAATCAGGCCTCCATTAAGGAATGTACAGACCCAAGTGTGTCTGGACAAGGTAAGGCTCTACTTTTTAAATTCCTTTTTCTTTTCTTTTTTTCAGATCAGGCCAAGTGAAGTGAAGTGAAGGAAGGAAGGGAGGGTGGGAGTCGATTATTTACTGAGATAACAACCTCTGAGGCTCCATCATAGAAGAGAGCATAACGGTCAATTAGCGTGTTTGTCTATGGAACCGCCGTGTTGTGCTATTTCACGTTAGGCTTGTAGACTCTACTTGGTAGAAGGGCTCTGGTGTTTGTCGAGTAGTACACGTGTATCAGTGTAATACTCCGGGCGGACACTTTACAAAGGTTCCGCCCTTCAAACCAGTGTTTATGCTGTATTAACAGTAAATGCGTTAATCACAATTAAGAAAAATGAACGCGTTAAACATTTTTTAATAAAACGCATGCATTAACACATTAATTTTGACAACTCTAATTCTAATACATTGTTTTTGAATGTGGATTAACCTCATTAGCCATGCTGTGTATCATTTGTGAGTCAATCTTAAGAATTTAGAAGTCCTCAGGATGAATTCTAAGCTGTCGTGGGGTTAGGAGCTACTTTTGTGTTAAAATGCTTCATAAATTAATCTTAGATGAAAATGTACTAATCCAATAATTAGGAGTGACACTCCCTTAATGTTTAAGAGTTGCTCCTAAATTTCTGCGTTAGGACCTACTTTTAACATTAAGATTTTTTGTGAATACGTGCCCAGATTTACTGTATTGTTTACATAGTGGAAATTCACTATATGTCTTGTACTCATTTGTTATATACTCTCTGTCCGTCAACCTGTATCTCACTCTCCAGCTGAAAGCTATTTTCGTGTGTGGTTTGATGGGGTGGTTGCAGTTGTGTGTGCTCTTTCTCTGGTCCTCTGTGGTCGCTCTATCATCAGAGGCATTATCCTTCAAAATGTAAGATATCTTATCAAATAAATTCTCATTAACGTGCAAACTTATTTATTTTAACACAAGAACAGTGGCTCTCAATGTGTAATATTCTATCTTTCTCTTTCTTTTCAGGAGTATTTGAAGTTCTTTAAGAGCTCTCTGAAACGTGCTGTCCATTGGGGAGACAGAATGGAGTTTATTAATGGATGGTATATTCTGCTCATCATTAGTGATGTGCTCACTATCACGGGCTCCATCATCAAGATCGGCATTGAGCAAAAGGTCAGTCAAGCGTTATGACAACATCTGGTTTTAAGCTGAAATCCCTTAAACTTTATGTAATTGGAGGGGACCAAACAATCATGTCCTGATATTTCATGAATCTGTTTCAACCCTCAGAGACTCTCATCCTACGATGAATGTGGGATCCTCTTGGGCACATCGACGTTATTGGTTTGGGTTGGAGTTATTCGCTACCTCACCTTCTTTCAGAAATACAATGTGAGATCAATCAATCAATCAATCAATCAAGGTTTATTTATATAGCGCATTGAAAACTACACATTTTGACCAAAGTGCTTTACACAAGAGATAACAATAACAACAAGACTAACTGTGGTTACACGCTAGGCACACTTATAGGCAAGGGAGAAAAAATTAGTCTTCAAATGAGATTTAAAAACATCAGTTGTGGCACAAGATCTAATATGAAGAGGCAAACTATTCCAAAGACAAGTTGCCCCAACAGAGAAGGCACAGTCCCCTTTAGATTTTGGATGGGACATGGAGATACTTAAGAGTGAAGTGCCTTGACGAGCGCTGTTCGATTCACTGTTTTGACGTTTATCCTACTGAAATAGGAATTGTGGTGGTTGGCATGTCGAAAGTCTCATCCCATTTTTTAAAATAGCCAATAGGCTTTAGTGTACAGCCTATTTAGTGAAATCTCCGGCTGCACAAAAAAATATAAATAAACGCCAGCCACTTGTCCTTGTAACACAAACGTGAATTCTCCGATATTCCTCCTCCTTCGAAGTGTAAAAATTCAAGCCAGATGGCACACAACCAAGGATGTTTGGGGATAAGGAAGATGATTTAGGGAGGGGAGCAACAGATAATATGCCTTTTCACCATGTTGTTTGCTAATAGAGCTGTTCAGCCATGACCTCAATTTGTCTAATTCGCCATTGGTGCCCTCTGGATTTTCCTAAGGAGTTTTTGAACTTATGTGTAAAACATGGTCTGTGGTAAACATTACATGACGATACGTGGACATTTTGTTCTACAACATAAATTACACACAGTCATACCTTAAATGTGAACATTACCTAAAATATGAGCTCATCTTTCAAGGACATCACAGCAACATACGTTAAAACTTATTTAAAAACTAGCAAGATGTTATTTTGTAAGTTGGGGTATTTGTAATTTATATGGTGTTTTCCTTCCTCAGATTCTCATTGTCACATTACGAGTTGCATTCCCCAATGTGATCCGCTTTTGTTGCTGTGTAGCGGTGATCTACTTCGGCTATTGCTTCTGTGGGTGGATTGTGCTTGGACCCTATCATGTTAAGGTACGCAGATCAAGCCTGATTGGTGGAGAGTGTGATTGACAGAAACTGGGTAACTCAGCTAATATTAAAGCTGACTACCACCCCTGGAGTCGCGAGTTCAAATCCAGGGTGTGCTGAGTGACTCCAGTCAGGTCTCCTAAGCAACCAAATTGGCCCGGTCGCTATTGAGGGTAGAGTCACATGTGGTAACCTCCTTGTGTTCGCTATAATGTGGTTCTCGATCTCGGTGGGGCTTGTGGTGAGTTGTGCGTGGATGCCGCGGTAATGCGCTCAACAAGCTAGGTGATAAAATAGGCAGATTAAGGGTTTCAAACACGGAGGCAACTGAGATTCGTCCTCCGTTACCCGGATTGAGGTGGGTCACTACGCCACCATGAGGACTTGTAGCACATTGGGAATTGGGCATACCAAATTGGCGAGAAAAGGGGAGAAAAAAAATGGTCTATTCAATTGTCAACCTAATATTGTAGTAATTTTATCAAATGAAGTGCTTTTATACAGAATCTTACAGTACAATCCAAAATACAACAATGTTGTATTTTGGATTGTAAAATGATTGTTGTGTCTCACAGCACATGCAAACTATATCTCATTAGATCGCAGCCTTTGCGGTTTAATTATCACACTAGGACATAACGTGATTTAAATTTGTGCAGAGAATATTTACGCATGTTATTTGTATGTCAGATGGTATGTTTTATTTATTTATTTTTTGTATTGGTGCATTTGTACGCGCAATTGTCAAAAGTACATAAGCACAGTATTGGACCCGAATCTGATATCAGTATTGGTATTGGCATATCCATAATTCTAAGACACTAAAACATGCACGTCTTCTCTACCTAGAGTTGTATTTAGAGTGTTCTGTGTTTTTGTTCCTTCAGTTCCGCTCTCTGTCGCTGGTGTCCGAGTGTCTGTTCTCTCTGATCAATGGAGATGACATGTTTGTGACCTTCAGTGGCATGCAAGAAAGCAGCATACTCGTTTGGGTCTTCAGTCAGGTGAGTTTAACACACGTCAATACACACAGGTACGTACATTCAGTATTAAACTAAAGACACTTTGTTCTTTTGCAGGTTTACTTGTACACGTTCATCTCTCTTTTTATTTACATGGTGCTCTCACTCTTTATCGCGCTCATCACTGGAGCTTATGAGACCATCAAGGTAAGAGAAGGGGGGTTGTGGTAGATGTAAAGATAAAAATGAATAACATGTTTTTGTGAACTAGCAATTAAGTCATTTAAATCTTCTTTATCTATTTTTATTAGGATTGTTCTAGGATTGTTGTTTTTGTTTTCTAGTTAACTTTTGATTCAAGGTGAAGGCTAATGGTTATATATTACAGTAATTCAACAGAAATTGTTATTTGGAAAAAGAGAAAAACAAGTATGCACTGAAGAAAATGAAAAATTACATATCAGAAATGACGGTCTATTACCTGACAAAATACAACAGGGATTTGTCAATTGTTTTGAGTATTTACCAATAAATCAAACAGATCTGGATTTTTATATATGAAAAACTGGGGGAAATGTTGAATGGGGATGTTTGTATCATGATATTCTTTCATTTCCTTTCAGCATCAAATTCAGGAACCCATCCATATTACTGACCTGCATGCATTCATCGCTGAGTGCACGGACACGGCTTGCTCTGGAAAGTTCCGTGGAATTGAGACCTCCCCGTGCTCTATCTTCTGCTGTTGTGACAGGTCTGTCACCTTGGAAACAAAGAAAATGCCTTGTACTATCAGATCTAATGGACTCTTTTCACACTTCTGGGTTTTGGAACATGGAAGTAAATGATTGCAGGGTAAACTTTGATAGCCGTGAATGGGATACAATAGAAAATATTCTTTTTACTCCAACTTCAAAAGAAAAACACCCGTCACGTTTCCACAACTTTCCAATTGAGAAAAATACAGAGCAGTGGATTATGAAATTCAGAAGAGAGAAGATGTCAAATTTGCTGTCACTCTCTCAGCAGCTGTATTAAAAACGTGTTTTTAATAAGAGTAATATAGCATAATGTATAATACATTTATAATGTATAAAGTTATAAATTTACACTAAATAATTTTAAGTTTCCTTGATCCATGCTGCTAAATAAGGTGGAAACATGTCATCACAGTCTGTGAAAAGGGTCCATAATAGTTTTGTTGAAACAAAAGGTGTAAAAATGATTGAAAAGTATTTAAAGTTGTTGATTTATAAGTAAAGAAGTTAGTGGTTTGAAACTGTAGGGAGGCCGGCTCATTTGAAGTGCATCATGGGAGTGGGTGGTCACTGCAGAGCTTGTTTGGCATACTTCGTTGGCCGCAATTTTTGGTGGATCGTTTCTCTTCAGGATCATGGGTAGTGTAGTTCTTCAGAAATTCCGGTATTAAACATGATTTTTTTTTTTTATATATATATATATATACAAATCTTAATAACAAAAAATTATGGCTTCAACAGAGGCACATGGTTGGTATGTCTTTTGTAATGAATTTTTTTTATTGATTCATATGTACATGACAAAGAAAAACCAAACACATGGAATCAACATTTTACATTCAAACCCCACTAATACAATCCCACCCTGACCCCAACAAACAGCCCTGTGGTCCCACATAATAACACACACACAAAAAAAAAATATATATATAACAGAGGTGGGGGACTCGAGTTACATGACTCAAATCGCAAATTTATTGACGTCTTGCTTGACTAAATGAAGAAAATGACTTGATTTTGACTTGAGAACCAGCGACTCTAGTCTTGACTTGACTCAACAATGTTTTTTATTATTTTCAATATCGACGAAATGGAAGACGAAAATGGCCAGAAAAATCTCTAAATTAACCCGTTTCCTCTTGAAATTAAAAATAACGAATGCTGACAATCTCTGCCCTTGTGTGCAAGACATATGTACCTGTAAACATCTCAAAAAATGTGTTGTGGTGTTTCATGACCCTTTAAGGTGAATATTAGATGGAGGTTTTAATGAGTTAAACGTATCTCCCTAACCTCAACCTCAAACTTAAACCTAAACCAAATGAGAGGTAGACACAAAACCGGTATCCTTAACCAATGACTAAACCTAACTGAAAGATTCCAAAAATAAAATGAGAAAGGAAGGCACATTTTCTGAAAGCATCCACGTTATTTCTTGACACTTTCTTCTCACGTGTCCACTTGTGTGCTCCGCTGGTCTCGAGCCGTGGTCTTCCGAGTCCAAAGTCCAACACTCTATCAGGTGAACTATTGTGCAAGATAATCACGTTGGATTAGTTGTGTAAATGTTGGTGAGTCTTTAATACAAGAATTAAAATGTCATTAAAAAATGTTAAATGATGCTTTAGAGGAAAAGTGTTTTCATATCATAACATAGAAGTGTGTGAGCAAATGAGCGAAAAATAAGTGTTTATAAAATCATCAGTCGTTGTAGTCGTGACTTGTGTGAAAGTGAATAAACCGCACAGTTGTTGTAGCACCTCTAGTGTTAATTTCACCAGGAAACTGCAGCAAAATGTAGAATTCGGCACGAAAAAAGACATTATATTAAAAAATGTATAGTAATGTTAAATCTGAGACTAGATTTGAGATTTCCACACAAGTACCATCACCACTCTAGTCTGTCTACTCGAGCCACACTCAAACAAACAGTACCATTGTGTTAATACTCTTTAAAACTGACCTCATGAACCAAGTGGCTTACATTATAGTTATTTCTATACATTACACTGGGATATGAGAAAATATTTGAACAAAAATAATGTGTTTTACATACTTCACCTTTAAAGGTTTCTGAAGGCTATCTTGTAATCTGTTTGTGTAACCCTGCAGAACAACCACATATGAGGACATCCTCCTTATCAACTAATGAAGTCATGAGGCTTGAAGCCTGACAACACCTTCCTCTGCTCGTCACATTGCAGTACTGCAACAGGACTGAAGTCAATGGTAAAATGAGGAAAGCTCCAGACAAAGGACCCAAGAAGTCACAGCCACTTAACTTTGGGCCTTAAGTGGAGGAGCACATATAAGATTTTAGTTAAACCACAATCTGAAACATTTTAGTTTTACCTTTAACTTGTTTTTAGTTTTATTTCAACTTGTTTTTAGTTTCATTTCAACTTAAATCCAGAGTTTGCTTGATGCCCCAGTACTCTTTTAATGTATGCTGGAAATACTACAGGATAGAGAGTAGAAGAAACTGCACACAGGCAAATGTTGTGTATAGTATAATTCCCTAAATATTGATTTCACAAGTCCATTCAGTGTATGTGTGCAGTAGTGTGCAAGTGGGTCATAACTCACAAATACTCAGAGAGAGACACTGCTGTGCGAGTGGTCAAAGAAACATAGCTATTGCTGCTCATTCTCTTTTACATGTTTGCTAAATGTCAAGTGAATTGTAACTAACATCTAGTCATGTGTAATGTCTGCATCTCACATAAATCAGATGTTTGTAGCAGAGACCGAATTGCTTTTGGCTTGCCAAAGCATTTATCAGGTGTAAAACTTTAGGTATTTTGGGTAAAGTTTAGGCATTATGGCTGGTTCCAGGCATGGGTAATGCAAATACCGAACCATGCACAAATTACATGATTCAAACATCTTGGGAAATGTTGCATATTTTTCAGCACTTGAGAAAACTAGCTCTCCCTGGAGTCATTCATAAGAGTTGTTTTCTTATAGTGACCCTTATGGTACCCTTATTTATGATAAAAATGTATGTTCTGCAAATATATGCCTCAAAACTGGAATTTTTAATGTTAATGCCTTTATAATATCATGATGTCTTAGATGGCTTTAATTTGAAGTGTAATTAATACCTCATTGTTGGATGTGATGTGATGTTAAGTATGATGATATTCATGTTTTTGTGAACTTTTGATACAAGTACAGAGGAATTTTAAGTGAATTTTAGGCAGATTGATGCATTGTATTACAGCTATAAACCAGTGTAATCGAATCACTCACTTTGCACACAATAATGTTGTTTTATAAATGACATTAGAGATGTAAATATTTCATTAAGAATACAAAATGTACAATGTCCCATCTTTTTTAGCTTTATTTTAAAATGTTATGCATTTGTGTTGATCCAAGGACACTGGGATAAGATTAAGGTTATTGTGCTCATATTAGAACAATAGAGCTAATCAAAGGAATATTCCAGGATCAATTAAAGTTAAGCTCAATTGACAGCATTTGTGGAAAATTATTGATTACCACAAACATTAAATTTTACTTACCCCTTCTTTTCTTTAAAATAAAGCAAAAATCTGGGTTCCAGTGAGGCACTTACAATTGAAGTGAATGGGGGCCAATCCGTATAGAAGTATAGCCACAAGACGTAAACAAAATATGTTAACTTGATTTTAGTGTGATAAAATCACTTACTAATTAAGTGATTAGTGACTTTTTCTGTGTAAACTTTGTTGCCATGATGATTTAATGTCAACAAACCCTAAAATGGCTGTAAACATTATTTAAACAACTTCGCGCAAATACGGTTTTAACTAAATAATTTGTGTAATTGCTTTTATAAAATGATAAGCTTCACATTTCTGCCTTTAAACCCTCCAAAAAATTGGCCCCATTCACTTCCATTTTAAGTGCCTCAGTGAAGGTTTTTTTATTTATTTTTATTCAAAATAATATTTTGTGATAATCAACATTATGCCACAAATGCTGTTGATTGAGCTTAACTTGTATTGAACCAGGAATGTTCCTTTAAGAATAAATTCATTCAAAGTGCTTGACCCATATAATGGGTATAGCATCACTTAAGGGGACAAACAAGCCTAATTTTATGTTTTATATTATACTTGACTGAAAAGAGAAGTGTATTGATGATTATTTAAATTCTGGGGCTTGATGCAAGCCATTTACACAACTACAGACCAAGTGGGACCAGTCATGTTAAGTAATGTTGAGATCTCTTTGGTCATATAACATGTTTTTATTGTTATTATAATTAATTTCACTGTGTTGTTTTGATATATAATTCAGTCATGTTCTAGAGTAATGTTTTATTTACACTGATCAGCCACAACATTAAAACCACAGACAGGTGAAGTGAATAACATTTATTATCTTGTTACAATCGCACCTGTCAAGGGGTGGAATATATTAAGCAGCAAGTGAACAGTCAGTTCTTGAATTTCATGTGTTGGAAGCAGGAAAAATGGGCAGGCGTAAGGATCTGAGCTACTTTGTCAAGGGCCAAATTGTGATTGCTCGATGACTGGGTCAGAGCATCTCCAAAACGGCAGGTCTTGTGTGGTGTTCCAGGTATTCATTGGTTAGTACCTACCAAAAGTGGTCCAAGGAAGGACAACCAGTGAACCGGCAACAGGATCATGGATGCCCATGGCTCACTGATGCATGCGTGGGGAGTGAAGGCTAGCCTGTCTGGTCTGATCCACAGAAGAGCTACTGTAGCACAAATTGCTGAAAAACTTAATGCTGGTCATGATAGAAAGGTGTCAGAACACACAGTAAATCGCAGCTTGCTGTTTATGGGGCTGCATAGCCACAGACTGGTCAGAGGGCCCATGTTGACCCCTGTACGCCAGCAGTGTGTGCATCGTGTACCTGAGGAAGAGATGGCTGTAGGATGCACCATGGGAAGAAGGCAGGCCGTTGGAGACTGTGATGCTCTGGGCAATGTTCTGCTGGGAAACCTTGGGTCCTGGCATTAATGTGGATGTTACTTTTACACATACCACCTACTGTACCTAAATATTGTTGCAGGCCACATACACCCCTTCATAGCAACGGTATTCCCTGATGGCAGTGGCCTCTTTCAGCAGGATAATGCTGCAAAAATTGTTCAGGAATGGTTTGAGGAACATGACAAAGAGTTCAAGGTGTTGAGTTGGCCTACAAATTCCCCAGATCTCAATCCGATTGAGCATCTATGGGATGTGCTGGACAAACAAGTCCAATACATGGAGGCCTCACCTCTCAACTTGCAGAACTTTAAGGATCTGCTGCTAATGTCTTGGTGCCAGATACCACAGGAAACCTTCCAGGGTCTTGTGGAGTCCGTGCATTGATGGGTCAGTGCTGTTTTGGTGGCATGAGGGGGACCTACACGATGTTAGACAGGTGGTTTTTAATTTTGTGGCTGATTGGTGTATATTGTGTTGTCTCTTGCTTTTCTGTTGTGAATTCATTTAAAGCACACAATCAGTAAACGGAGCACACTTTCTAAAACCTTTAAGACTTTCTTGTACTAACAGAGGAAGCTAAACAAATTGTTAAAAATATGCCACATTATCACACTCAGGGCTGATGGTGCATGTTAACCAAATCACTATTTCAGATGTGCATCTGATTTATTTCATTAATGGTAAGTGAAACTGCTAAAAAGAACCTATTCTAATACTTTTTGTTAACCAAGGTAGTGAAATGTTGTACAAGAATGTACTGTTTACTATTTAGACCTTAAAATTGGAGGATTTTTCTGATCTTGTCTGTTTGTTTGTTTTTATCTTTTTGAATAGTGTCATTGCACATTTTTCTGAATCTATCAGTCATGTTTTATAACACCATTTTGATATGTATTAGGTTATTCAATAGAGAGATTTTCTAAAGCCTTTTTTGGTTATTGTTCCAGAATAGAATAAATTGACTTTTTTTACATGCAATTACACTGCCTGGCCAAAAACAAAAGACATGCTCTAATATTTTGCTAGACTGCCTTTAGCTTTATTGTGCACATTTGTTGTGGCATTGTTTAGACAACCTTATGCAATGTCACAACATTTATTTCCATCCAGAGTTGCATTCATTTTTGGCCGAGATCTTGTATTGATGACGGGAGAGTTGAACCACTCCGTAAAGTCTTCTCCAGCTCATCCCAAAGACTTTAAATGGGCTTACGGTTAGGACTCTGTGGTCTGTGGCCAATTCATGTGTGAAAATGATTCCTCATGCTCCCTGAACCACTCTTTTTCACACAATTTGAGCCAGGTGAATCTTGGCATTGTCGTACTGGAATATGCTTGTGCCGTCAGAGAAGAAAAAATCCATTGATTGGGATAACCTGGTCAATCAGTACATTCAGGTAGTCAGCTGACTTCATTTTATTGCTGCATAAAGTTGCTGTGCCTTGAGCTGACCAATTGAAGTAACCCCAGATCATAACAATGTCTCCAGAGGCTTGTGGTCACTATTGTTTAGTCCCAATCCTGTAAGTTCTTGTTGCATTGTGCATGTGGAAATTCTCTTCCACTATTAAACGTAGCCTTGAGTTTTACTGTCGATTTATTACGATGTGACTTTTTAGTGATTCCTGATCACGAAATATTTGTTTTCGACCACATTTCTTCTATGAAGCTTATGATTCAAGTTTTAATAATGCTTTGGACAGTTCTTAACCCAATTCCAGTGATTTCAGCAATATCATTAGTTGTTTTCTTTGCTTGATGCAGGCCAATAATTTGCCCCTTCTGAAACACAGTAACATAATTTTGTCTCATTTCTTAACCATGTCTTATGACATGGTTAAGAAATGAGAAGCTACATACTGAATAAGTTAGGATTAAAAGAATTGTTGCCAGATGAAACCTATTAATCATGCAATAATGATCCAATCATATGCTCTTAACCCTTGTGCGACCTTCGGAACATTTTTGTCTTTTTCGATGGTTTTGCTAATGGCATTAATTTGACCACAGGTGTGTATTTTTGGGGGAATTTTTATATTTCAACATCAGTTCCTATAATACATCTATATTACACTGTGTACACAAAATAGTCACACACAGGAACTTAAGGACAAAAATGTCCTGATTGAAATCCATTAAAACTAAAAAAAATATATTTGTAATATTTTCCACCAGATGGCACAATTTTTTAGCATGTTTAGCCTATGGAGCAAATACATGCTTTTTCCACACTATTTTCTGCTTTCTGTATGATAGAGCACTGCAGGCCATTTAAATAAATTATGCAGCTACAAAAAAAATTGGGTGTGTTGGTATGGATGTCAGAGTGTGTTTTGTATGTGTGTATTGAGACATTTTTGTGTGTGTAAAAAACAACAGCGATGTTATGTAAACAAATTGGAATTTAAAGGGTTAAAATCCTGAAAATTAATATATACTTGGTAGTTATGATCAGGACTGATGTTGGTTAAAAAAACTAACTTACTGAAAGTGGAAAATAATATAAATATATAATATTATTATGGCAGTTTTTTGACTGACATTTTTGTCCTCTAAGGAATTCTGAGTACATTTTTAAAACTGATGCACAAGGTTAACCCTTGGCAGTGTATTTTTTAGTATCTCATTTGACCACAAGGTGGTATATTAAGAGCATTATTTCACAAATCTCAACCCTTTCTAGTTCAATGTCTCTGGCACCTGTTATGGAATTCACTTCCAAAATGGATTAAAAACAATTATTTTATTTATAGAGATTTAGCAGACTGTGAATGTGGGGTGGGAGTTTCTTGGCCTGTATACATGAGTAGCTGGTTTAATCAGGTGCACTAACAATTGCTTTAGTCAGGTGCATGCTATTATATGAGACTGCTATCTGAAACCACCACAGAACGAGATTGTGCACACGCCATTCAAACAGAGCACACAATTGTATAAACCCTCTCAGGTTCTGAGCTCAGATCTGTGACCATTCAAAACAACAAACAACAATTCTATGAAGGCTTGCTTTACATTTCTCAAACTGATGACCGCAGTTGCATGAAGTGGCAGTCTGAATATGTGCCACACCCAGGTGTTCAAACAGCATTAACAGGAAGAGATTAATTTCAACCAACTCAATAAGTCCATTGTGATAATATACAAAAAGTAAGATTCAAGAGCAGCCTAACACGCATTGAAGAATAATCTTCTAAGATATTAACAGGCAGAATTAATTCTCTCTAGATTAAAGGAATATTCAGGGTTCAATACAACTTAAGATCAATCAACAGCATTTGTGACATAAAAAAATTATTTTGACTTGTCCCTCTAAAAAAAAAGCCAGAAATATGGGTTACAGTGCAGTATTTACAGTGAAGGTTAATAGTAAAGTTAATATGGAGATTCAGTAATATGGGTGCTGTGTGATTAGCTTGGCCCACAGATTAAAATTAAGTATTTGGATATGAAAGGGCCTTAAAGAACTATGTCCTGTGAGTTTAGACAAGCAGTGTAATGTAGTACACCGTAAGCACAGCTGCAGGCCTGTGAGAATCACTTAAGATACTGCCACACTGATGGTGAGAGGAAAGAGAATGCATTCGGTCTTCTTTTATGAAGCTTACTCTTTGACATGAACTCTCTCGGACTCTCTTATGCACATACACATCCATACACAGATATCAAGAAGTCGGTGCAGTTTGTCCATTGTTGACCATTAATATGACTCACAGAATGAATTTACCTGTCACACTGCCTGACTGATTTTCTCTGATTTTCTCTGCAGTTTGCATATAGGTCTGGCAGGGGTGTGGAGGATGCTGTGATCACACTACTGCACTTTATTTTTAGCCATCTGGATAGAGCAAAAACTCATGTCAGACTTTTATTTGTTGATTTTACTTCTGCTTTTAACACTATTCAGCCCCTTTTGCTCGCTGAGAGACTGACTGCAGATTTTAACCTGGATTTGAATTTGGTGGGCTGGTTATTGGATTTTTTAACAGATAGATCTCAGCAGGTGAGGGCAAACAGCACCCTATCTGAAGTCACTTTTACATCTACTGGTTCCCCCCAAGGATGCTGTCTGTCTCCTCTCTGGTACATCCTGTATACAAACCAGTGTTGCAGTTTGTACCAAGATAGATACATACTTAAGTTTGCTGATGATTCTGTTATTGTCAGCTTGCTATCAGGGAATGAGCGGGACCATGGGCCAGTCCTTAGTGACTTTGTAGAGTGGTGTGATAGTTCATCTTTACAGCTGAATGTATCTAAAACTAAGGATATGATCATTGACTTTCGCAGGTCACCACCCTCCCCTACAGTCACGGTTATTAAGGGCATGGATATTGAGCCCGTGGAGACATACAAATATCTTGGAGTCATTCTAGATAACAAACTGTGTTTTGAACCGTTGGTTGATGCTGTCTCAAAGAAATTCCAACAAAGAATGTACTTTCTTAGGAAAATGAATACTTTTAATGTTTCGATCAGACATGATGATTCTGTTTTATCGTGCTTTCATTGAATCGGTTTTATCTTTCTGCATATCTGCTTGGTTTGGAAGCCTCTCCTGACAAATAAAAACAGACTTGGTAGTCTGGTCAAAGTGGCGAGCAAGATTTCCAGGGAAGTCAGGCTCAACCAGGGAGTTATACATAAAACAGGTACAGAGGAAAGTTAGAGCTATAGCTCATTCACAGGATCATCCCCTTAGAACAGAGTTTGAGCTTTTGCCCTCTGAGCGGCGTTATCAAGTTCCTAGATGCAGAACAAAGAGGATGCACATATCTTTCATTTCGGCAGCTGTGAGGCACCTTAATGGCAATTAGCACTTCATATTAACTTGCACAAGTTGCATTTTTGCACATGACGGTGTCCTGTATTTTACTTATTTATTTATTATACATTATGTATATTGGGCGCTAATGTGAATTCCTTCTTTGCTGGTTGGTTTTGTTGGTGAGTGTTGTTGTATGTTATGTGTTTTATGTTGAGCATTGCTGCAAATTCAATTTCCCCTTGTGGGACAATAAAGGTACTTTGAACTTTGAACTTTTGAACTTTGAACTAAATGCTGCTTTTATTCCCAGAATGCCCCGTATTTTATATTAGATTAAACCTTAAATAGCTAACTAAACGTGAACAGTTAATTCATGTTATCAAAGACACCTTAAAGGAATATTCCAGGTAAAATAGAAGCAAGGCTCAATCGACAACCTTTGGCATAATGTTGATCACCACAAAAATGTATTTCGACTCCCTTCTAATTTTCTTTAAACAAAAGCAAAGATTGAGGTTACAGTGAGGCACTTACAATGGAGGTTAATGGGGCCAATTTTTTGAGGGTTTAATTGCAGACATGTGAATCTTCTAATTTTATATAAGCCCTTACATTAATTCTTCCATTAAAACGTTAAGTATTATTTGAGCTGTAAAGTTGTTTAAATCATCATTTATTAGGCATTTTATGGTTTAGAGTTTGTTGACATTACATCGTCATGGTCGAGTTGTAAAATTGGCTGTAACTTTACACAGAAAAGGTTAGTAAGTGATTTTATCACACTAAAATCATGTTAACATGCATATTGTTTACGTCTTGTGGCTATACTTCTGAAACCATGAGTATTTTAATGTTTACAGATTGGCCCCATTCACTTTCATTGAATGTGCCTCACTGGAACCCAGATTTTTCCTTCTTTTTTTTTTTAAAGAAAATGAGGGAAAGGTTGAAATAATCAACATTACACCACAAATTTGATCAATTGATCTGAACTTGTATTGAGCCCAGAAAATAGACTATTCCTTTAATTGAGGAATTCTCTGGTGGACTTCCAGGTCATTTTAGAGCAAAACAAAAATGCATATTTCATCTGGTAGGCTATATGTTGTTTCAAAATAATTTCCTGATGGACATGCCTACGATTTGCCTTTTCCCATTAAGTATTAAACTGTTGTTTTCTTTATAAAGAAGTATAAATACTTCTGCAGAGATTAGGGCAAAATAATGGACATCTCTTTTTTTCCCTTCTTTATGATTTATGGTGATACGCGAAGGTGAACGTGTTGAAGATAGGCGGGGCGATAGTTTGTAAAGTGACATCACTGTCCTCTGAAGTAAATTTCGGCCCCTGACCTCATTGGACAAAAAACGGGAGTCTGATAGGCTGCGTTGTTGGTGGGTCGATTCTTTCGGTTATGCTGTTAGGATACGGTTATCTTCAGACTGCTTTCACCTCTGAGTGGTGACGGAAGAACTGTGTGTTAAAGACACATTGGTTTGGAGGCGTGTGGAATTTAAGCGCATTTTAAACCTCCGTGAAAGCTATAGCACAAGAAACCCAACGCCCCACGTTTCACCTGGTTGTCGGTGTGAAGCTGTGGACGGTCCGTTTCTTCCATCACGGAAGCAGAGGAGTCTTATAAAATCATCTGAGGGTAAAGGCATGACATATTTATAGCATGTTTAGGATGAAGCACGTTTACTTTGCTTATCTTTCAAACTGTTTGAAGCTCCTTAGGACCAAAAATCAATGTGTTACCTTATGCCTTCTTCCCTAGTAATTTCCCGAATCACGTTCGGTTTCGTTCGGACACGTTTGTGAGGAAAGGATGCTTCGGTTTTTATTCACATGGCGTGAAGTGAACCGCGGCCCGCGCGCCACTGATATCGCAATTCTATTTTTGAATATTTATTTGTATTTAATCACTGCGCATGAAAGCGTTAAATTAACGAACAGATTCGTACGGCTGATGTTAAAAAATCGCTTTTTAATTCATATGGTTTAATCTATTGAATAGGATGTTTCTAGTTGATAATAGAGAATAAATATTCTTAGAAAAAGTCTATAGTTATTCAGAGATTTCACTTCTGTTATTTTCTTAAAAACGCAAACAGACTGTTCGCTCATTTGAAGGATTTGCCGATGTTGAGGAATTCAAATCTTGTTGTGGATTTGCAAGCACTTCTGTTGTGATAGCATCGCTGCACATGCCATACGAATCTAATGCACGTTGTACTTGTCGTTCAGGATGGTCTCTTTCCGGGCGGAGACATCTACTAAAGCCCCCCAAAAATCGATAGTTTAAGCGGACTACTATGGATGGCCGTCATTTGAAATGGAAATGGACTGACTATTTGTGCAACTTCTCGGAGCTTGCGTTTGTATCGCGTTGATGTCATGTCTATCATCAACAATCTGTCTGCAGATAACAGCGTGTCTCTCATCCCACCATTTCTCTGTTTACATTCTACAATGCAGATCTAGATAGGGATGGGCGAATCGATCCCAAAGTATCGATACTGATGTTGTATCAAAAATATCGATCCTCACCAAAATATCGATTCTTATTTTTTATTTTTTAACTGGGGATACTATTATTTGGTTAGCATGAACAATAAGCTTCAAAGTGAAATAAAAAAGATTAGGCTATGTTAGCAAATACTTGTGCAGGATGGGAACTATTTCTTCCTCTCATCTTAACATTATTGATGCTGAAAGACACAAGCATCTTTCATAAATCCCATGTATGCCCACCTCTTCAGACACTAGTACACCACAAGTAAATTCACGTTAATATAACATATCTAAAGGTGACATTTCTTATTTCTTGTAATTGTTGTTAATAAGTAATTTCAAAAAATAGTTAACCATGGTTTTACTAAAGTAATAGTGTAGTAGTAACCATGGTTAATTGTGTGGTAACTATGGTTTAACTAAAACTCATGGTTAAACTATAGTTACTGCATCGAAACCTTGGGTAATTTTTTTAAGGGTAAAAAAAATATGTAACAATTATTTGACTTTTGACAAAAAATTATATTTTAAATTACACTTTTCATCCCAAGAAATCTGAAAAAAAAATTAATACAAGTATTGGTATCGACAATATTGGACATGAAATCCCATGCCTTCTAGAACGCTACTGGGTGCGTGAAGTTTATTACCACTGTACGCTTTTAGGGCTAATGGCCCGGATATTTTAGTGGCCTCTGGGAATTGTTGGCCTGTCACTGGCCTGCTGCAAGTGGTTACTGTCAGACTTTCCTTTTATGGGAAAACTTAAATGTAACACTAACTGTAATTTATCTTATTTACAGTTGGTTTAAGTAATTTAGAAGATATCATATTCTTTGTGGATAATTTACAGTTGAAGTCAGAAATGTACATACACCTTAGCCAAATACATTTAGGGTGTGTTCACACTTGGCAGGATTGGTTCGATTAAAATTAACTCTGGTGCAATTGCTCTGTTAGTGCGGTTCATTTGAACAAGTGTGAACTCTGTTACCCGAACCTTGGTGCGCACAAAACAAGCAAACCGAGACCTCCTGAAAGTGGGTCTTTGTCCACTTCCAAGTGAACTCCAGTACGGTTCGATTGATATATGAACGCAACATGGACCAAAGATGTCTAAACGGACCAAAAACAGGAAGTAATTTGCCTAATACTGACCTCAAGCATACCTGGATCTTCTCATCATAGGAGCACTTGCCCATTACAGTTCGGTACTGGTGTCAGAACTGCCGTCAGCCGTCCTTGCAGCATATCTTTGTTTGTGTGTACAACAGAGGAATTCCTTGCATTGTTTTGACTCCTTTACACATTTTATTAACTCTTTGTTTGTTCTCAGCTGGTCAAAATACCACCATATATACATGTATACATCCAACAAGCGCATTTCGCCAGCATTGTTTTAGATGTTCAGTAAGTTCCGTCAAAAAATATACATCGTAAAAGCTGTCCATGTCCAATCAGGTCGTGACTTTTCCCTGATGCCTTTGGTTCTCTTACGAGAGGTTCTCTCGTATTGCGTAAGCTAGCTTACGCTACGGGAAAGATTCATCTTTTCTGAGATATTGAAGCCAAAAAATTATCCTTAATTTTGTATCCATTGTCAACGCAGTGCGGCAGCTGCAGACCTTGAGCGGGCTAGCTAGCGAGCTCATAGGTTGCTCTGCGGCAACTGCTGCAGCCTATAGACGAGCTTGGGCGAACTTGCATCCAATGAGAGGCGTCCGCGCGCTCACTGCATCAAAGCCCGCCAAAATGGGCGTGACTAGAGTGCATATAAGCGTAGTTCGTGAGGCTGGAACCCTGATTTTCATCTCTTCAGCGAAGCTCTTCGCATCTCTGAACCAGAAGCCGCGTCGCCGTTCGAGGGGCATCAAGCAAGCGTGGACAGCGTCGAAGAAGCCGGCCGTCTTCGCCACCTTCAGCCGTCCTGCGAAGCTACGCCATCCGGCGACGTATCCTTTTAAAGCAAGCTAGTTCTTAAGAACTCCACAAAAGAGTACGAGCGTCTTTTTAAAGATGCCTCGCTCCACTTGCGCCTCATGCCGCGCCCTCTCAGCACCGGAGACCGCCACATCATCTGCGCTCTCTGCCTGGAACTGGGGCATGCAGAGCTCGCCCTCGCTGAAGGCGGATGCGATCTCTGCGAGGAGCTGCCGATGTCGACCCTGCGGGCTCGACTCGAGCGATCAGGACCGAAGCCGCCAGGCCGCCTTCTATTCAGCCGCGCAGAAAAATGCGCCGCTCTCAAAGGCTGCCGGAACCAGTGGTAGAAGCGATTGCCTCGCCGGTGCCCATCCCTCGAAAGCATCGCCTTCACCCTCCCCGCCCACCCGGACGCGCAGTTGCCGCCGAGCGGCTGCTCTGCTGCCATCTCGGACGAAGAAGCGTGTTCCATCATGGCTTCGGACAACGAGGAGTGGTCAGGCTCACACGCCTCCTCCTCGGCCCAGGAATCCAGCAGGACCCGCGCCGGAGTCAAAGGGGAACTAACATGCCTCCTCACACAGGCCGTCGACCGCCTCGGGCTCGAGTGGTCACCGCCCCCTGAGCAGGCACCCAACAGACTCGACGGCTGCTTTCTTCAGAGCCGCCGCCGCGCAGCACCCGCTACCCGGGCCGCTCCCTTCCTGCCGGAACTCCACGCCAAGCTTTCCAAATCTTGGAATGCGCCTTTCTCGGCCAGGGTCCGATCCCACGTCTCCACCTCTCTTGCTTCGGTGGACGGCACCACCGAGAAGGGCTACGCTTCCATCCCTCCGGTCAAGGATGCGGTAGCAGCACACCTTTGCCCGCCCTGCGGTCTAAACCAGTGCTCCCGTCTAAGGCCTGCAGAACAACTTCCGCCTGTGTTGGCCGTGCCTATTCCGCCGCCGGCCAAGCTGCATCTGCTCTGCACTCTATGGCCGTTTTACAGATCCTCCAAGCGGACCTTCTACGGGAGTGGGATGAGGAAAGCAGGCATCCAGAGGCGGTTGCAGACATAAGAAGTGCGACGGACCTCGCCCTCCGTGCTACCAAAGCTGCAGCCCAAGCTATAGGGAAGTGCATGGCCGCGCTGACTGTGACCGAGAGACATCTGTGGCTAACGCTAGCCGACATGGGAGAAGCAGAGCGCTCTACGTTCCTCAACGCACCGCTCTCTCCATCCGGTCTCTTCGGCTCTGCGGTGAGTGGTATCATTGACCGGTTTTCAGAGGTCCAAAAAGCCACACAAGCCATGAATCTCTTTCTGCCTCGTCCAGTTCAGGAAAAGCTCCTTCACATAAATTGTCTGGAAATGATAGCGGTCGAGGACGCGCTCGTGCGCTTCCTCCCGGTCATTCAGGGTCACCACGTCCTGGTCCATTCGGACAACAGATCTGTGGTATCCTATCTAAACCGTCAGGGCGGTGTCAGATCCAGGAACCTCTTCCATCTGACGAAACGCATACTGAGTTGGTCCCAGTGCCACCTGCGCTCGCTGAGGGCGACGCACGTGCCAGGCCACCTGAACGACGGCCCAGACAGACTGTCCAGAGACAATATTCCCCCAGGGGAATGGTCCCTGCACGCTCAAACAGTCCAGCCGTTATGGCGCATATTCGGCAGAGCAGAGATAGACCTCTTTGCGTCAGAAGAGAACTCTCACTGCCCAATATTTTTCTCGAAAAGCGAGGACGCACTGGCCCAGGACTGGCCCAACCGCCCGCTTTACGCCTTCCCTCCCGTCTCGCTATTGCCACAGGTAATGCAGAGGATCAGGGAAACGCGCCACTCGGTGCTCCTCATAGCCCCGCGCTGGGAGAATCAAACATGGTTCCCGGAGCTTACGCAGCTGTCACTGACAGCCCCGTGGCCCATCCCAGTGAGAGCAGATCTCCTCTCGCAAGCTTGCGGCACGATCTGGCATCCCCACCCAGAGCGCTGGGCGCTACACGCGTGGGTGATCAACGACTACCCGTCGCTTTGCCAGAAGGAGTAATAAACACCATCATACATGCTAGAGCCCCCTCCACGAGAAGACTCTATGCGTCAAAATGGTCTGTGTTTTCAAAATGGTGCACCGACAGAGACCTGGACTCACGGACATGTGGGGTATCGCCGCTGCTCGTGTTTTTACAAGAGCTGCTGGATAAGGGCAGATCCCCATCCACGCTCAAAGTGTACATGGCGGCCGTCGCGGCGTTCGCTGAACCCCTGCATGGCCAGTCACAGGGTAAAAACGAGCTGGTCATCCGCTTCCTCAGGGGAGCTAGAAGGATGAACCCTCCGCACCCCCCATCGGTTCCTATCTGGGATCTTTCTATAGTTCTCGAAGCTATGAAAGCCCCTCCCTTCGAACCGCTTCAATCCGTGGATGTGAAACACCTCTCACTTACAACCGTTTTTCTAACTGCCCTATCATCAGTTAAACGGGTGGGAGATCTTCACGCGCTGTCTGTTAGCGCTGCGTGTCTTGAGTTTGGACCAAGTGACTCCAAGGTCATTTTAAAGCCTAGACACGGCTATGTCCCCAAGGTGATCGGTACTTTCAGAGCACAGATCATTTCCTTGTCGGCGCTCCCAGCATCTGATAGCGAACGCAAAGCCAATCTCCTTTGCCCAGTCAGAGCACTGAGATTGTATACTGCGCGCTCCGCATCTTTCAGACGCTCTGAGCAGCTTTTCGTTTCGTTTGGAGGGCGCACCAAAGGTCTCGCCGCCTCGAAACAGACACTGTCCAGATGGATAGTGGACGCTATTGCTGCTGCGTACGCGTCAAAAGACCTACCATGCCCGCTAGGCATTAGGGCTCACTCCACTAGAGGCATGGCCTCCTCGTGGGCATGGTCCAGCGGGATTTCCATTCACGACATATGTGTGGCAGCGGGCTGGGCTTCCCCCTCCACCTTTGTCAGATTTTACAATCTGGAAGTACCCGCTCTGCAGGCTAAACTGCTAGCGGTTTAATACGCTACAGCTCCCCTGGTGAGCTGCATTATGGGACACATTCCACACAGACCGGCACCGCCGCTCTGTCTATGTGCTTATGTACTACACACACACTGGCCCGCACTCTTGCCGGCCAAATATTAATTCCCCACTCACAAGGGCTCCCCCGGGTCCCCCTTAATTCCCTGGGGCTCATGCAGTGGATGCTTTGCGCGCACGGCGTTGACAAAGGGTTCCCGTAGCGTAAGCTAGCTTACGCAATACGAGAGAACCTCTCGTAAGAGAACGAATCGGTTACTAACGTAACCTCGGTTCTCTCTAGATGAGGGAACGAGTATTGCGTAACCGGCCGTGCTCGCGCCACGAGTTATTTTTCGCTTCATTCAATGAAAACCAGGGTTCCAGCCTATGAACTACGCTTATATGCACTCTAGTCACGCCCATTGGCGGGCTTTGATGCAGTGAGCGTGCGGACACCTCTCATTGGATGCGAGTTCGCCCAAGCTCGTCTATAGGCTGCAGCAGTTGCCGCAGAGCAACCTATGAGCTCGCTAGCTAGCCCGCTCAAGGTCTGCAGCTGCCGCACTGCGTTGACAATGGATACAAAATTAAGGATAATTTTTTGGCTTCAATATCTCAGAAAAGATGAATCTTTCCCGTAGCGTAAGCTAGCTTACGCAATACTCGTTCCCTCATCTAGAGAGAACCGAGGTTACGTTAGTAACCGATTCGTTTTGTACCGTTAGGTTCGGTGTTAAAAATGCCAGTGTGAATGCTAAACGAACCAGGACTAAATGTATCATTTTCATTTTTGGTCCGGACCAAGAGAACCAAACTACAAGTGTGAACACACCCTTAAACTCAGTTTTTCACAATTCCTATGTAATCATAGAACAATTCCCATTCTTAGGTCAGTTAGGATCACTACTTTATATTAAGAATGTGAAATGTCAGAATAATAGGAGAGAGAATGATTTATTTAAACTATTTCTTTTATCACATTCCCAGTCAGTCAGAAGTTTACATACACTTTGTTAGTATTTGGTAGCATTGCCATTATATGGTTTAACTTGGGTCAAACATTTTGGGAAGCCTTCCACAAGCTTCTCACAATAAGTTGGTGGAGATTGGCCCATTTCTCCAGACAGAACTGGTGTAACTGAGTCAGGTTTGTAGGCCTCCTTGCTTTTTCATTTCTGCCCACAAATCAGATTGAGGTCAGGGCTTTGTGATGGCCACTTCAATACCTTGACATTGTTGTCCTTTAGCCATTTTGCCACAACTTTGGAGTTATGCTTTGGTCATTGTCCATTTGGAAGACCCATTTGCAACTGAGCTTTAACTTCCTGGCTGATGTCTTGATGTTGCTTCAATATATCCACATAATTTTCCTTCCTTGTGATGCCATCTATTTTGTGAAGTGCACCAGTCCCTCAAAGCAAAGCACCCCCACAACATGATGCAGCCACCCCCATGCATCACGGTTGGGATGGTGTTCTTCGGCTTGCAAGCCTCACTCTTTTTCCTCCAAACATAACGATGGTCATTATGGCCAAACAGTTCTATTTTTGTTTCATCAGACCAGAGAACATTTCTCCAAAATTAAGATCTTTGTCCCCATGTGCACTTGCAAACTTTAGTCTGGCTATTTTACGGCAGTTTTGGAGCAGTGGATTCTTCCTGGCTGAGCAGCCTTTCAGGTTATGTCGGTATAGGACTCGTTTTACTGTGGAAAAAGATACTTGCCTACCTGTTTCCTCCAGCATCTTTACAAGGTCCTTTACTGTTGTTCTGAGATTGTTCACTTTTTGCACCAAACTACATTCATATGTAGGAGACAGAATGTGTCTCCTTCCTGAGTGGTATGATGGCTGTGTGGTCCCATGGTGTTTATACTTGCGTACTATTGTTTTTACAGATGAACGTGGTACCTTCAAGCATTTGGAAATGGTTTCCAAGGATGAACCAGACTTGTGGAGGTCCACAATTCTTTTTATGAGGTGTTGGCTGATTTCTTTTGATTTTAAGAAATGAGGCACTTGATCAGTAACTGATCAAGTTTAACTCATATTAAACTAGTTATCTTGTTAAACCATACTTATCATTAGGGTTAGCTGAATTAAAAAAAAAATTAATCACATTAATGCTATAGCCTCTGCCCCTGCCGACCCTGGCATGAGGAGACCAGAAGGCTCAGGAGATTAATCTTTGAAAAAAAAAAAGTTTTTTTGAGATAATGTTTGTAATCTTGTAAAAATGGATTTCATAAAATTGGTATCGGAAAAAGTATAGTTTAGGAACCGGTATCGAAGTAAAGATATCTGCATCCATATAGATATAGATATTTTTTGAACGATACCCAGCCCTAGTAGTGATTGATTGTGCATTCTATAGTGCGCAATAGTGCCTACCCACTTTTCCTGCCAGGCTCTCTTGCCAGGTTTCCCATTAATTTTTTTCCATAGATATTTCATGATAAAGTTCTAAACTATGAACCAAACCAGCCAGTTCCAATGTGTAACAACACTACATACTTTGATTTGAAACAAAAACGTATGTTTTTGCAGTGGCGAGGACTCCGCAACAGCACATTACTCCTCCCTTCCGGGTTTCGTCACAACTGTAATAGTATAAGGATGGCAAGGAGGAGGTGGGAACCAGCTGAACAGTGAACAAAGTTTAATGGTTAAACTCAAAACAAAGTTGGCCTTGTTTGGGCCCAGGGTAATCGGCGGCCAATGGCCATTTGCCGTTGGCCCCAAGAAAGCCCAGAGGAGGCACCATGAAGTCCTGGAAGTGACAGTGGGAACGCAACTGGCCCTCGCACGCACTAACTCGCCCTCATTTGGACTGATAGTGGAAACGAGGCTACTGATTAAAGATGTTTGTATACGGAGAGTCACATGGTGCCATGCGAGGGTTGGATGTGTGAATGGCGAGCTAGTTTTAATAATTTTAATAAATAACACTTTGCTAGTTTTAATAATTTTTTTCTCAGAAACCGGTGAGATTCAATACACTCTGATTCTTTACTGTTCTACGAAGACTATATGTCTAAGAATACAAAACCATCGGGCTCTGGAGACATTAAAAGACACTTACATGCTCAAGCTGAAGCCCCTGAGCAACAGGCCGAAAGCCCGGGACTTAATTTGGCCAGTGCGGTAAAGAGATTTAGCGTCAACTTTCGAGCATGTCGGCTCTGAGATCCACGGAGGGAGACAGACCCCGATAAATTCTAGCCAAATTTCTGAGATCATCCGATAAAGATCTCATGTTAAGGGAGGCGAGGAGTAAAGGAAGGCTTTCTTGTAAGAACCACAACATTTTCTTGTTCCCTAACTTTGCAAATTCGACCAGATACATTATCGATTCAAGGAATGCAAGAAACTCTTACATCAACGGAAGGTCACTTTTGCACTGATGTTCCTGGGCAAACTGAGAATAGATACTGTGGCAGGGCGGAGGGCGGGGCCGGGTCGTGATCCAACACACCCGGTCCCGTATTAGGCTAATTATGCCTCCAGGATAAAGGTCGACTGCAGGGGATCGTGCGGGAGAGAGAGCTCATTAACAAGCACAATATTATATGCCCACAGCAAGCGAATGAGTAAGTCATTACTCTCGATGCAGTCGAGTGGGCCTGACTCACTGAACATTCACTTGACTGTCCGTGGAAACTGAGTGCCGCCTTTGTTTCTTTTTGCGCTGGTTTTGCCTAGCAGCTGGAGTTTGTTTTGTGGGATAACACTCCTTCGGGACAGTTTGTGGATGAATCTGCACATTCTTTGTGCTTATGCCTCCCATTGGCTAGGTTTGTTTTATAGATTATTTTCTGTTGTGTAATTTCTGTCGCACCAAATTTGAATAGAAACACCGGATTTGAGCAATCCGATGGAAAAGTTTTCACGGGGGCCCTTGTAGGCGTACATGGAATGTTAAAGTTTAGAGGGATGGATGCTGGTTGGGGCTGTCATGCTTAGGGTTAGTGCATAGGTTTTTCTGTTTTCTGTGTTTTTTGTTCGGGGGAAGTTCAGGTTTTGACTGTTGCACTAATGTTGGAATATGGTCGTTATAATTTTATTTTTGACTCGCAATCAATTTTTGTCTAATATGTCATATGTTAACGAGTGGATTGTCTCTCCACGTGGAATGTAAATTGGTTGGGGCACCCCATAAAAAGAAGGAAGGTTATTTATTTTCTTAAATGTAAGAAATAAGATTTTGTGTTTTTCAAGAAACACATCTTTCCCTGCTGGAAGAGGAAACATTTTTGGAAAATATGGGGTGGACGTGTTTGCTTTAGTGCTGGCTCAAGTAAGAGCAGGGGAGTCATTCCTAATGCTGATGGTCAGGGCATTTTTATAGATCTTGAAGTGATGTTGCAAGCTATTGGTACGCCTCATCAAGGAGACTTACATTTTTTGATGGACTCAGTCCTTGATCATAGTGAAGCAAAAGTGTTGATGCATTGTCAACATTGACACCGTGGAACCATTATATTTCCCTAAACAGATGACTGAGCAAAAAAGTTATTTTGATTATGAGAGAACCTCATAATGAGGTACCAGCTTGGTGAGGTAATTAAGGCCCTGCCTACAGGCAAGGCTCCGGGACAGACGGTTTTGCTGCTGAATTTTTTTAGATCTTATGCTACAGAACTGGCTCAATAAAGAATGGAAAACTTCCCTCAACCATGACACAATCTGATCAGTCTGATTCTTAAAAAGGACAAAGATACAAGCGTTGCTGTCCAATTTCCCTTTGTATTAGAGTGTGGGCTAGGATTCTAAAAAACTTCAAGTCTGCATGTAGAGATGCAAGGGTGCGTCTGTTGCCATTTAAGATTTTACATTGATTCTATTGGACCCCCTCTAGGTTGTATAGGCTTGGTTTTAAAGATACACCCACCTGCTTGCGATGCCAATCAGAAGAAAGGGGACACAACCAATGTTTTTTGGGGATGTGTTAAGATCCAAGAATTTTGGTTGATGGTTTAGAGCTTCACGTGTGACTTAGTGGACACTCAATTTTCATTTTGCCCCAGACAGTATTTTGGGTGATGGGGTGGTCCTGAATATGGGTGATAAATATGGAGAGCTGGGTCCTGACCGGCACAATAATTGGCAGGCGGGTAATCCTCAGGGGATGGAGATCGACTGATGTGCCCTCCTATGGTGAGTGGTTTGTCGAGTTGGGCAGGGTGGTAAATAGAAGGCTAGGCAACCTGGATGTACATCAGGGAATGGGGCAGCTATCTAGCATTTTTGGAAGGCTCTTGGGGAGGGGCAGTGGAGAGAGACTAGTGGGGCTATTATTTTTTTAAGTTTCTAAATATTTTCTGCTGTTTTATTGTCTTTGAGTGTCTTTGTCAGTTGACTTTTGACCACTGGAGTGCTTGTTTGTGTCACATGGGGGGGTTAATGTTCTGGGTAAAAGCTGTGATTTCATGTGGTTTGATTTAGCAGTTTCTGTTGTGTCTATTTGATTTGCTGCTTGGAATCAATAAAAAATTTGTATATATATATACTTTCTTCTGATTGGCATCGCAATATATATATATATAAAAATGTGTATGCTGTACGATTAATGGCCCATTCAGAGATTACAGATTATATACAGTGTAAAATCTTCTGAAGTGCCGAATAGCAGTCATGTCTGGTTGGCTCCAGCTTAACCTAGACATTACTGTGAGTTGCCTTGGACAAGCAGATGCTCAACTAGGAGGTAACCCCAATTGTTTGTAGTGGATTAATGATATTAACCACATCAATCGTACAATTATTTAGCCTGGGCATAAATCCACAGCCTTTAAATATTTGCTTAACCTGATTTAGAAGTAACTAGATTTACACCAGATACAGTCATTTTAATTCTAGCCTATCATCAAACTATGTTGCTGTTTTGTACCCAATTAAATTGCTTCCTTAGTGCTTGATATTGTCTTTGCATTTGGGGGAAAAAGCATTTAGAAATACCCCTTCCTTTTATTAACCTTTCTGTTTTTTTGAACCCCTAATCTGCTAAAACATTGCTGCTGACATAAGAGCTTTAAAGATCAGCAAACTAGCAGTGGATAACTTGGCAGAGTGTTTGTGTGTTTTTAGATGGAGCCGATGACTGTACTTTTTTAATCCTCTTGAATACATCCCTATCCATCACGGCATCCTGCTGTGTCCAGTATGCAAACTACACCCAAACCATCACGCCACAATTCAGTCTGTTCTCTCTTTCACAAACTCCCTCCCTTTTCATAACATCTTCTATGGCATTAATCTTTTCTTGTCCGTCTTAACACTTGAGATGGGTGCAACCATTCACCTTTATTTCTTCAGTGAATGGAGTTTAAAGCAATAGTTCACCCAAAAGAGCCAGTCCTTTGTATGCCTTTTTTATTTTTACTGCCCCTTTCTGTGTAATATCGCTCACGTTGTTTTGGCAGCTCTGCTCTGGCCATGCCAAGCCCCCATAACATGGTGAACAGCACACAAAAGGGCATGTCCTCTATTAATCCTTACATTACGCATGCCAAAATCAAACCATGCTGGGTCATTAAGCCCCATTCACAACCTATACTTGCACAAAACACACATTTGCTCATCTGGAGCTAATCCCATTGGACGAGAGTGGTCTAGCAGGTTCATCCCATTTCTTCCCGTTTATGTGCATCGTTATTACTGTTTCACACTCCCAGCACTGTTTGACACCTCCGATCAGCCGCACACACAATACTGTCCCATCTACTCTTCCCTACAGCCACCCACTCACTATTCACTAGTACTTACACCAGCCAATAGGAACTGATGGCTTCAGATTGACCATAAAAAGAAATGAAATCTGCTGGTGGAGCTAGTAAAAATGGGAAAGAACTAGGGATGGACATTTTAAGTAATTTTGTAGTTGAATACTCGAATACAAAAAACAAGAAATTACTGTAAATGTATTTATCGAAATACTGTATATGGAAATTTTTCAGATATAAATAGGGCTGCACAAATTTCTTAAACATTTAAACACAACGTTGGTAAAGTGTGCGTGGCAGGGTTAATTAAAGTGGGCCGTGGATACGGAGACATCTGGCGGACGACATGGCGCATTGTAAAATTTGAACAGTTATTTTCTATGAAGGTGCGTATGCATGCATCAGGGGCCTGAAGTCTCTGGAGGCTGTTAAAGATTTGTTTTCCATTCAATTTGACCCAAATAATTATCAAAGGACTTATATTATTTATTCCAGTAAATACAGGATGATATATTGTGCATAAGTATCTTGGAGCCTAAACAATGTATTTTCAGATACAAGTATTTCTTTTTGTGGTTTGACAGCTTGAATGAAAGACCTATTCAGTGCTACATAAGGGGAAATTTCGTAATGGACATGCCATCTCAAATTGTTCAGTTTGTACAGTTACACCAGTTTCATACACTAACCTGCAAACTCATTGTTACTTTGTTAATTCTAGAAGTACAAAAGAACTTTAGACTGGCACCAGCTCAGTGTTTGTGTGAAATCTGCCTTGTCTATGTCACGACCGGCTTTGGTAAATTGTCGCCCCTTTGTGGTCTCCCCCAAAGATATTACGTCAGACTAATAGAATGGTAGTGAATTGAAAGGACACAAATTAGGCTTCTAATTTAAATGTTAGCTGATGTTAATATATCAATGCCTCAAATGTATCAATAAAAAAATTTGCCAATCAATAATTTATATATCAATATTTAATGACATTAAAAAATTACAAACATTTGCACTCTCATATAGAAACATACGTTTCAAGTCTCCTGAGCAATACAATCACTTTTTAATAACAGAATTTTCTTTTTGGGTGAACTATTCCTCTAACAACGCATCTACAGCGCCGACCAATGCATTGAGACATTGAGATTTAGGTGAGAGAAGCAGTTTCATTTTTCCCACAACAGGCAAAGGCACAAAGGAAAAGTAGTGTTTTACTATTCTAATATTTAAAGCTGAACAAGTACTCAATCAGTCACTCACATTCCTAAAAATAACATTCTCAACTACACACCATCCCAAGCTTTGTCATTTTTATACGGTCTGATTATGGGCCTTGAATACTATAGAGCAGGCATAAGCAATATTAGGAGGGATTATAAAATTGAGAGAGATTAAAATGATATGTATTTGGTTTATTTGGCTGTATAAGGTCCAAGTCCAAGGTTTGCCAGCTACAACATTATTTGGTGTTAATCCTATGAAATCTAAAGCAACGATCAATTGACAGTTTGATTTAGAATCTAAAGCACTATATGATTTAAAACCAATTACTGTAATGTAAATATTTATATGGCTCTTTTCTTGAACTGAGCTCAAATCTGTGTATGGAAACCAACATTTGGTGTAAGATTTATATATATATCAATTTAATGAGCATCCCTGCATAATATGCATTTTAAGATGCATGGGAATTTTCAGTCCATATACAATCAGAGAGAGGAATTTTACCACCAGCATATCATGGGCCCTTACCTGTTGTTTGGATTTAGTTCAGGTATTGCAGCTGATATCAGCCTCATACAAACACTATAATCTCTGAGTCTGGCTACAGATATGCTTGCTTTCTTTGATAAGGTAGGCAGTGAAGCATAGTTTCACAGACAGCGGGGGGTTTGCATGCGTGTGTATATGCGTGTATGAGAACGATATAGAGAATCAGAAAAATAAATCTCATCCACCACTGGGAACCATTTTTATTAGTGTGTGGCTCCAGTAAGTGTATCAGATAATTACCCCTACCTGTGAGAAACATATTTCACAGGAGCAGTTTTTACTCTAATAGTTGTAAGTGTATATGCAAGCGTTGTGACTTCCTGTCTCTTGTCCATTTTAAAGAATGTGGTATGCTCATAAACATGTTGATAAACGACTTTCTGTGAAAGATGGGAATTTGGGTTTTTCTGCACCACACAGCATGGTCCATTTTGTTTTGACCCTGGATGTAGCTTGAATGATATTGCAGCTCACTCTTCACTTGGGATGGGGCACGATGGTTGTCTACTTGTCCAATTGACTAGTTTAATAGTGGACAAGTTTGGCAAAAGTTATTCTAATTTATTTAGCTTTTGATGTTTTTAGTGATAATGTTATTTATTGAAGCAAAGTTATCCAATATCAACTGGGCCTGTGTGGAAAAAGTATTTGTCCCCTTAGTTATTACATCCCCAAATCTATGAAACTGCATTCATAATGGGGTTCAGCTGGACTAGACACACCCAGCCTGATTACTGCCAGCCCTGCTCAACCAAATCAACACCTAAATAGAAAATTTTCAGCAGCATGAATTTGGCTAAAAGGTCTCACCCAGTAGCATCCTATGCCAATGTCAAATGCCTATGCCATCTAATTTATGAGGAAAAAGGGAATTAAAATACATCAGTCTGAGAAGGGTTACAAAGCTATTTCAAAGGCTCTGGGTCTCCAAAGAACCACAGTGAGAACCATTGTTTCCAAATAGAAAAAACTTGGTACAGTAGTAAACCTTATGAGAAGTGGCCGGCCTTCCAAAATTCCTCCAAGAACACTGTGATGATTCATCCAGGAAGTCACAAAAAAGCCAAGGACAACATCTAAGGAGCTGCAGTCCTCTCTCGCATCAGCACTGTTCATGACTCCACTATCAGAAAGACAATGGTCAAAAATGCCATCCATGGAAGAGTGGCGAGGCGAAAACCACTGCTAACCCAGAAGAACATAAAGGCTCATCTTAAAACACACCTTGATGATCCTCAACTTTTGGGAGAATGTTCTGTGGACTGAGTCGAAAGTGGAACCAGGAAGACAGGGGTCCCATTACATCTGGTGTAAATCAAAACACACAATTGCACAAAAAGAACATCATAAATTCGGTCAAGCATGATGGTGGTTGTGTGATGGTGTGGGGATGCTTTGCTGCTTCAGGGCCAGGGCAACTTGCAATAATTGAGGGAAACATGAATTCTGCTCTCTATCAGAAAATGCTAAAGGACAGTGTCCGGTCATCAGTCCGTGAGTTGAAGCTCAAGCGCAAATGGATTATGCAGCAAGACGATCCATAGCATAGGAGTTAGTCCACATCTGAATGGCTCAAAAGAATAAAAATTAAAGTTCTGGAGAGGCCTAGTCAAAGTCCTGTCTTGAACCTGATGTGGCAGGTCCTTAAACAGGCAGTTCATGCTCAAACCCTCCAATATAGCTGAACTAAAGCAGTTCTGCAAAGTTGAGTGGGCCAAAATTCCTCCACCGCGTTGTGAAAGACTGATCTCCAGTTATCGGAAACGTTTGGTTGTAGTTGATGCTGCTAAAGTTGGCACATTTTCACAAACTTAAGGGGTCGGTTAGTTTTGCACATGGGTGATAAAAGTGTTTGATAACTATAATAATAAAAATATATATTTTAAAACTGTATTTTGTGTTTACTCCGGTTGCCTTTGTTTTATGTTATATATTGTTTGAAGATCTAAAACAATGTAGTTTGAAAATACACAAAAATAGAAGAAATCAGGAAGGGGGCACTTTACTTTTTCAAAGCACTGTACGTCCATTTTGAAAATGACTAGTTTTTCACATCCTTACTCTACACACAGTGCTGAATTGTGAATTGCTACAGGCCAAATTTTCTTAGATGGAAATTGGTGGTAGGAGAGTGGAAAGTAAACATTAAACACCCACTGACTTCCCAGGCAAATTTTAGAGTCACAAATGTGCTGATGATCACAAAACAGAGACCTAAGTATGCAACGATTATAGAGCCACTGTATTTTGTCTTATAGTATGGGTGTGGAGCCCTCTGATTAAGTTTATTCTTCCTGAAATGTGACTCCTGTCTTATTGTTTTGTTGCCTGTAGTATAGAACATTTATCTTTGTTATTTGATGCCTCAAGCTCTAATCATGTTCATTCTAGAAGGCTAAATGTACAGTGCACCACAGACATAATGAAAAACTTTTATGGCTTTAATGCACAATGTCATGTCAGCATTTTAGTCAGTCAGTGAACGCTGTCTCATATGGATTGTATGTGGGATTGAGATGAATAATTGACTAATGGCGAGGGAGGGAAAGAGAAGGAAAAGGAGGGGTGTGTTGAAAGAGGGCAGTAATGTTTTCGTGTTGGATCTCTTTTAAGAGAGTGTGTACCAATGGTAGTGTTGTGAGAGCACTGCCTTGTATGGGCAGATTGAATGAGGGGTATGCGTATTTGTTCCTTCTCTACTAAAGTCCTATTTGGTCTCCTGTCATACTTTTCTTGCAATTATTTCCTTTCTATCATCAAGTTAAATGTTAGTTTTGTCTAAAATGTCCATTTTAAATGAAAGTTTAAACAATTTAAACAGGGGCACAGATATTTGTTAGAAAGGACATGGTCCTACTGCTGGCTCTTATTACAAAAATGCAGGATGTGGCCAACTGCAGCTGCATGGAAATATACTCACATACTTTATATCTATATGTGACAGCTGGTTATGGCCCTGAGGAGTTGGAGGCCCTGTACAGGAATTTGGGTTTACAAGGCTTCTTTATCGGTTTCTTTTCATTTTATATCAAGAACATTTGTCATGCACACATTCTCCCATTGTGATAGTGGTTCTAGAATGCGGTGTCATTTAGGACTTACACTGACACCTAGTGGCGTGGATGCATCATTGTTCAAACGCAATAGTTTTCAGTTGCCGATGCCATTGTAGAAATTCACAGTCAGCCATTTTTTATTATTATTTTTTTTATCCATGAGTGAAAGTGTATAATAACTGGGTGGTTACTGCAAGTAGAATTTGGGTGATCATGGGATCCTAACCTGGCAGCCTCTCCATGTAAAACCACTTTTGTAAGGTTACTGATATGACTGGAGTCCTCATCTCATGTGAGTACTCGTGATTTTATAGGCTACATATTTTAACATTACAATTTAAGGAGTAAAACTTTTTTTTTTTTTTATGAGAAAAAAAAATACTGTGTGGACCATTAAACATACATTTGTCTTGTGCCTGCATATGGTAATATGGTAATCGGAAGGTTGCTGGTTCGAGCCCCACAGCCACCACCATTGTGTCCTTGAGCAAGGCACTTAACTCCAGGTTGCTCCGGGGGGATTGTCCCTGTAATAAGTGCACTGTAAGTCGCTTTGGATAAAAGCGTCTGCCAAATGCAAAAAAAAAAATAATAAAATATGTGATGCTATTCTCCACCAGCAGATGCTATATTATCTGTTTGCCTAGAAATTATCATAATATGCAGTCCATCATACCACTGTATTAAACCTGGTCTCAAAGAGTCACATTACTATACCTACATTTTTGCTAAATTAATTTCACGTGGCTTATTTTATGTATTGCTTCAGTTTCCTGGTGAAATAAACACCAGAGCACTAAAATAACTGGTCAACATTATCGACAACATCAATAATTAAAGGTTGATCTCATTTAACGTATCATGAGATCACATTAAACTCTTAATGATGACGCACAAGGTCAACACTGCAGTTTGTGCCTGACTGATGAGAGGAAGTATTAAATGGCTCACAGTCCAGATGCACTCTAAACTTTCCAAACAGCTTCTGGTGATGTAGATCGCAAAGTACAAGTGAAAAAAAAACAAAAAGGAAATATAGAAGCAAACTCACTGTGGAATAAGCGGAGCCGGAGCTGCCGTTCCACTGAAGCAAAACTTGATGACCGATTTCAAACCAGATAACTGGTTTGTCTTGTCGTCAGGTGTGCGCACTGTCCTGACAAGCGAGAGACCGACAATGAGCAACAGCCAATGAAATAAAGAGAAGAACGCAAGAGGAGAGCAAGGTCTTTGCTGCTTTGAGTAATTCTCCCACATCTCCCTACCCGCTGTTTTTTTTATTTTCAGCTGTTTTTCTTTTCTTTCTCTTTGCAAATAAGCGCAAGCTGTTCTTTCATGTTTGTTGAGATGTTAACAAAAATAAACTGCATGTTTGTGAATTAATTTTAAGATGCATTTTGGTTGATCCATTTGAAATGGGATGACTCTAAAGGCAGCTCTAACAGCCTTTTTAAAATATGTATTTTTTATGCCGGTTACTCGCAGATTAAAACGTGAAAAAAAAAAAAGGAAATATAGAAGCAAACTCACTGTGGAATAAGCGGAGCCGGAGCTGCCGTTCCACTGAAGCAAAACTTGAGTGTCGAGAATCTTTAAAGAAAACACCCGACGTTACATCTTTAATTTTGCAAAAAGAGATCAGGCTGAATATTGTGGGATAAAACTCATGACAGGATGTGAGGAGGTTTTGCTATTCTTCTGAGATAAAATTACTGAAGTCCTCACAAAAAAGTCCTTTCAAACACTAAAAACCTACATAATCTTATAAAGGATTGAGGAAAGCAGCTTCATAAATGTTATGTTTCACGTATGTATGTAAACACAAGGTTTTAAATATGAATATGTGTATATGTGTTTGGAAATCCTTATACCACCTTTGTAATCAACTGTCTATACATTTAAATTCCCTAATCCAAACAAAGGAAAGATTACGATCTTACAAGATGGGCATAGGATTTACTTGACAGTTAACTGATGGCAGAGAGACAGAGGAGGGTATTTTGTATTATCTGGTTTAGATGATTGAGTGGGATTACCTCTTGAGATGCTGGATGTTCAGAAGTGCTTTACTTTGCTGCCAAATCTCCCTGAAAGAGGCCTATTTTTTTTAATGCAGTTTGAGAAATGGAGATCTAGATTTGTGGCTGTGTGAGAGAGATCTAATCCGCATTGCTATTTGCGTTATCAGCCTTTCTCCCTTATTCATTCCAAACACTCACTGTTGCTGTCCCGACAAACCAGGTCAAAGGCATAATAACCTTCTTATTTCTTAAATCTTATTTCTGTCTTGCCCCCCCCCCCCCCCATGTTAATATTTATGATGAGATGTTATAAGTGTATAAAGGGGGGAGAAAATTGCTATGGTGGTGTTAGACCGAATTAGGTCTTCAGTTTTATTTATTTACTTATTTTGTGTGTGTGTGTGTGTGTATGTGTGTGTGTGAGCGTGTATTTATCACTTTGTGGGGACCAAATGTCCCCATAAGGATAGTAAAACCCAAAATTTTTGACCTTGTGGGGACATTTTGTCGGTCCCCATGAGGAAAACAGCTTATAAATCATACTAAATTATGTTTTTTGAAAATGTAAAAATGCAGAAAGTTTTCTGTGAGGGTTAGGTTTAGGGGTAGGGTTAGGTTTAGAGGATAGAATATAAAGTTTGTACAGTATAAAAACCATTATGTCTATGGAAAGTCCCCATAAAACATGGAAACACAACATGTGTGTGTGTGTGTGTGTGTGTGTGTGTGTGTGTGTGTGTGTGTTTTATTATTATCTGTACTTTGTGGAGCTCATGGGCATCTTTTTGTATATATTTTATATGATTTGTGATCTATTTGCTCTTTTAAAAATGCAATAAAAACATTGATATCACACACAAAAAAATTCCCTTTGAAGCACGCTGCACATGCAGACTGTATATTTATTTAATGACATCTCAGCCTTTTGTGTTTTAATCATCATACAAGGACATATAATGATTTGAATTGAGCCATAATACATTTATTTAACCCCAAATACGTCAAAATCTGCATTTTATAGTTAATTCCGTTTTTATGACTGAATTCCGCTATTCTCTCTCTTTTTTTCTGCATTGCGGAAATTATAGGACCCAAGATCAGTCTGTTTTGTCTGAACCTCTTTTGCACACTATTGTTTGCCATGTTCTTTACCTACTTGAAAAAATATGACTAATGGAATGATATCTGTGGGGAAACTAACTGTACGAATTGTTGATTTAAAACAGCAGTATTCATAAACATTTTCTTATTTTCTTTTCTCATCACTATAGTGACGCAGCAGCAGGGCTGCTGGGTAATTTTCACTCAGCTGTGTAGAATGATGACCTCTCAATTCATCTTCAACTTGCCCCCTAGTGTCACAGAAACTGCTTTTCAAAAGCTTGTTTGTCTGTTGTCAATCCCTCAGATGAGGTCTTTTGTGTTTGACTTGATTCAATATTTTATTCACAATAATTTTGTTTTTCTTCTTCTTTACTGTTATGCGTACTTGAGCCCACTTACGCTTGCTATATGTAATCCTTTTATGCTGTCAAATTAAAATAAATTATCTGCTTGCCTTTGGAATTGTCACTTCATCCCATGATGTTCTATTCTCTTTTCTAGTTTCTCTTATTATTTGCTCTACTGTTCAGTGGCTTGGGCTTAATGGAGCACTGAAACAATAGCTCAGCTGCCAGGGCCATCTGTATGGTATGCAGAGAGAAAACAGATCTAATGGAGGGGAAGGCGGGTAAAAGAGAGAAGGGGTTATGGTTAAGGAGCTGTTTAAGGGGGAGAAATAAAATAGGGCACCGTGAAAAGCGTGTTTGGAAAAAGAGTGGGGTGAATGGGTGCAAAGACCCACCCCCCTTTTTTTTTTCTTAGAGCTTCATGCCACAATCCTCTTGCTGACAAACCTTTGCATCAGTTGCTTGAAGGACAAAAAATGAAAGTCTTACATAGTGCCAAGCTTCACTGAATTGATTATATTAAAATGCTTAGACAAATGTAAAATGCTGTTTCCCATTTAAAGGGGTCTTGTAATATATATAGATTATTTTTACTTTATTATTTTCCTTGAGGATCGCTTAAAATGCAAGTAAAAACAGCCATACATACAAAAATAGTATTACATTTTTCAACCCTGTCTCTGGCCCTCTGTCTGAATTGGACCGTTTTTTGTGCTATCTCATTTGAGTCTTTAATATTCACACTGGGTTATGATTGGCTAACATCTCTGAAGTGCAAACACCCTCTGCTAACATGTGTTTTTTCCAAGAATAATAGAATGAAAACGTGCAAATGATTTACAAAATCCCCTGAAAGCTCTAGATCCAGGCAATCATTAATAGCTAGGCTATACATTCACCGACCACTTTATTGGGTACACCTACTTATTCATGTGATTATCTTGTCAGCCAATCGTGTGGCAGCAGTGCAGTGCATAAAATCATGCAAATAATGGAACAAGACCTTCAGTTAATGTTCACATCAACCATCAGAATGGTGAAAATATTTTTATTTCAGTGATTTCGACCGTGACATGATTTTTGGTGCCAGGTGGCTGGTTTGAGTATTTCTGTAACTGCTGAACTCCTGGGATTTTCACACATGACAGTCTGTAAAGTTTACTCAGAATGATGCCAAAAACATCCAGTGAGCGGCAGTTCTGCAGATGCCTTGTTGTTGAGAGAGGTCAGCAGTGAATGGCCAGACTGGTTCGAGCTGACAAAGACTATGGTAACTCAGATAACCCCTATGTACTTGTAATTGTAGTGTGCAGAATAGCATCTCCGAATGCACTTGTAAAACATGTTGAGGTTGAATGGGCTACAACAGCAGAAGACCATGACGGGTTCCACTTCTGTCAGCCAAGAACAGACAGCTGACGCTGCAGTGGGCACAGGCTCACCAAAATTGGACAGTTAAAGACTGGAAAAACCTATCCATGTCTGATACGTTTCAATTTCTGCTGAGGCACAAAGATTGTAGGCTCTATTATTTCCTTGTGAAAATTATGTATGTTGTTTAGGTGGTGCTATTCAAATGACACTGCACTGTCATGTCACAGTGTAGCCAATTTCAAAGTCGTTTTTGGAGGGTGGAAACAAGGCTCTTGTCGGACTAGAGATGAAGTTTTGAGTTCTGAAACTTACAGTGTGTTTTTATAGTACAATGACCTTTTTTCAAAATATCAAGGACAATTTGATTCCTCATGACATGACCCCTTGAACTTTAAATCCTTTCTCAGAGAAGCATTTCACATTTAACCTCCCAGTTTCAGTTTTGTGGCTAGTGTGTCTGAGAATGTAAGAGAGATTTTCAGTTTAATCAGCGAATTGTATCTATCATCTAAATTTGCCTTGCACGCGTTGTTCTATTACACATACCATGGGAAGCATTTCACTGCCAAATTGAGTATTTATGCGTGTCTTTCCATGTTTTTACAGGACAGTTATTATATTGAATACCACATCCATCATCCCTGGGTTCAGTGTGTGACCAGCACTGAATTCAGTGAGTACATCTACCACCAATTGGCCGACAGGTAATCTTGGACATGAAACCTGATGGGGTGGCAACAGCACCATCTGAACCAATGGAAGCCGAGGGAACAGAACCAGTAGCAGAAACGACTAGCAATGAAGACGCATCCCAGAAACGCTCTACACCATCACTTCCACAACCTGATGAACCTCTAAATGAGCAAGAGGCTCCTCCAGCTGTGAATGAAGCTCCTGGGAAGGCAGTAGATCCTAAAAGCAAATCCAAAGGCCCAGTGAAAGGCAAAACTACAACAACAGGCCCAGCGACCATTGGGCCAGGCACAAGACCCAAAGCAACCCAAAGCCGTGTGGCTAATGGCCTCCCAAAAACTGCAGCAAGTACCATAACCAAAAAAAACTTTTCAGCTACCTCTGTGGCAGCAGAGAAGAGGAAACCCACTGGAGCTGCTGCTCCCAGCAAGAAACCCATTGCCCCTTCTGCTACTGTCACAACCTCAAGGACCCAACCTAGGGTGAAGGCTGTTGGAATTAGTAGATCAACAACTGCAACCAGCAGTACAAAGACTGGAACAACTGCTGGAACAGCAACCACCTTGAATAAGAGACTTACCACAGCTGCCTCTAGTGTTGCAAAAAAGCCCCAAACTACAGGTAAGTGGCTCAAGCCATGTATCATGCATTTGTTTGCAAGACCACTTACTAGCCCCTTTCCCACATACAGTCCCGGTACTTTCCTCTTAGGAACTTTCTAGATGAGAACTCTCAACAGGAACTGCACACCCCAGGAGACTTTTCCCTCTTTCATTTGCACACACAAAAGCAACCCCCGTAGTGACATTATCTTGTGTCTTTTTCCTCTAACGTTATTTGCATGCATGATTCAGTAGTTACAACAAAATCAACAACACAGTGGGAGGATGCCAGGATCTGAGATACACTTTATATAGGGCTGTTTTATACACATTCTACAACCCTGAAGCCGTAGTCAGAGGAGAGATGAAGCGCTCCGCCTATTTTAACCATGCACCACACACTGAACTCTGCAGAATACATGTTGAAAATGCACTATAAACCTATTTATCAAACAACCTTTTACAAAAAAGGCTTTTATGACTCAATGTAAAATACTGTACTTAACTACTCACCCTTTGACTGAAAAAAAACAAAATGGTAACTTGATGCTAGTTAACCATGTATTAACAGTTATGCAACAGTGTCCTCATACATATTAGATTAATGACGGTTAAGTATATAATAGATTTAAATTACCCACTCTCGATTAACATATTAATATTTATGTACGTTATCTCAGAATGTTTTTTTATGTAGTAATCCAGAAATCATTGTGTAGTTACACCGTACAAACACTACAGATGCAATGAAAACTCTGTGTGTCTTCCGTAGAAGTCATGCATCAGATCTGTTCACCCCTCGCACACACATAATATGTTAAACTGGTGATACTCATTGGATACTTTATTGGTTTCATGTTATTTCTGTTGAGTGAATTGGAAAACTAGCACATTCCTCTGAGTAGCAGGCTAGCAGCTAAATGTTTGTTTACTCATGGCAGCTGTAGACTCTTCGCGTTTCTCATTGCTTTGTGCATCATACATGTTTGACAAATCACAGGTTGCAGCACCTCCCACAATGCCTCTTTTCAGCGTAGGAGCCAATAAAAGTTCCTCTAATCAGCTAAGAGGAACTATAGTTCCTTATGCGAAAACAACATAGTAGTAGTTCAGAGTAAAAGTACCTAAAATGGTCATTAGTTCCTGCAGTTAGAAAGGGCCTCATGACTTCACGTGCTGGTTTGGATTCAGGCATGAGCCAACTAACATCAAGCTCTGTAATAAGATTAGCTTAGAGGCTTTTCAGTAGGTTTGAAAACCATCATGTCCAACCGAGAACTTGCAATGTTATGTGTGTGAGATTTAAAAAAAATTTTTTTTGTAAAATCATTATCAAGATTTTGCTATTTTTAATTAATGCTCATGAATTTCCTCTTTTGGTTTATTTCAATCTTGTTTTTTCTTTTCCTCAGCTCCAGTTCCAAGGCCAGCCACTGCCCCTGCTGCCAAACCCAGCACTTCATCAACAGCCAAAGCCACGTCAGCTCCTAAAACTAACAGGTAAGCCACCAGTTGAGGAAAAATGGTAGTTTGACGTCAGACATTTGACTATATATTTGAATTATTTAAATGGAAAATGCCAGGAGTCTCGCAGAGTCTAAACAGATCTACAGACTACTTTTTATGTTGCTGCAAGGTACATATAGAGATGTTTCTTGCAGGTAGTTTGCGTAGTGGAATAGATTTTAGAAGAATAGATTTATTTTAATTATGCATTTCTGTAGCTCCATTTGTTCAGACTTTGATAATCCATAAACCAGAGTAAAGGATTAACAGTGCTCCTTTTGTTTTTGTTAACTCTCAGGGAATGCAATTTGTTTTGTCACTTAAGTTAAGGCTTTTATAACCCAAGCTGGCCATGTTTAATAATTCCATAATTCTCTACTTCCTGCAGTCACTTGTTTACTATTTTAATACCAGCATTAGATTTTAGTTTGCAGTCTTACTTTAAATCTACATTATTCTGGTTCATTAATTTGATTTAACCATTACATAAACTGTAGTTTAACCACTCCCTCTCAATCTCTTAACTAATCTGATTTATTTTCCCTCAACTTCCTGTTGAATATTAAGCAGTCAAGTGTAGCCAAGTATTTATAAGTAGAGCTGAATGTTGCAACAGCTAAATTTAATGCTTTTTTTGAGGTTTTTAGGCTAAAGTCTATTCAAGATTTACATGAATTCTTGCCAAGAATTGCAAACTTGGTGACTAGATCATTTTAGGAAGTGCTCCTTGTAGGATGCTGGTGCCATTATTAATATGACTTTGTTTCCTGGTGGACTGATTAAAAACCTGAGTACCCTGACTTCTGTAAAATTGTATTAAACCAACCAATCATATTGGAAATTGCAAACAGAAGGATACCGCCATTTCTGTGTGTGTATTTATTTAATTATTGATATATATATATATATATATATATCAATAATTATATGATAAGGTCAGTTTACACTACAGGGCAGTTCAGGGTTCATTCTTGTTGGAAGAGTGACTAATGTGTGTGATTTATACGCATTGTGCATCTGCAAATAATTTTTTTTGTCTAAATGCAGTCTGTGACTGGGACAATGGAGAGATTGGTTTGAATTAAGTGTGTATGGGCACTCATTGATCTCTCTGTTTAAATGTTTTTCTTTTCATGATGCATGTCTCACACAACGTGTATTCTTACTGCAGCTTGAGTGTATATGTTTGCACTGCAGGTACAAGGTCTCTCTCACTCTGGGAAATGTTAACTAGCTCCATCAAAATCTTTTCATAATTCAACCACAGTGTCACCCCTGCTATTTTTCTCTTTCAATCTAGCTATCATCTTTCTGTAATGTAGGAGGAGGAAGGCAGAAAATGTCTGATCTTTGGATCGTGACCTCAGACTTCAATAAGTGCTCCCAAAACTAAACTCGTTAAACCTTTCTTGATTGTAATGCAAATTGAGCCTCTTGAATTTTTTAGCCTAAGTGAGTTGCAAGTTTGTTTTGAATACTGCCTGCGAAAAGCAAAGTTCATGCATGGCTGTGTTGGGTAAAAGCTGTAATAGCTCAGACAGACTTGATCGATGTTGAAGTCAAGCTCTGCAAAGCAGGAAATGTCTTTTTGAAATTGAATTTATCATCAGCCAAAATTGATTTAATCAACCATTTCAGAATCTCATGAACCAAGCTGCTGTTTAAACTGTTTTTCATTGTTGTCTCTTCTTCTGAAATACTGGGAAACCAGATGGCTTCCATAACATTTCAACAAGAGAAATATTTAAAAATGAATGAGCTAATAAATTCTTAATCACTTCAATGATGCTAATGAGGTTGCAAATAAAGGCAACCACACACTCTTAAAGGCCTAGAATGAATGAATTTGAGTGAGGTTTTAAAGCCACAAGTGTCAGTGGGGTATAGGGGAAATCTGCTGCCTGAGGCTCTGCGGAGGAATGCTCATTTAATCCAGAAAAGTACATTCATCCTAATGGCTATTACTTAAAACTTAATTATTGATATGCAAATGGGAATGCCAGTGGGTGTTGTTTATTTCTCTTTGTGTCTTCAATTCATGTGCGTTAGCTAAATGGAGACAATTTTCTGATACAGGAACTTTATCTTACTTGGAAATGTCAACCTGAGGGAAGGACGAGATCTACAACCATATCTACATTTTTTGTCATAACTTCTCAAAAACTATTATTTTGTTTAGGATTAGGAAAAAATAGGTTGTCTGTCAGCGATCCACATTATTAATGTGTAAAAGTCTTGTGTTGATCAAATCATATCCTTTTGTGTTGTTATGCCAGGAATAATGAGCCCTAAAAAAGTTTTGTATGCTCTCTTCTGAACTTAAGCCCTTTGATGTCTAACCTTACTCTGACAATGAAAAGCTGTTTACTTTTGAGATCAGCATCTCTGGAAACTGCTTGGTTGGTTCTCTCCCTCTGCTTTAATTTAATTGAGTTGTTTTGATAGCCTTAGTGCTGCAGTAAAGAAGGCATGGAAGGAAAGCTATTTACCTTGTTACCTTGGTTGCTGTGCTGACTGTTTACCTTATGCCTTCATGCTCTCTTATGTTAGTTGCTGAGTGTGGTCTTCTTTTCTTCTGCCTACTGTTGTCTTTGAATTATTCCTTAATTTAACCAAAAATAGTTTAAACCATGTCCTAGTACAAATAAACGTAATGTAGGTCATAGAACTCTGATGGGAAATTCCAGTTCTTTTGTTCTCATTATAACAATTGCCCATTGTTCCAGAATAATTTGTGGGGGAGATGTTATAGTCTAGGCATGTGGAGCAAAGTCCTTTGACCATGTAGTCCATTTTGAACTGCCATTTAGGAGCGTGTTCATTGCCTGTATTGTGTGCGAGCACTGGAGTTAACTTTTGACATAGTTATTGGCAATGAATTAACCATTACACATTGAACATTATTCAATTCTTGTCTTTTTTATGCCTTTTCTGATGTTTTTGATCATAAAGATTAATGCAAAGTGCATAGATCATGACATTGGAAGTAAACCATTCCAATGGTGTTCCAATAGCATTCCACAATGTTTGATTGTCAAAAAATATATTAGATGCTACTCAGATGTTAGTAGCTTGTAACTGCTGTCTGGAATTCACCAATGCTGGCTTATAAAGTTAATGGCATCACAATGTATGGGTATATATTCCTTCTTTGGTCTGGGAGTGTTAATCTGAGTGTTGAGTCTGGTTTACACAAATTATTATCCATCTAGATATTGGCAGTTAATATATTGTAGCCTTAGTCTTTTGGACTAAAAAGCTTTAAATGGCAGGTAACTACATTTATGATGATGCCTGATGAGATCTCTCACTACTTTAAATATAAATGTCATGTCATTGCTAATCTTATCCCATGAAAATGTGAAAGAGGGATCTAGATAGGAAGCAAAGGCAATAGGGTAGTGTAGGCTAGACTGAAGGAAATGTATTATCTTCCCTTTCTCCATAGAGTAATCACTTACAAAGCATTTTACATCGCCAATTTGACTCCCTCTATCACTCCATTGCTCTACCCTGCTTTCTGCCTCATTCTCCTGGTTAGAAAAATGGGAGGTAGATTCATTAGTTGATAAATGGTCCCTGTGGATTGGTTTTCTGGTGCTGCTTAAATTTCTTCGATAGCACACATGCAGACTACAGATTTAATACCCAAGGCAGGAAGCTGTGAAGAGAAACAATTTTATATATCTGCTGTTAAAAACCAATATCTCGGAAGGTGTTTTTGTGAAATAAATACTTGCAACTTGAAATGTGCCTCATCTATATGCAAAAAGTACAAAAACAAGTAGAAAAAAAGTCTGAATGTGTAAAATAATTATTCTTAAACGTCCCATGGATCTAAATTGAAATGGCAAACATTAAACAGGCATCATACTGTTGTGAAGTTGCTCATGACTTTTCTATTTTCTTTCGTAGGACAACTGGCAGTTCAGCCCCTAGACCAGCTGCTACTTCATCTGCAGGAAGAACGGCCATCAGGACGACTAGTTCCACAGTTGCTAACACAAGCCACACTGTTACACAACTGCCTTTTAAACCCTCTGTTACAGCATCAGCTGTCCGGAAAGGTGGAGTACCAGTCATGGCAAAACATTTGAATTCATTATATTTTATGAAAGTATTGGTAAAATGTTTGTTCATTCCCAAATGTCATCTAAATCAGTTGTTTCTCTTTTATAGATGTTAGCAAATCAGGAACCACAGCACTGGCAAAGAAACCAGCTGCCTCAACAATGTCCCATCTTGCAGTCAGCAAACCCTTGAATTCCCCAACTAGCATCAAAGCATCCCAGCCGAAACTAGATGACAAGAAAAGTGTGCCAACACGTAAGGTTCATCCTAGCCCTCAAAACACTTCCTCACGGCCCACATCAGTCAAGACCACTGCAGCCTCTCCTAGTCACAGACGGGCAGGTAGCAGCACCACAGCCAAACCACCCAAACCTACACAGTCTGTTTTACCTCTTGTGGTCAAAGGAAAGTTTGATGCTAAAGAACCTACAACAGGGTCTGTGCAAATTTCTGCAGCTGCAGTAGCCACTGTTGCTGTAGCAACAGCTGCAGCCATAGTCACAGAAGAATCTGTTTCAGTGCATGAAGCTACTACAGGTGTTGAAAGCTCTTTGGATGCACCAGCCTCTGACTCTTTGGATGTTCAGGAAAATGTAAATGTGCAGGTCCTGAATGCCAACTCCCAAATTGTGCTGGATATTCCTAACACAGAGCCAGTGGCTCAAGAGGCCTTAATAGAAGCTGGTCCTGTTGAAAAGACTAGTCAAATATCTTCTCCAATCAATCTGGAATCAGAAGAACTGTGTTCAGAAAAAGTTGATGAAAACATTATTGCTGTTGTGGCACCAGTTGCACAGGAAGTAGTTCAGCAAGAAACCATAACTGCTTCATTTGATAACCCTGCTGCTGCCATAGTGTCCTCTGTTGGCATAGAGGTGGCTGAAAAAGCTGAACTAATTAACAATGACTGTTATGAATATGTGGATGAAGAAGAGAGGGAGGGCAGTCAACAGGTGTCTGTGTCAGAAATGAGTGGCACCCAGCCTACTGAAGAGTCTCGGCCCGGGTCAGCTGGGCTTGCTGGGTCCCTTTGGCGGGCAGGCGCCTTGCTTTCAGAGCTTGACTCTGAGGACGTGAGCTGCAGCCAACAAGGAGCATCAGAGCTCAGTGCCCCAGGTGTTCTGGAGGGCACCGAAAGCATGGATGATCTGGGTGATGCTAGCCTTAAAGGAGCTGATGGTGAAGGTGCATCTGTTGGGTCTCCTGACTTTGAAAAGGTTCCTGACATTCTTCCTAATGAAGATGATGATGATGACGATGATGATGATCGAGTTTATGACATGGAGGTAGGATCGGAAAGAGCAGAGGACTTGCACAGGCAGCATCATGACAACGAGGATGATGAAGAGGATGAAGATGTTGAAATGGCAAGTGAGGGCATTACTGAGAGTGGGCTTGAAAGTTATGGGAACGCAGATGAGGATGACTTGACGGAAGACTACAGGTTGGACAACCTGAACCGAATCCAGCCTTCTCCCATGGTTGTCACTGCCCCTCTGGCAGCCCCGTGGAACAAGTCCAGTTGCTTTGCTGATCCTTGGGCCCAGCCACCACAACCAGCATCTACTCTTCTCTTTAGTCCTTCTTCTGAACCCTTGGCTGCAGATCCAGAAACCCTAACCCAGGCACCTGCTCAAGCAAGACTGGATGTTCGCAACCCTGAAAAGGGCCCTTCCTCCCCCCACTCCCCAAATCTTTTAGAGTCTTCACTTTGTTCACCTCAACAATCCCTACTTACTGCTGCAAAGGGTGATGTCAGCCCCAAACTAGGCATGTCACCCCCCCATGCCAGCAAGTCCCAGTGTGGGACCCTTAGTGGCCCTGATCTTGCATCTGACAGTAACAGAGACACAATTATGCAAGATGAAGTGAAAGAATATAACAACTCCTCAGGTATTGAGATTCAATCTAAAGAGTTGCTGCCAGAGCCACTAAACCCTGCACCCACTGTCATGCCTGACATCATGCAAGATCTAGGCATTCACCTTGAATGTGGCGATGAGGAGGAAGAACTAGAGACATTGCCTGCTGATGATGTGTTGGGTGGTCCAGCAACTGCTCCAGAATCTGCACCATCATCTCCTTCATCAGCCACTGAGGATGAGGCAACTGACACAGAAGGTGAAATGCAAATCAGTGACCCTCAACCTGAGCTACTCGCCACTGGAAGTACCAATGGAACAACCGCCGTGGCCCACAGTTTGTCCACTCTAGAGGAGCGCGAGGAAATGGGAGGAGAGACAGAGGGTGGTGGTGGAAGTGACACCCCTCAGTCTGCCACTTCTGCTGCATCCTATGGCTTTGACTACATGACTTCTAACTCAAATGCTCAGTCATCTGCAGAGAGTTGCAGCAAAAGCCCTGGCATCTTTTCCCTTGAAAATGAAGAGCAGCTCACAGATGAGGCCAAGGATCCTTCCCTTCTTAAAGAGCTTACCCTGATACCTACTACTGCATCTGGGGAAAAGATTGACCCTCTCAAAAGCCAACATGTGGAGTTCCAGCCCCACCCAGAGCAGCAGTACATGCTTTGTGGAGAGTCCAGTGAGCTTCCTGAATCGAATTCACTACCTGGGGCTATACCCTTAGAGTCTGGCTTGATTGATACTTTATCCCCACAGCACTTGGAAGAAGAACAAGATGCTGACACTCGGCATCCCTACTACTCCACTGTAAGCGAAAATACTGATAGTCCTTTGAAAGGTAAAGTTTAGAGTGTATTTTAACCATCTACCTTCCAATATCCCATGTTGTTTTCATCTCTATTTAGGGTTCTATTTAGTCTTTATTTGTCTAGTTTGGGGTTTCCCTGTTGATGATGTCTTTTATTAAATTAAGTGAATGAAAAAGAAGAAATGAAGGAAAACATTTGTCATTCAGAACAGTGGTGCCACTTCACAATATAACTACTACAATTACATTTATAAGTATATGGCTTAGAACTCCTGTATGTGCAATAGTTACTACTATTTACACTTAAGGTGACTTTCCTTTTCAAACTAACAATTGGTGTTGGTCTGAACTGGCATGAAATGATTTGTGGAGTCCACAAAACATAAAAGAAGCCTTGATGAAAAATGAACAATGTAATGGACATGTGAGTGTATTTATCCAATTATTATTATTTTTTTTTACTGAACAAATGCATATTCATTGCTTTTGTATTCTGTAGTCTATTAACTCCAAGTACCAATTTTTCATCCCTTTGCCTCTTCATCATCATCTTCTGACCTCACATTTTCTGTCTTCTGCACTTTAGGGTTTTCTATCCCCATACTTTTTATGTCTTGTTTATTTGGAGTACTTCATGTCTTAGCGTTAAATAAAGGTTCGACATTTAACATGATTCTTTTTTTCTCTGTATGTTTCTTGATGTTTAAATTTCAAGCAAATTTGCACCAGTTCATTATAATGTCCACTTTTCAAAAACACTGAACCATTTTGGACTAATGTAACCACTATAGTCACATTAAAAGTAGCCTGGCAGTCTTGTTAATTCATTGTAAATATTATACAAAGATTCAAATAACAAAGAAAATTCCAATGGTACATTAATTTGAATTTAATATTACGTAATGTTTTAACTGTCAAATACATTGAGTTCATGTAAAATCAATGTAATATTTAATGTATGTACCACATCTGTGAAACCAGTTGTTACCATGTTTTTTAGGTTAGCATGGCATTATAGTTCAGTTACTAATACTAATTAACAATTTGTAAACGTGCTCATATACACATATCTAAACCCTCTGTAAGTAAATTTTGTAGAGAAAACAGGATGTTTCCAGCAGAAGGACTGTGTTTCTTCTATACCCGAATGTTCCTTCTGCTAGTAATCCCCACCCCATCACCCCAACCATTCCTTGTTTGACCCTGCCTTACTCAACACACCATTATCCAGAGGAAAAACAAGATATGAACCTATCAGCCTTCTGGATCTCACCCTCTATCAAGGTGCTTTAAGTCCTCCACCTTTGTTATTCTTCATCTTTGTATTCTGATCCAACTGCTTCTGGAGTAGACTTTGTACACATTCCACTTGGGGACTTGGTTACACCTGCTGTAATCATCTTTTGATCATTTACAAAGTTTGAGCTGCAGTTATTTGAAAGGACCTGGCTTGACACTGACCTGGATTAATTTGACTTATTTAAATCCCAATGCTGGGTTTTCCTGCATCCCCAAAACTGGAAAAGCCTTCCACAATGCACTTCTTTGCAGCACCAGTGTTTAAGTTGCATGCTCAGCTCACCAAAGAAATGTGCTGTACAATGCGGTGGCTTATTTTGTAAAGCATGCTTTGCTTTATATGCATGTGTCTGTTGGTGGGTCATGTTTTTTATAGTACCTATTTGCTTTCTTCTACATGCATGGTGAGTGCTCACCTGTGCATGTGTTCAGCTAATTCTCACATTGAGAGGGACTGTCTACCTCATCAGCTTTTTGATTCTTTCATAATAGTTGGTAGTTACTGCATAAACAGGGTGTTTTTTTTTTTTTTGCACAAATATGCTTGCTTACTTACTAAATATATTTTAAGGAAATGTCACCCAGGTGTGAAGTTAGACTTATGCCTGATTAGTTTTTATATTTTTCATTGTCCACTGTAATTATTTCATCTTATATCACAATCTCACTATTTTGTTTTGTTTTCCACAATGCTATTTTATCCCACCACAAAGGTTGTGATTAGAAGGGAACCCTCAGGCTGGGAAAAGTCGTGAGAGTTGCAACATTCATACACCATGTTTATTTGGAGTCCCACAGAAACCCTACTCCTAAACCTTAGCCCCACTCTTAACTTAAGTAACAGCAAATGTGACTCTTGTGAGACTTTCCCAGCCCAAGGGTTCTTTTCTAGACACAACCTACCACAAACTGCAGCCATTAACATATTGCTTTTTCACCTTTTACCTAACTTCCCTTTTTAACACATGCTTTGGACCTTTTGCCTCATTCACAGGAAGGAACTCACAATTTTCACAACACCCACAGGATTTGCTCTCCATCCAATTGACAATGTCATCCAAACTTCACCTCCAACCACGTACTGCCCATGTGAGCCAACCACCAAGGCTTCCAACTGACCTTCCTCCAAGGATACCAAGTGCGGGGTCAAACATGCAGCTCCAATGTCTAAAGCAACACCAAAAACGGCTTCATGAGATCCAGCAACTGCAGGAGAAACCGAATCGAGAACAAGAGTGTCAAGAAGCAAGGGAGGAGAAAGAATTGAGAAATGAGATGGAGGTCAAGGAGTTGGAGAAAAAGATGAGGGCTTCACTTGAGTTACAACTGAAGCAGCAAGAACAAGAACTTAAGCAGCGTCAGCAAATCATGCAGTGGCAACAAGAACTTGAACAGCAGCAAAAACAAAAGATTCCACCAGTCCTCCTCTCTCCCTCATCAGGCCTCTGTACGATTTTTGAAACTGTGGAAACAATTGACACTGAAGATGAAGAAGATGATGGACAACAAGTGCTTAAGGAAAGAGAAAAGGCAGAGGACAAAAGTACCTTTAAGGTGTTTCGTGATGGAGACAAACCAAGATGTTATAAAGAAAATAATGAAGATAATCTTCGTTCACAATGCACAACACCTTCCCCAGAGCCTACTAATCGGGATCTACAGCGAGAATTTGGGGAGACGTACACTGCAGCAGACCAAACCAGTCCTCCACAATCTCCCTCTGGATCTCCTGAAATACCCCCACCTCTAGAGTTTGATTGGGGCAAGAAGGTGGATATTGTCCAGCAGCTGATCAATCAGACATTACTGCTTACAGGTGATGGTTGTTCACCCCTTCTTCTGCTACCTGGAAGTGCAGGTGGGACACTCAGCCCCCTGGAAAGTAGCTTGTGGCCCAACCTGTTACCTCCACTTACACCCCCTTCAGCAACTGTGACTTCTGTGAGCAGCTTCTCACCTGAGGCTCCAGGCAGCTCTGCTCAGGGTGAGTGGACTGTTGTAGAGCTGGAGACGCATCATTAAGGTATGGTTGTTGGTTCAATGTTGAATGAAACGACATGCCAAAATATGAACATCTGGATTTAAAAAAAAAACTTGAAGGTCCATCAGTAAGCAAACATGTTTTGGTATTAGAAAATGGAGCATTACAAAGGTAAAACCTTATGAATTATATGGTCGTGGAATTGATTAGTTATTCTATTTTAGTTATTTGGTATTTAAGCAAGATTTAGAAGTAGAAAATCACATTATCATGAAACCAACACAGAATAGAGAACTTGACTGACACCATCTTGCTTTTTCTTGGCTTGTTTTCATCCTGGCAATTACTCTGGAGCAGTGAGGTTTCATTTCCGCAACTCCACCCATCCGAAAGTAATAGAACACTATATTATGTACTTTATGACACACTGACATAGCCATATCAGACCTGCCCCTGTGCCAAAAAGCAATTTCCTTGAGGTTTAATGGGGATGTCTGGCTAGCTTGGACTGTGTACATGCATCGCTTAGTCATTGTGCTGGTATCTCGCCTCTTGTGGTTTGAGGGCGCAAAAATTACTGGGCTGGTTTAAACAAAAAATGTCTGCTGTTTCAGACAGATTTTCTGAGCAACAAAATCAGTGAAAAAGTTAAAGGTCTGAGGTAAATTGAAACATGCAGGTTTTTCCATTCAAGTCAAATGGGTAGTGTTTTCTGCATTGTAATTCAACACTTGTGAAGTTGACTAGGCCATGGACATTATTTCAAGCTACTGTTTGAAACATTTACTTTTTAAAACTACTGAATGAAGGAAGGTCTGTTGAAGTAAATTTGAAATGATTGGACCATAGTTCTTCTGATTTAGATTGTTTGTTATATTGAGCATCACAAAATTGTTCAAGACAGTATGGGCAATTTTCCAAAACTTGCACACTTCAATTTGCTAAATGATTTGGGGTGAAAAGACCAATACTGGTCTAGTATTAATCTTAAAGAAACTAGACGATTGGAAAAACATGCCTATAAAGCTCTGGTCTTTTGATGATTTTAAGCTTTTTAATTTAGTTTGAACTGCTGTAATATTCCAGAAATATCTGAGCTGACACCTCGAAAGCTCAGTATTTTTTGATTAATGTGTTATTGTGAAGTTTAATTATATTATGAGATCACTCCGGACAAACTGTGTAGATCATCTTTACTGTGAACCTTTGGACCACTGTGCCTCGCATAAATATATTGGACTGTTCTTAAATTGCTCCTAATTTTACTGGAACAGAGACATTGCTAAACTCCAACAACACGTGACTTTTAGGGCATAACAAGCTTTGCATTGAATTCTGCAAAGTAAAGTGTACAAATGTAACTGTCTAGCTTGCAGATAGCTGCTGCGGGCATCACAGAATTTCTGACTTTTTTGACAGAGATCTGATCTAGCATCTGTGTCTGTCTGTATCACTCTAATGATTAAAATATATTTGACAGGAAGGAGCAGAACCTGCAACAGCACTTGTGAAATTAAATTATATCTCCTTGTTTGCTGTGCCTGAATTTATGAGTGCTGGAAGGACTTTTTGCTGAAAGTGCACATATACACTGTGAATGGTCTGGGAATTCTTTACCTGTTGGGAGTAGGGTGGGGTGTTAGTCATGTAGTATGAATGAAAAATTGTCTTTTTGAATTATCTTACATTTGTACTGTCTCTCTGTTCTACTGGTCTGTGTGCACAAGTCTTTTTATGGTGAAATGTATCTGAATTTATTGAACTTGAACAGCTACACTGAAAATTGAAGAGTGCGATATTTTCACTCAGACATGGTGATTATTATCGAGTAAGTCTGATATTATGCAGAAATTGATGTTTTGGGTGTCAGGTGGCACATATCTGATTGAATGGGTTGTTTTTATTTTTTGTGACTGTCCAGTTGAACACTAAAGCACAATTAATTTGATCTGAGCTTCACTTGGCCCCATTATCTTCTGCTCCTTCATGATGGTACAATGTATATTTTAAAGGGAAGACGTTTAAGGTAGAAGCCTGTTTACTGTATTGTTAGTTTAGAGATTAGTTACATTTGTATTTGTCCTGTAATTGTATACGGCCTATTTATCTAGTACTGTGAAGAAGTTGATTAGAGAATACATAAAGTACTTCAAAGACAACTGGAATTAGAAACCGTAAAGGTAGGAGCATATATGTATTTCAAGTAAATATATCAGTGGAACTACTTTACATTTATCAATCAGGGAAAACAAGGATTCCAGGTAGATTTTGACTGTTTCACTGTATTTTGGCTGAAATGCTGTTGTATAACTTGACATGCAACTTTTACTAGTATAATAATGTACAGGGGTAGCAACTGTATCTACACTAACCAGCAGTAAAGTGAATGCACCGTAACTCTGCTTTCACTGGGACAATTTACAAGATCAAAAAAATAAGAAATGAAAACGTCTGAAAAAAAATAAAAAAAATAAAAAAAAATAAAGGCATACAGCAACGTAATTGCTCTGCCCTGTTTACATCACACTTATTAATTTTTTTGGTCCTGTGAAATGACTGCTGCTGTGTGGTACATTTCCAGCTTTGTGTATATTATTGTAATTTATTATTTTGAAACAAAAAATTATTTCTCAAGTGTTTTAATGAGAAAAGTGGTAGACCAGGGCTGCTGGCAGGAATTTTCTGTAATGAATTACATGTCTGCAATGTATTTGAATGTTTCCATCATGAAAAATAAAGTTGATTGGAATTGAAATATAATCTTGAAGTCTTTTATATTTAATGGTCTTTCCATTAGTATTCTGACTCTCCTAACACACAACAGAAATGGCAGAACAGCCAGCACTAGAAAAAGTACATCCAGCAGGAGAATAAGCAAAAAAACATTCTGAAACACCCAACTGGTGAAAAAGGTCAATCTAAAGATTTACAACTGTTAACTGTGCAGTTGTCACCCTTTAATAAGAGAGCAACTTTATGAATTTAACAGACCAAACGGAATGGGCGAGGCAATTCCCAGCACATTCTTATGTTTCGGCAACAGATGTGCTATTTATTTTCTCAGACAACAGCACCCCCAGCAGGCAATTTGTGGCTGTGCAGGATGAGGGCTCTTCACTTCACAGACAACAGCTGCTTGTACTGAACACAAGGGACTGAACACAACACCCTTCAACACATACGCAGATAATTAGTAGCTAGCCTGACATGGTTTACCATAAGTTATATACACATTGCTTAAAAGTTGATCTCAAAATTATCTCTAATGAGACCGAGCACTTATCAAGGATAAGTTTGTTTCTGGTAGCTTATTTAGAGCAAAGCAGACACTGTTCCTACACTGTTCAGTCCTTAATTTCAATAAGAGGATTGGGGTATTTTACTGGGGCATATTGGGTTAGGTGTCGGGAGAAGTAATTTGGAGAATTTTAATGACCATTTTTCTCAACATTAATGTGGGACCGAGTACAGCTAATAGTCCATTACCAGTCAGTGACGTCCTCTGTGTCTGGGTCAGGATACATCTGGACCCACTGGCCGATAGGCTAAATCCTTGTCACTCTTCTATCTCTCCCAGTATCTGTCCTTTCTCCCTCGCTCTTTTCTTCTCCATTCTTGTCGTCTGCTGCCTCAGGAATATCCTCAAAAAATTGTGGAGGTGGATGTTGTAAAGATCATCTCCTGCTAAAATTAAACTAAAGAGAAACCCTTAGCTGTGTAAAACTACTATAATAAAAATTATAGGATGGCTTGATCCTCTAACTCTAAAAATCCTCAAATGGATAGTTAACCCAGAAATGATCCTTCTCTCATCATTTACTCTCATTATTTACTCACCCTCATGCCATCTCAAATTGAATGACTTTCTTTAGAGGAACACGAACGAAGGTATGTTAAGGCTGAATTATGTTTTTTTTGTGGATACAATGTACTTACTGTAAGTCAGTCGGGTCCAAAACTTTCAAACTCAAAATAGGACATTAAGGTAGCATTAAAGTAATCCGACTCTATTGGTTTAAAGGGGCCATGTTATGAGGAATCAAATTTTACTTAGAAGAGGTCATTGTACTATAAAAACACACTGGCGTTTCAGAACTCAAAGCTTCCTCTCCAGTCCAAAAAGAGCATTTATTGTTTCCATCCTTCAAAACCAACTCCTATAGTGACATAGAAACGTGGTGTTCATTTGAATAGCCCCACGCCTCCACATTCACAACATAATTAATCGTTGCAGTGAACTGATAGATTGACTAAAATACTTCAACACTGAAAGTTGTTCTTTTGTTACTGTAGTTTGTTTTTAACCAATGAAAAGATTAAGATGTCGAGTAAGGTCACCATATGTTGTGGAATGAGCTGCTTAAATTTATTTAAAGTAAGTTCCTGAATGCATCAATATGGGATTACAAGTTTGATCGGCACATTTCTCTAAGGATTCTATTGAGAACGATTATGAGTCAGGCTTTCAAAGGACCTTAATTTAAAAAATGGAGCTGTGCCTACTCTATCAACACAACGGTGAGTCAACGTGCCGGTGAGCAACAAATGTAGTACTACTGTTTCATCTTTCTGTGTTTGTTTGATATGTAAGGAATTGTATAGTCAGTCATTTCTGTCGCAGAATAAACCATGCACAGGACTCCAACACAGAGCAGATCATGCTTATTACATGGTTAATACCAAAGAAATACATAATTGCTCACAAAATATTGATGTGAGATTTAATGATTTTATGGAAGAACATGTAGCACAGAGTGCAACGAAAGACAATTGTGTAGTATAGCCTAGAAAAGTTGCCAGCTGTCTCAACTCTAAAATAAGCTGGACGTCATGCATTTTGGCTGAAATGAATGCATTGGGACACTTGCTGTCCCATATTTAAGCAGCGAAACGGTCGAGGGGAGTCATGTATATTACTTTATATCACCACAGTGGTGGTGGCGGCGTAGTGGGCTAAAGCACATAACTGTTAATCAGAAGGTCGCTGGTTCGATCCCCACTGCCACCAACATTGTGTCCTTGAGCAAGGCACTTAACTCCAGGTTGCTCTGGGGGGATTGTCCCTGTAATAGGGCACTGTAAGTCGCTTTGGATAAAAGCATCTGCCAAATGCATAAACGTAAATATCTTAAAGATGAAGCACATAGAAAGCGTGTGTTTCAGACAGAGTGCCAGAGACAGGGTGGAAATGGTCATTTAATACTATTAATAATTTTTGTGCAAAAACCTTCACTATCATAAGTCAACCTCACAGAAAATAATAATGTAAAAAAAATATATAAAAAAGCATGACATGACCCGTTTAATCCATGTCTTTTGATGTGATACGATCACCTTGGGTGTGAAACAGACCAAAGTCCTTATTCACTATAAATCTTCACATCCGGCCCGATTGGAACACAGTGCAGGCTTCAAGACAGTCATTGCTTGATGCTGCATGAGATTATGCAGATAGCTAATTCCGATATCATTATACATCAGTAAAGCTGGTGTTTCCCTAGTTTATTTTTTTTTTAATGATTTTCAGGTGTTAGCTTCATTAACATAATCACCAGCCAGGCAGAGGGAGTTGACACACACATTAGCACCTCTCAGCAGGAGGTGTTCATCTCTTCACCATCGGGACTTCCTGCTGAGTTAATGGCAATATCATGTAGCAATAAAAAAACATCTGTTTTGTTTGAAAAAATTATTCTGTCACTAAGGTGGGGTCTTGTGTTCTCAAGTGACCAAGAAGTGACCTTTCTTTACATTTACATTCAGTCATTTAGCAGACACTTTTATCCAAAGCTATGTTTTTTTACTGAAGAACTGACAAGATGTCATGTGGATCTGAACTTTTTTAGCACACTCGGCTGCATATCATCACTGATTGAAATCCATGGTGATTCTGTCACCAAGTTTTTTTCCCTAAACTAAAATTACATTATAAAGCAGTCACAACAGTCTGTTTTTATTGATCGAAATGTATTTTTACTCACTGTAAGCTGCATATGGACAATAGCACCTCGATGTGATAAATACACATTCACGCACTTTTATAAGGTCTTCACGATTCACTCTTTTGGACAGCAGCAGAACAGACACAAGTAGGATGGCTTCAGCAACTTTTTGACAGAAAAATCGTGTCTCCACTCTTTAAGTGTGTATGTGTATGCAAGAGTGCAGCGAGATAGAGAGCTTTGTGACCGTGAGAACAGGTCCTTTTCAATGCAGAAATAATGCAAAATAATGGAAGAAAAACTGATGACAGATTCAAAATAGCCATGAGGGACATTTTACAGTTTTGGTGCATATACAGTGGTGGCCAAAAATATTGGCACACTTGGTAAATATAAGCAATGAAGGCTGTGAAAAATATGTCTTTATTTTTTATCCTTTTGATATTTAATTCCAAATATTCACAAAAATAGATCCTCTAATGGATATCAAACAATTGCAAACACAAGTTTTATCAAAAAACAAATATTTTTGTGGCACAATTATTGGCACCCTTTTATTCAATATGTTGTGCAACCTCCCTTTGCCAAGACAACAGCTCTGAGTCTTCTCCTGTAATGCATAATGAGGTTGGAGAACACATGACAAGAGATCTGAGACCATTCCTCCATACAGAATCACTCCAGATCCTTCAAATTCCAAGCTCCACATGGATGACTCTCCTCTACAGATCACCCCACAGGTTTTCTATGGGGTTCAGGTCAGGAGACTGGGATGGCAATGGCAGAACCTTGATTTTGTGGTCACTGAACAATTTTAGTGCTTTGGATCATTGTCCTGCTGGAAGATCCAACCACGGCACAGGTTTTGATTTAGTATCTGTAAGTATTTGATAGAGTCCATGATGTATGTATCCAAACAAAATGTCCAGGACGTCTGGCAGAAAAACAGCCTCACAACATTAAAGATCCACCAACATATTTAACCGTGGGCATGGGGTACTTTTCCACATGCTTACCTCTCTGGGTGTGCCAAACCCATCTCTGGTGTTTGCTGGCAAAAAGCTCTATTTTTGTTTTTTCTGACCTTAGAACCCAGTCCTATTTGAAGTTCCAGTAGTGTCTGGCAAACTGAATATACTTGAATTTGTTGTTGGATGAGAGCAGAGGCTTTTATCTTGAAACCCTCCCAAACAACTTGTGATCTAGGTGACGCCTGATTGTAGTTTTGGAGACTTTCTGACCCCAAGACCCAACTAGTTTTTGCAATTCTCCAGCTGTGATCCTTTTAGAATTTTTGACCACTTCAACCATCCGCCTCACCGTGCTTGGAGACAATATAGACATGCGTTCTCTTCCAGGTCAATTCTTAACCATAAAACAGCTAAGCAGGGTTGAGCCTGGTCAGTACCTGGATGGGAGACCTCCTGGGGAAATCAAAGGTTGCTGCTGGAAGAGGTATTAGGGAGGCCAGCAGAGGGTGCTCACCCTGCAGTCTGTGTGGGTCCTAATACCCCTGTATAGTGATGGGGACACTATGTAAAAAGGTACCATCCTTCAGATTAGACCTTTAACCAAGGTCCTGACTCTCTGTGGTCATTACAAATTGCAGGACACCTTTTGAAAAGAGTAGGAGTGTAACCCCTGTGTCCTTGCCAAATTCCTCCCATTGGCCGTATCACTTCAAAAGCCACTCGAATCTTATGGATTGCTTTTTTGCTTTTATGTCCTCCATGGAGCTTGAAAGTTTAGGACCCCATTTATATATATTGTATGGACAAATACACATACATCCTTCAAAGTAACTTTGTTTGTGTTCTGCAGAGGAAAGAAACTCATAAAAATTTGAGATGCATGAGGGTGAGTAAATGATGAGAGAATTATAATTTTTGGGTATACTATCCATTGAAAGCTAAAGTGTGTAATTTGTGCACCACTAGCATCACAAAACAGAATTGCAAAAATAAACATTGCTTTTGTTGTGGCAAAAAATTATCAACCAACCATTATCACTGCGTAAGAGACACTCTGACTCAAACAGTCTTTTAAAATTATTTATTCTTGCAAGAAGGACCCGGTCATTACACAGGAGTTAATCTGTGCCGTGAGTGGGACCCAGAAAGGGAGGGCCGACTTGTATTTTATACTCTTTTATCCCAAGGTTTTCCGACAGAAGCAGATCCTCCCCCTCTGCATCCCTTAGACACAGAGGCATTCCCTTGCAATGACTATTACTGATCAATGAGTATCAAAATTTCTACAACACTTTCAAACAGCTTTTTTGAACACTCCTCCCCCTGTCTGCTGTTGATAGAAAAAACTGATAGTCCCAACCCAAAAATCTAAATTGTCTCAAATGAATCTTAATTTTGTATATACTAGGGTGAATATGGGCTAAGTGGGACACTTGTGGAAATGTTCCATTTCTTGACGCTTTTAATTATGATCCAAACACATAACCTAACATTATACCAGTGAAGAAACTTAGGATGTCTTCTTCTTTAGTTAAAAGCAAAAATGAACTTCCCAGTGTTAAGAATCTAGAAAATATTTACAAAGTATTTGGAATCAATATTTATATTTTTGTATACACTTTTACATCATAAATCATAGTGTAACATTTACAGGCATTACACCTCTAAATATTTTGTAATTTTCTTTACCGTTGGTTTTCCCACCAGTGGTCAGAAAATGAGCACTGCCACACATCCCAAAGTAAAATCATCAATTTAAAACCTAAAAAAGTTAAAGAGATAGTTGATCCGAAAAATCACAATTCACTCATCATTTACTCACCCTCATACCATTCCAAATGTGTATGACTTACTTTCTTCTGCTCATTCTGCTCATTGTACTAGAGGCAAAAACTTTACCATGAGACCAATTATATATCCATGTTTTTGCGCACTGACTAACTAAATCCCAGTCAAGTTATCAAATTAATTACAGTATGGGAAATATTTTTTGGAGCTCTTGAATTTGTCACCAAGACCAACTGTTTATCAAAACAGTGAATGATTACTTGAAATGATCTGCATACAACCTAATTGATATTCATGATTTTTGCCACTTCGTGGCTTCACTTCCTTTAGCGCCCTCTTATGCTCTGCGCATGCGTCAAATACTAGGAAATGTAATTGAGCTTGAAATCATGATCGTACATAGAGACTGCAATTACACGATGTACAGTGAAAAGTAGTTATATTTTGGTCTGTTCTTAGTCTGTTCTAATGGATCACTTCAGAAGACATTGATAAAACTACCAGAGTCTTTTGGATTACTGTAATGCTGCCTTTATGAGTTTTTTGGAGCTTCAAAGTTCTGGTCACCATTCACTTGCATTGTATGGACCTACAGAGCGGAGATATTCTTCTACAAATCTTGTTCAGCGGAAGACAGCCATTTATAACCGGGATAGCATGAGGGTGAGTAAATTATGAGAAATATTTCATTTTTGGGTGAAATTTCCCTTTAACATTCTAAACAAACACATTTTGTTCCACCTAAGAAAGAAAGTCATAATGACAACGTTTTAATGACTGGTTCAACTGACTGAAACCTGTCACCGAAAAAATGTCTAACTAGCTGTGCTTGAAACTCATCTGCCTTGTTCAGCAGGAAGTTAAGTTTCTTTTCAACGGGAGATATTTTTTCATCCATCATTCTCTTCTCCTGATATGATGGAAAAGGATCCGTTGCGACTTAAATCAAGCAATACCTCTCATTTCCAAAAGAGGGCGCCATTTAAACGTCCTCTGCAGAAGGAAGAAAAAAAATAAATGTTTCTGATATGCATCATTGTGCCGATTTGAGAGTTAATTATATTTTTCCCCCCTCTATAACCCATAGTCTGTGTAGTCCTTTCTGCTTATTTCAAAAACTGGTTTGTTTCGTTCTCCTTGCAAGTAGAAGACAACTCGGTGTCTTTTATGTTAGCCATCATGGTTTCAGTCAGCTAGCCTAAAACCACGAACTAATGAATTCTGCGACTAAACAAAATATGCAATAACACATCTACAATTACTTAACGGCTGTTGTTCTTGCCAATACAATCGACAGTAAAGCCTACCTGTCTAAATACCGATAACTAGCCTGGTCCAATCGACATATTATTTTTTTATTTATTTTTAAAGGTGTGCTATTAGTGAAAAGAGTGCAATTGAGAAACTTTAACCACGTATAATGGTTGACTTTAATGATTATATTCGTATATTATGTTCCACCTGTGACACACCTTATAAATAAACAGTAAAGTTAATTGAGCCCAAGTGTAGTATATTTTTCTGTTGATATGCCACTACTAGCAATTGGCTAGTTGATTTTACGAACGTTCCATGATTGTCAGACGTCACTGGTGGGCGATGGTATTTCCGGTCTAATGCTACGTTAAGTTCATCGACGACGCCGGTAACTGTCAGGTAAGACTAGGACCAGATAAACATGGCTTTCTACACCAGATCCCTTCAACATCTGCCAAGGATAACGATAAATGACGTACACCGAATAATTCAAGCGTCATCATCGGCTCCCAAGAGCAAGAGGGAAAAGGGTTTCAAGATATACGTCTCTTCATTCATTGACAATTATGAAGGTAAGTTATGCTATGTCTTTAGCTAGCTGTAGCCCTAACGTTAGCGATGATGCTAGGTGACGTTAGGCTAGAAAGTAACCTTTACAAAATACTTAATAAACGATTAATTTTAGTTGTTGGTCACATGTGGTTTATTATATGTTCATTTTACTATCTGACATTGAATAAATGTATGGGCGTTTCTTCAACAAGGGGCACTTTTAGGCTTGTGAAGTTGAATAAAAAAACTTGTTCAAAAGTCACGTAACACCGTCTCATAAGTTTAAATTATTTGTCTAGTTTTAAGGTCTGTAAGAGGACAAACTTAGATTACAAGAGAAGTTATGAGACTGTGTTAGTCTCATAACTAAGAAGTTATGAGTTATTCTGTTTTTAGATAACAGCAGTGAAATGTCATTTCCACCACATCTCAATGCTGTTATTTAAAAACAGAATAACTTATGTCAGTCAAGAATTGTCTAGGATCATTTTTGTAACTAGTTTTATCAGTTTTTCCACAATGTGCAATAATTATACATTTGTCAATGAGATAAATTAACTGCCCTAAGGACCAAACGGTGAACAGTACACCTGTCACACTCCGAAATGTAATACTGGTTTGGGCAAGAGCTTATTAGAAAATAAATGACTTGCATTTTTATATTAAGTAGAGCATGATCTCGTAAATTGTGGATACATTTTTAATGTGTGATGAGAACTTTTTAAATATTTTTAAAAAATGTGGGTGGTGATGGAAATTACAATGAATTAACGTGAATGTAGAGAAACAGTGGAGATGTTTATTAGAAAAACAATTAAACTCATCACACTCAGTAAACTCAATTCACAAAGCCATTAAACATACCCACAACTGTTTTTAGTGTAGTGCTGAGTTTGATGTATACAACTGATTTGTCTCACAGATGAACGGTTACAGTGCATGTAAATAACTGACACAACTTATGGCAAGGCAAAAATATAAGCAATAAATGATGCAACAAAATTTAATTTTCATTCATCTAAATGAAATCAATTAATATAAAAGTATAATTTAGAAATAAAAATAATATTCTAATCTAAATATAAAAAGTATTGTAATGTATTATAATATAAAAAGTATTACACAAATCTACTCTTGCAATCCATATCAATTGTACTTTGGTCATATTTTAAAAAATGACATTTTTGGTTACAAAGTACATAAAAGTGCCCATAGTCTAAGAATCACCCATATACTAATGACTTGTGTTGTTCAGTTACATGTATTGACAGTATTTGGTTATCCCCAGTATCAAGTAAAGACAGACAGGGAGAGTCAGCATCCGTGCTACCTGTCATAGGTCTTTGAGGAAACATGAGAAACCTCACACCATCAGAGTAGGATGAAAGACAGTTCAGTTGTTCGTCTGATCCAACCAGTTCTATTCTGGGGCTTCAATTTGGCAATGATGGGTTAAACTGGCAAACAAATGTATAATTACCTAAACAAGTTGAACATCTTAGACAACTATCTAGCTAGCCAAACGTTTGAAGTAGGTAACACTATGATGACACGTGCCTGCCCTATTAGTGTTCTAGTAGACCTACCATTCCTATATGAAACCCCAGAAGCTGGTTGTTGAGACAGTTGCTTTGCTGTTTATATTGTGTTGTGTTTAACTTACTTACTTTCTTACTAACCCTAAAGTAACCTCATTCTATAACTCATAGTAGCTAACTTGAAAAATAATGCAAAATGCACTTTTGACTTTGAGATATCTGATCAGTTTGTGATCTCTGCTGATTATAACACACTTTTTTGTTTTTTAAAAGATTGTCCTAGAAGAGTCCACTCCTGTTCAGCTCTATGAGGTCGAGTGCTCCTGTGTGGCTGGCAGAGCCTTAATCATAATGTTGCATTACTGTATCAGACTGTACAAAACATGTGTTTGTGTGAAAATCAATGTAAATAGTTCTCTTTAAGAAATGCACATGTACATAAACAACAAACCTATACAAGGTACCTTTTGTTATTATGAATTCAGTGTTAGTAGTTATTAGATTACATTAAATTTTATTGTCATTTAGCAGAGTACAGGTACAGAGCCAATGAAATGCAGTTGACATCCAACCAGAAGTGCAAAGAAGCATTAAAGTACTGTTGAGTACTGTATTACAGGTGAAACTCGAAAAATTAGAATATTGTGCAAAAGTTAATTAATTTCAGTAATTCAACTTAAAAGGTGAAACTAATATATTATATAGACTCATTACAAGCAAAGTAAGATATTTCAAGCCTTTATTTGATATAATTTTGATGATTATGGCTTACAGCTTATGAAAACCCCAAATTCAGAATCTCAGAAAATTAGAATATTGTGAAAAGGTTCAGTATTGTAGGCTCAAAGTGTCACACTCTAATCAGCTAAACACCTGCAAAGGGTTCCTGAGCCTTTAAATGGTCTCTCAGTCTGGTTCAGTTGAATTCACAATCATGGGGAAGACTGCTGACTTGACAGTTGTGCAGAAAACCATCATTGACACCCTCCACAAGGAGGGAAAGCCTCAAAAGGTAATTGCAAAAGAAGTTGGATGTTCTCAAAGTGTTGTATCAAAGCACATTAATAGAAAGTTAAGTGGAAGGGAAAAGTGTGGAAGAAAAAGGTGCACAAGCAGCAGGGATGACCGTAGCCTGGAGAGGATTGTCAGGAAAAGGCCATTCAAATGCGTGGTGGAGCTTCACAAGGAGTGGACTGAGGCTGGAGTTACTGCATCAAGAGCCACCACACACAGACGGGTCCTGGACATGGGCTTCAAATGTCAAACGTCTTACCTGGGCTAAAGAAAAAAAGAACTGGTCTGTTGCTCAGTGGTCCAAAGTCCTCTTTTCTGATGAGAGAAAATTTTGCATCTCATTTGGAAACCAAGGTCCCAGAGTCTGGAGGAAGAATAGAGAGGCACACAATCCAAGATGCTTGAAGTCCAGTGTGAAGTTTCCACAGTCTGTGTTGGTTTGGGGAGCCATGTCATCGGCTGGTGTTGGTCCACTGTGCTTTATTAAGTCCAGAGTCAACGCAGCCGTCTACCGGGACATTTTAGAGCACTTCATGCTTCCTTCAGCAGACAAGCTTTATGGAGATGCTGACTTCATTTTCCAGCAGGACTTGGCACCTGCCCACACTGCCAAAAGTACCAAAACCTGGTTCAATGACCATGGTATTACTGTGCTTGATTGGCCAGCAAACTCGCCTGACCTGAACCCCATAGAGAATCTATGGGGCATTGCCAAGAGAAAGATGAGAGACATGAGACCAAACAATGCAGAAGAGCTGAAGGCCGCTATTGAAGCATCTTGGTCTTCCATAACACCTCAGCAGTGCCACAGGCTGATAGCATCCATGCCACGCCGCATTGAGGCAGTAATTAATGCAAAAGGGGCCCAAACCAAGTACTGAGTACATATGCATGATTATACTTTTCAGAGGGCCGACATTTCTGTATTTAAAATCCTTTTTTTTATTGATTTCATGTAATATTCTAATTTTCTGAGATTCTGAATTTTGGGGTTTTCATAAGCTGTAAGCCATAATCATCAACATTATATCAAATAAAGGCTTGAAATATCTTACTTTGCTTGTAATGAGTCTATATAATATATTAGTTTCACCTTTTAAGTTGAATTACTGAAATTAACTAGCCTTTTTTATATTTCCTCGTCCGTTGTCAGTCAATTTGGCCTACTCATCAACGTATTAAAGTTAATATATATATCATTTGTGTAAGTTATTATCTTAAACAATACGCAAACCCAAAACTTACGACCTGCTTTCTTCTCATTTCAATGGATTTATTATTTTATTATTGAATACCTCATGCATTGTGATATAATGCCAACCAGCCCTGTTGGTTTCAGATAAAACCTATGACAGTCACGCACATTGAGACTGAGCAAGTATCACGTTTAGAACAATGAACTATCTGTGCTCAGAACTTGATTACAAATTACATGACTAAAATTGTTACCAGTAATTGAATCAATTGGTTTACATTTTTAAAGTAATCTAATCTGATTGCTTTTGGATTACATCTGACCTAACTCTTGTTTTTTGCTGTGACGTGCATTTAATGAGGATAATACCACTTTGACATAATGTTGCTTAAATGCATTAAAGAAAACATAAAGGAATATTCCATGTTCAATACAAGTTAAGCTCATTCCACAGCATTTGTGGCATAATTTTGATTACCACAAAAATTTATTTGGATTTACCCCTCCTTTTCTAAAAGATAAATAAATTCTTGGTTCCAGTGAGGCACTTACAACGGGTCAATGGGGCCAATCTGTAAACATTACAATTCACACTGTTTCAAAAGTATAGCCACAAGATGTTAAAATATGTTTGTTAACATGAATCTAGTGTGATAAAATCGTTTATTAACCTTTACAATGAACAGTTAAATCCAATTTTACAACTTTGTTACCATGACGATGTAATGTCAACAAACCCTAAAACTCTAAAATGATTATAAAAATGAGGATTTAAACAACTTTACAGCTCAAATAATACATGAGTTTAAACAGAAGAATTCATGTAAGTGCTTTTATAAAATTATAAATTTCACATTTCTGCCTTCAAACCCTTAAAAAAATAGGCCCCATTCACTTCCATTGTAAGTGCCTCACTGCAACCTCTATTTATTTTTTATTTTTTTAGTAATCAACAGTATGCCATACATGCTGTTGATTGATCTTAACTTGTATTGTAACTGGAATATTCCTTTAAAAGATCAACATTTTAGAATGTATATAATTTGTGTGTGCGTGTGTTTTACTTTCTATAAGTCTGTTTCTGAAGTAAATAAAAAGGCACTTAAAATGTTCTTACTATACTTAAGCAATTTTGGTATTCATATGTGATAACAGATCAGACCAGTTATATTTGTGAATCAACATCACAAACCCTCAAAGGGATCATTAAATTATGAACAATTTACTGTCGTTACCTAGTTAATATGTGATCATGCAATCCAAAACAAAATAACTGTTATCTAATTACAAGTAATTGATTTTTGTTATCTGATTACATAAACCAAATGACGTGTAATCCGTCACTACCCAGCACTGTGAACTATTTTGTTTTAGAAACAGATATACTGAAATATTGTTGCTCAGATAAATGCTTAAGAGCTTAAATATTTTATATAACAACGTTATATCGCTTTTGTACAAAGCACCCTCTGTAACCTTTGGACATTTATACTCATTAAAGGAATATTGCAGGGTCAAAACAAGTTAAGATGAATCGACAACATGTGTGGCATAATGTTGAACACCACAAAAACTTATTTCGACTTGCCCTCCTTTTCTTTAAAAAAGCAAAAATCTAAGTTACAGTATGACACTTACAATGGAAGTGAATGGGGCCAATTTTTGGAGGGTTTAAATGCAGAAATGTTAAGCTTATAATTTTATAAATGCACTTACATTAATTCTTCTGTTAAAACTCATCTACTATTTGAAATTGAAAATAAAAAATCATAATTTTTAAGGTTTTAGTGTTTGTTGACAGTACATCATGGCAACGTTGAAAATGTTAGTAACCGATTTTTTAAAACTAAAATCATGTGGCTATACTTTTGAAACCGTGATTATTATAATGTTTACGGATTGGCCCAATTCACCTCCATTGTAAGTGCCTCACAGGAACCCAGATTTTTTAAGAAAAGGAGGGGCAGATAAAAAATATTTTTGTGGTAATCAATCATAATGCTGTCGGTTGAGTATAACTTGTATTGAACCCGGAAAATATTCCTTTAATGTGACTCATCAAGGAGCGCCATGGAAGTTAAATAAATTTGCATGTGGATGCACAATGCAAGGTCATGTGACTCACGGGAACGCGCAAACGGAGCACTGGCTGTGTCCACAATGCGCGCTCCCGGGAATAGTAACGACCCTCCCGCGCGAGCTATAGACACTGGCGCGAGACCAATACACAGAGAAGATGCGCGGCAATCCTCTATAAACGATCGTTTAGGACGTTATTCACCGGCTGTGAACGTGAACTCCTCTGGTCTCGTATGGTAAGGAGACGGCAGTGATCATATCCGTTTATATTGGCGAGGTGATGAATTAAGAAGCGGAGCTCAACTCTGTCGTCTTAGTACCCTGCCCAGTTCAAGTTGCGTGTGCGGTGTCTGTGTGCAGCTTCGCCAGAGTAAGTCTTTTAGGATGCCGTCATGGAACAATATGTGCGACTTTACTGCAAGCTGTTGGTGTCTACCTCCCAGTAGAGGGTAAGCGTGAATACCCGTTGTCGTTTAGAGACCTGATGCTTTTGTGTCGTTTTAACTTGTAGTTCTTTTATTTTGGCCCCTCGCCTTGAATTTGAGGAAAGTGCAAAGGTGATTTGGTGATATCCATATAACACGGATCTGCTTCAGGTCTGACAGTGATGCAAACGCCTTTAATACAAGCAGAGAGTTTTAATCGACTGGCGAAGCGCGACTGGATTTTACACTGTTGCACTGGAAGCTGACAGAATAATAGGACGTCTTTGTTGGCGAACATTGGCAATCTGGCAAGAGGATAAAAGACAACGCTGATCTGGGTGTCGTGACACTATCCCAATACAACCATGGCAAATGACTCCATCCAAGTAAGTTGATTGATATTGTAGAAACATACAGTCGAAGTGTTTCACTAATAGCCTCAAACTTGAATAGAATCGATGTTGCAAGACCACCGCTTGTTTATTTTACCAAAATAATCCTATGAATTTGGGGTCAGACAATAGAGTTGCTTTTAAACCCCTGCATATGCGTACACAGTTATTTAACAAAGCCATTCGAATGGATGAATGAAACCAGTTCATCTCTAAAGTGACGGAGTCCCCTACCCACCCTATATGTGAGGGGGCATTTCTCCCACCCTATATGCGAGGGGTCATTTCTCCCACCCTATATGCGAGGGGTCATTTCTCCCACCCTAGATGTGAGGGGTCATTTCTCCCACCCTATATGTGAGGGGTCATTTCTCCCACCCTAGATGTGAGGGGGCATTTCTCCCACCCTATATGTGAGGGGCAGGGTTTCCGTTGTCCGGTAATTACCGGACATTGGCCGGTAAAAAAATTAAATGTCCGACAAAATTAAATTTCTCCGGTCAAATTGTCCGATTAAAATTGCCTAATAATCCCGTCCCCCTAACACAATCTGAATTTGAGAATAAGCCTAAAATGTATAAAGCAAAAATACACCGATCTCTTGCTATGTTATAAAGGAACAGGCTCTATCGTTTGAAAGTTATGAAACAACATCGCATGCTGCATTTCAAATAAAGCGCACGTCTAAAACGGCTGTAATATAGACCTAAACGATTGCGCAACTCCCACCCTGTATGCGAGGGGTAATTTCTCCCACCCTATATGTGAGGGGTCATTTCTCCCACCCTATGTGCGAGGGGTCATTTCTCCCACCCTATATGCGAGGGGTAATTTCTCCCACCCTATATGTGAGGGGTCATTTCTCCCACCCTATATGCCAGGGGTAATTTCTCCCACCCTATATGTGAGGGGTCATTTCTCCCACCCTATATGCCAGGGGTAATTTCTCTTCCATTTGGTGGCTAAACAAAGACAAAGTGTTTGGGCTGTACACAACATTTACAGCAATTAATATGAAAAGACCTGCTTTGTGTTAAACACCAATATTTATGTTTCCCCAAACACTCCTCATGGTGGTTTGTCAGAGATATGTGTGTCTGGAATCTGTTTTCCCAGTGACATAAAAACAATAATGGTAAAGTCATAGTTTAGAGCAGGCTTTGTGTAGATTTCCTTCATATTATTTAATGACTTCTGTAAAGTCTTAAAAGACTCTCTGATGTTTTTTAACAGTTTTACACGTATTACTGTTTATGGTCAACTCAATACAAACCAGACTTTTGTTATGTAACATGGACACATAAGCTATTTTGGCAGAAATATAAAAAGCATATGATTATAAACAATTTAAAACACATTTATAGCTGGCTATTAAAGTGGTAGAGTATTGTGAGCATTATTAACTGGCCAATGCAACAATCCCTATTATTTGGTACATTTTGGAAATTTTGAACATTTAGGCTATTGGACCGCCAACGTTTCGCCAATCTGAACCTTTCTGTTTATACAATTACTCTGGGCGAATGTGAATGATTGTTGTCTTGTTCAGAGGTGGTGGTCAGGGACACATGGACAAAGTGATAGTTGTACACAAATTCTCTCAGTTACCGGTACATAAATTCACAGTCTCTTGTAGCATAGCCGTACACACACTTGTTTCCACACTTAGGATGACTTAGCAAAAGCAAGTCATTATTAGGAATGTGAATGTGATTGAGTCAGTGGCAAACTGACTGAATAACTCAATCACTTGTGTTGTGTTCGTTTGTGTTCCTTTTGTGTTCTCGGTCAAAAATGACCGGCCCACTAACATTGTTAGTAAATCTTTCTTATTGCATATATTGTCCCAAGATATTGCATTCAATAATAAATTCATAACTTAAAATAATAAAATAATAACTTAATAACAAAAAAATAACTTCTTTTTATTGATATATTGATAGAAGGATTCATTGAACTGAGCTTATACGGGGCTATTGGGGGGCATTCCCTGCAGGAAAAAAAACTGTAATAAATTATTATCCACTTGCTTGATCTAAACAAAATAGGGATCATTTTAAAGCTTAGAATCTGGACTTTACAATGCAGATACGTATATCCTTCCAATTCGTAAATAATGCTTTTTAATTTGCTGTCAGATTAGAACTATTTTGTTCTCATAATTAGCAAATTTGTTATCATAACAATTATATTCAGAGGTGTTAAAAAAAAAGATGAGATAGCCATGTGTTTTATATATCACTGGAAAGGTCTGAATTAGTAAATGCAATGAGCAAACTTATTTTACTTAAGGGCCAAACTGCAGTGAGTTTTAGAGTATGAAATTCCCACTGACACACATAAATATAATAATCAGGAGTGTCTTTTTGTTACACTTTTCCTTATTACCTCTTGAAACATACATATACCATAGACAAGGACTCACCTGATTCAAATGAGCCCAAACACATCATATGATAAGTAGATCTTGAAATGTTCCCCAAAGATTGTACATGGAAAACAATGCACAAAAGGGCGCACAACACATGTTGTGTGTCTGTGTGTGTGTTTGCGAGCACATGTCCAAGAACTTTGTGTTTGGAAATGCACTTCCACAAATGTGCTCATCTAAAGGATTGTGATTCTCCTGAACACTTAATATTTCTGTATTTTGTAATCTAATCCATTCATTTCCAATGGCTGGTCACTTTAGACCAGGAACACAAGTGTAACAAAGTGATATAAAACTAATAAAATTGTATGAAAATTATCGTAAAAAGTGTATATATACATAGCAGAGTGTTCAAATCTGTCCTAATCCTCACAAAGACACACAGCAGGATATACTGTACACAGATGCATCTCACAAACATGACATAACAGTTTGTTTGCTCAATAGATTACTAGTTCACAGATGGAACTGACAGAACTTAATGTGATGTGCTAGTGCCTTCTGTAAAGCCTCATCCCATCTTGTTGTGTGTATCTGCGTGTTTTATTAAGTAAGTTCCCGTTATGCATTAGACCAGCTTAATGGGGGTTGTACGAGTAAGCCTATTCCCAGTTTCCTGCCCTGTCTTCACTTCGCTGGCTTTTAACACAACTGCATATCGTTTTTGTCAATAGGTAACATCAGCAAATTGATTCTCTTGTGTGTACGTGGTGTATAGAATTAAGTAGACCATGCTCCTGCTCTGCTCAATATTTTGTCTTCACCTCTTGATGGGAAATTGGAGGTTCATTTAGTTTAGAAAGCATTTTTTTGCAGTCCTGCTTAATTGAGAAGGAGCAGTGGTTTTTGTGGTTGTAAGAGTATGTTTTTGTTTGGCTTATACAACAGTTAGTTCTGGTCCATTAATGTGATTGGACAAGTCAAGTGGCATTTCAAGAGAGTTGATATTTTGTAAAACAGCACTGGGATGCTTGATGCTTCACTGTTTTTATCACTCTGTTTGTTTGTGTTCACTATATAGAATTCCAATCCTATCCTCTGCAGCATTTTTACAGGGCTATTTTCATTGGCGGAACATAATTGTGTCAATTACTGACCATATTGTGTCATTGCGTCGATATTAACTAGGGCTGGGTATTGATACAGATTTCCCGATTCGATTAAATTCCAATCACAAGGTCTCAATTACATTCTGATCTCAATTTGATTCGGTATTGATTCTTATGGGTGCATTTCTGCTTCAGCGTCCATTTTGCTCACATATAAAATACATTTTCTCTTATTTATAAAGGAAATTCCCTCTTAATTATAAAGGAACCTTCTACTAGGCAACCCTTCTGGGTACAATTTGAAAATATTAATTTTACAAATGAGATATTATCATTAGTTTTTCATAAAATTGGTCACATATTAGCTTTTGAAAAATTTTCAAATTCAGTCTATTCTATCAATTATTGTCTTGAAATTGCATATATTATGTTGCATATATATTTTTAGGTACATATTTATTGTTTCCTTGCATAATTTGTTGATCCGATACCTGATCTGTATCGGCTCCGATACTGAATCCGATAATGTGTGTTAGTCATGTTTGTTACTGTCAAGCTCAAAAATGAACATAAAAGAACCATAAAAACACAATTAAAGTTGTTCATATGACTCATACATTTTATTCAAAGCCACTTGAAGATGTGCGATAGCTCTGTGATTCACAAAAGGCTGTGTTTAATAAGTAAAATGCACGCGCAGTGAATGTCGCTGCTCTGTTTACACACACACACACACACATGTTGTGTTTCCATGTTTTATGGGGACTTTCCATAGACATAATGGTTTTTATACTTTACAAACTTTATATTCTATCCCCTAAACCTAACCCTACCCCTAAACCTAACCCTCACAGAAAACATTCTGCATTTTTACATTTTCAAAAAACATAATTTAGTATGATTTATAAGCTGTTTTCCTCATGGGGACCAACAAAATGTCCCCACAAGGTCAAAAATTTCGGGTTTTACTATCCTTATGGGGACATTTGGTCCCCACAAAGTGATAAATACACGCTCACACACACACACACACACACACACACACACACACACACACACACACACACACACACACGTGGCTATATTTAGCCCTCATGCAGTGCGCAATATTTGAGCGCTACTCATGAACAACAACTCAGATGTAGATGCTGAAAAGTTTGGTTCACTTATAATATGCATTTAGAACGGCACCGGCGGTGCTTTAAAAAAAAAAAAAAGTATAAATATAAAAAAAACACCAGTTTAGTTATTTTAAATAATTATTTTAATAATTATAGTTTAACAATAATAATTATTATTCTCCAGAACTCCATGTTTTTAAGTTTAATTGAATTTCATTATCAAAATGGTGTCTAATCAATTAGTAAAAATGTTATTGCTTTTTTTTTCAGACTTTTATTCAACAGCAGTCTTGTTTGTGATATTTTGAATAATAATAATCCATCCATCCATCCATCGTCAACCGCTTATCCTGTGTACAGGGTCGCGGCAATAATAATAATAATTATTATTATTATTACAGTGAATATTACATTTTACTATACAGTTGTTATATATTTCTGTTACAATTACTTCAATTTAAGGCATCTATCTTTTATTTTGATTGTGCTTTTATTATGACGAAATCTCATCTTTTTACACTGGCCTTTGAGTCTGACAAATGAAATGTAGGAAACAGTTTTGGAGTGTTTGTATTTTAGACTACTGGTGTTTGTGTATGTGGTAATTTTGAAATGTTTTGTATTCAATTTTATTACTGTGAAGCACTTTGGTCAACTCTTGTTTTAAATGATATGTACATAAGTTTGAGCTGAGATTAAAGTGCAAATACTGTGATTTAATTATATAAATATGTTGTTTGCGTGTGCTGTGTGGTTCACAATGGATGAGTGCTCTGCTCTGTCATCTCATACAACGTGAATGTATCAACGTCTGTGGAGTTTCTCAATGTCTGTGGAGTTTCTAGTGGATGAGTGGTCAGATTTATACATTGAAAGTATGCAGCTCATTCACACTAAGATTGCAGCTATTAGCAGTTTAATAAATTACCCTAGGACATGCTACGATTTTAATTCGATACATTTCCATTTCAGTGTAAAAGGAGTTACAGCACGTGTTCAAATTAAGCCTGTGAGCATTTTAAAGCTGTCGTTGTTAGTAGGGCTGGGCTATAAAACGTTATCGATATATCACGATAAAGAAAATCCACGATAAGCTTTTGAGGAATTTTCGATATTTACTGCGTGTCTTTAAAACACAAGCAGTTTGGCTTTCTCAGGCTGCGTTTCCACTTGGGCGGACAAAATCCGCTCAAAGGCGCTCACAGCGCTAGGAGAGAGCTTGCTCCGCACCGCTGCCAATCCTACGAGCATGACGCTCGGCTTTCATAGGTATTAATTGAAAACACTCTCAGCTTCTATCACAACGCGCCAGTGGTAACGTAGGGTCTGACTGGATGAACTTGTTAATGCTAGCTGCCTTGCTAACAATTTGGTTACGTCGGAAACCGGATTGATTCCATCCGCATCTCAAGACTTCATGACAAAGATTGCGCCCTCTCATCGTCTCTAGTGAAGAGCGCGACAGAACAACAGGGATGTGGACAACAGCTCTGATCTTTCTGCGCTGTAATCTTGATACAAAAAATATTTCATTTTAATGTAAAAATATTCCAACAAATACTGGACTGCTGCCACTATGCTTCAGAACAAACAGATGATCTTTTAACATTCATTTTCAATTGATAAACGGTAAAAGACTGTAAAATTGGTAAAAGATCCCGCAGACCCCACTGCTTTGGCCGTCTAGACCCCACCATTTGGCTGTTTAGAATAAATGTTTTCTTCTTTTCTTCCATCAACTTTGAAATAAAAAAAGAAAGTGCAATGTGTAAAGGTATATCGTGATAAATATCGATATCGAACAATATGAAAAAGATTATCGTGATAACAATTTTGGCCATATTGCCCAGCCCTAGTTGTTAGTCATAATGCATGCTGGTAAAGGATAGAGTCATTGCAGAAACACTGATATCATTACACCTTTTTTATTTTAGTATTGACTTGGTACCAAAATACCATTGCTTTTGACAACACTAGTATATATAGCTAGGCGCTAGCTACAAATGTAATATCCGCAATTTACTCACACTGTATGGCGACGTACGAATTACGCGGCGTTTCAACTTGAACTTAATATTGAAATAATCATTGTGCCACATTGCCATTATTAATTACAGGACTTACTATTAGCTGATTACAACTGTATTTTAGTTGTTACTACAAAATGCAAACGTTACTGTGTAGCTAGCAAAATACTCATCGGCCACTTGAAAGCAAGCTACATATTATCTGCAAATGGCAACAACAGTTCACTTTCTTTGTCGTCGTAGTTGTCATTTAGCTAGTTGTCTCTTAGTGTAGTGTCTCTCAGTTTTCCAAAAAAGTTTGGAAAAACAATCAGAACTTTCACAACTTTTCCTGTTCCGCAGATGAGCGAACAGGTTGGAGGAGTTCCTGTGTTTCTCTGCCTCATTTCTGCCACATGTTTTTCACAAAAGGAAACCATTTCCATAAAACAAACCCAAAATACTTCCTTAATTCAGACTTAACCCTATTAGAAGGTGAATAAAGGGTTAGCTGCATTCCTCCTTCTGCTTCCTTCTTGTTCACATTGCTTTTGTTTACATCAGAGTCCACACGTGTCATTTTTGCTGCATACACACGTGCTGTGAATCTTGATACATTAGTGGGAAAAAAATTACTGTGCTTTCAGAAAAATCTAAACAATTTGGCTAAAAGTTTAGCTAGAATTATTTACCGTAGTTTAAAGTGCCTACGACAACAATATTGTGCATGTTAATTACCGTGAAATACCATATTACCGAATACCGTCACATGTGTAAACTGCATGAAGAGTTTCTCTGTAGCTGAGTTCACATTCACAACAGCTGAATACTGTTCTCCTAATTTTAACATTTCCTCTTCTGTCCAAAAATACCTGGTTTCATGGGTAGTATTATTTGTATTAGTATTAGGCCTGTCACAATTATGAAATTTGGCTGGCGATTAATTGTCTCTTTAACACCGTAAGAAGTAATTTTTACATATTTAACTTCAAATTTAAAACGTTAAAGCTATATGAATGACATACAAATATGTGTATGTATATATAATATTAGGGCTGTCAATCGATTAAACATTTTAATCAAATTAATTACATGAATTAATCGTGATTAATCGCATATACACATTTGCTGAGAAAGCCCCTCATATAACAATAATTCAATATATATTGATTAAATAATTATACATAGATATCTTTAAATATAAAAATATTATATATATAATATATATAATATATATATATATACAAAATACAAAAATATTCAGATAATTAAAATGCGTTACATTCTTGTGACAGAAGAGTTAATCATTGATAAGACAATACAAAAAGCGGCTTTAGAATACAATGTATTGTTTACTACCATATTATTGATCATAAGTCAATCATTGGCACACAGTTCACAGCAATCCATTTCACAAGTGAATTTCTCAATCAGTTGGAGATTTATTATGAGGGCTTGTTTAAGGACCCGTCAATGCACACCTGCGTCAGAGATTTTTTTTTTTTAGAAACAACCCTACAGATATATATACTACAGATATATTTTACAATAATGCCAAGACATTATGTTCATTACATAGTGCAATGGTTTTCAATGCTTTGGAGTTGTTGGAGGTACAAAGAGTATTTAAATAATATTTTAAGTCTTTACATAAAAGTGCAAATAGGGGCTTTATAGACATAAATTTACACTTATGTATAAAAAAAACACATTCCAAAAAAGGCGAGGGGCAGATTCATCTACATCGTTACAGAAGGAGCAAGGTGGGTCTATTTCAGGGAGCATGTTTCTTAAATAAAGATTGACTGGGTAAAAATGGTGTAACAGCTTACAGGAAACCTCCTTAACCTTGTTGGTCATTAAATATTTGTGAAGTAAAGACCATACGACCTGCGTCAGACATGCTTGTGTTGTGTCTCGGGTGTGTTGCATCATAAAAAAAAAAGTAAAATTTTTAGGTCACTGTGTCAAGATAAATATATTGTTTAATACTCAATCTTTAAACACATCTTAAGATTCCTTAGTTCACATTTGCGCTCCTTCAAGTGTTTTGAACGCAAGACCGTAACGCACGTTTGTGTGTGTGTCCCCGCTGACGGGTTGTGAATGTTTTGTTCACTGTAATAAACTGTGTGTTGCTCACACAGCTGAAATTTCACTTACTGCCCTCTGGAGTAAACAGGTGGTACTACAAGCTTGCATCTCTCAGGAAAGCATTGCGATTAAATGCGTTCATATTTTTAAAGCGTTATTTTTTGTAAAATTAATCGCACGTTATTAACGCGTTAAATCGACAGCCCTAATATATATATATATATATATATATATATATATATATATATATATATATATATACTTTTTTTTCTCCACAATTTTGGAATGCCCAATTCCCACTACTTACTAGGTCTACTACTTGCCGTGGTTACTCACCTCAATCCAGGTGGCGGAGGACAAGTCTCAGTTGCTTCTGCTTCTAAGAGCTTCAATTTGTGCATCTTATCACGTGGCTTGTTATGCATGACACCGCGGAGACTCACAGCATGTGGAGGCTCATGCTACTCGTCACGATCTACGCACAACTTACCATGCAAGAATCACTTAATCGCAACCACGAGGAGGGTATCCCATGCGACTCTACCCTCCCTAGCATCCGGCCCAATTTGGTTGCTTAGCAGACCTGGCTGGAGTCACTTAGCACACCCTGGATTCAAACTTGCGACTCTAGGGGTGGTAGTCAGCGTCAGTACTTAATTGTCATATTACAGAATTGCTCGATATAGATTGCTGTTCAGAAACAAGATAAAGCCGAATTAATCAGAGGTTTAATAAACAGTAAACAGTTGAGAAGATAAGTTTGCGTTCCCTTTTTTTCTCATAAATGTTCACACCACTTTCATAATTTATATAAATATAAGAGATAAAATATTTTATTATTTAGTACTGCTCTTAAAAATCTACATTACAGATATTTACATAAAGTACTATGCACCTTGTGTAATAGTTGTGTAGAAGTCAAAAGCTTGATTTTATATATACGGTGCATGTATGTATGGTATGTAATGTAATGTAAAATATTGCCTTAGTCTTGCTTTACTGTTACCGGATTGCCCATACAGAGACTACAAGAGAGCAAATCGAATGAAAAAATAATGCAGTTTATTGTGATAATCCAATTTTCCACAGGTTTCCACGGGGCATTGAAAAGCATTAAAAGTCATTAAATGGATTTTGCGAAAATTAAGGCCTTAAATGGCTTTAAAAAGCTTTAAATGTTATTCCTACACGCATTAAAAATATAGATAGTTTTGAGAAAATAATATTACAAATTTATTTTGAATTTAACCTTCATAATTAATAACTTTGATTTGATGTCGCAAAAATATGTTCATTGGTGTGATAAACACTCGGAACCAGTTTGGTAATTGCCACCGGCCGGTGCAAAATTGCCGTAATGCCGGATGTTTGGACAGCGGCAGGCTGGGACCTGGAGGAGTTAGAACAGAGAATGTAAATTTAGTAAAGTCGAAAAGAAATGGGTAAGTGCAGATTCCAGCAAAAGTGGCTAGAAGTCAAAGAATTTAGGACATGGTTGCAGCCCGTTGGTTGTCAACATGGAGCCGTTAAATCTCATATGCAGTCCGATGGCCACAAATCGGCTTTAAAAAGCAGACAGCAATTAACTATCTCTAGTGCTGTGACCGACAAAGTAACCTCTTCAGCAACTACTACTACCATCACAAACACCACAACTGCTGCTGTAGTGACCACCGCTTCCTGCGGAGCCACTACCGAAGGAAAATCGATCGACCTTTTAGCAGCGTTTGGTTCGAATGCGACGCTGCAGGCAGAGGTGCAGGCAGACGTTTAAGACACCAGAGCGTGCAGCACCACTCATACGAATCAAAAGAAGGTGTTTCTGAGTTGTTCCAGGGAATGTTTCCTGATTGGCAAATAGCCAAATCTTTCACCTGTGGAAAGGACAAAACCAGCTACATTTTAATATGTGGACTTGCCCCATACTTAAAAAATAAACTGATATCTGCGATTAACAATGTAGCCTCAGCCAGGACCATATACAGGATAAATACAATAATAATACAATAAAAAAAAATACAATAAAAACCACCTGACCTGACCTGACCTGAGGATCTACCTTGATGAAGAGAGGAGGAAGAGACAGGGTGCCACGTGTGGACTTAAGAGAAAAGCTTTGGAAGATGAGCTGGAAGAACTGAAAAAGAAAAGGGAGGTGTTGATGGAGATGTGCGCCAGCCTTCAGAATGATGTCGATCAACTAGCTGAGCAGGCCAAAAACAAATCTAACACTCTCATGTCTCAAATGATTACAAAATCTAATACTCTGAGGAGATACAAGGACAAATGCAATGAATTGAAAAATGTTGAGTCAGAGTTGGAACTAAAAGTGAGCAAACTAATGCAATGATTAATTATCTTATTTACACAAATTTAAAACTGTGTAATTTCTATAGAACTTGAATTTTGCATAAATAAAGTTCCAGCCTTAAAAAGTTCTGAGTTTTTCCTTCGCTGTCCAGACTGATTGAATTTGGGGATATAGTTGAAGGAGGTCACGTGTATTCGATGGTGGTACAATTTACACAAACATAAACATAGTGGCTTTTTTCAAGTCATGGCTTGATGTGTATATGTATGTATATATATATATGTGTATGTATATAGAGTATATGTGTGTGTGTGTGTGTATATACGTGGTTAGTCATGGCTCGTGTATGGCATTATTTTTTTTTTAAATGGCATTAAAAAAGGCATTAAATAGCATTAAATTAGATTTGATGATACCTGCAGAAACCCTGACTCCATTGTATCACCACAGCTCCAGATCGTGTTCACTATTGACATCATGTCCTGCTCTGTCACCACACCCTCAGCCTATTTACAGACCCATAGGAGCATGTGTGCACATAGCTCGCTGCTGTCATGTTTGTGTTATCCTCCTGGGCAGGATTATGTTATTGTGTTAAGCTTAGAATTGGACTAACTTGGTGGTTTCTGTATTCACTCGCTGACCACTTTATTAGGTTCCTAATAAACTGTTGCTGAGGTGTAACATGGGTTGGTTTGCCTGTGATCACTAGTAAGTCTTCATAGGGCGTTCACTAGTGTTCATGGCCTCATATAGCGTATATCCAACCCTGCGAAGAAAGTATTGGTATATTTAAACTTATCAACAGCTGTTTTAATACTTTGTCAGTACTTTGGAAACTTGATCGTTCCCCTCCCCATTTTTCACCCAAGTGTAGAACAGCTGCATTTTCTCATGATCTCATAAAGACTAACTATATATGTGTCCCATAGCCTTGTTCCATTCCTGCCCCTTCCCATTGTGACATCAACAGTTCTGTTGCCGTGATGAGTTCTGCTCATTATCCAGTGTTTAAAGCTCAGCATCAGAGCAGCTTTGCTTGCATAACTGTCCCATTACAAAAACCACTCTTCCATTATTTCAGAGCCTTGGGCTAGTCCTCCATACATTGATGCTGTTGTAAAGCACTCATTAACTTTGTAAAAGCTAGCCCATTCTCTCTTGCTCATCTCGTACTGATCTTCTGTTGTGTTTGAGTTGCTTGATAGAATCTTTCATTCATCTTGAATAGCCTATCAAAATTGGTTGTTTTTTTGTCTGTTAAATTAAAGGGATTGTTCACCCAAAAGTTTTAATTCACCCTCATGCCATCCCAGATGTGTATGACATTATTTCATCTGCTGAATACAATTTTTTGAAGAATATTTAATCTTTTTCTCAGCAAACACACTTATCTTGTCTCTTCACAAGACATGGATTAAACCATATTGATTTCTTTTATGGTACTATGTGCTTTTCTGACCACCATTCACTTGCAATGTGTGGACCTACAGAGCTAAAATATTGTTCTAAAAATATTTGTGTTCATCAGAAGAAAGAAAGACTTGCACATCGGGGATGGCATTAGGGTGAGTAAATGATGAGAATTTTCCTTTTTGGGGGGGAAGTATTCCTTTAATGTTTTATGAGTGTGTTCATCTCCTCAAATTTCTAAAAAGCTCTGGATAAAGGCCCTGGTTTCCTTGTTAAACACTCAAAAATAAGAATTATTTTAATTTCACTCGCCCGGAATAGTTTTCTTTGGATGCCACCCTGTTAATTCATTCCAAAGCAATGAATATTTAATTCTGTAAAAGCCATCATACTCCACAGAAAGACACATCCTCCCCTCCCTTGGACACTGTCCTGTTGCTCTTTGTCTGAGAGCGGCAACAGATAGGGTGTTGTAAACTGATCCACAGGGTGTAGTAGTGCCTGTAATCTCTCTCCCTTTCTCTCTCCCTCTACTTCTGTCTCTCTTTCCCCCTTCCTCTTTGTTCACAGCAGAAACACCAGCTGCTCTGTTTCTCACTGAGCTCCCCCGCCTTTACTCCAAAATTCCCCTCTCTTTCTCCCTTTATCAGACATTCTCCCTCATTCCCTGGCTCTCTTAGATTTCCTTGCTCAATTTAGGATTCAGGCACTCTTTTTGGAGATCTGATTGGTCTGACAGAACATGCTGAATTTGAGCCATAATTTTGAGAAATTTTCCGCGTTTTGTGTGCCTGACAAATGACGATCATTGAAACCTTAGTTGCTAGGGGTGTAACCCATCAGTCTGGATCGATGTGCAGTGGCAAGAAAAAGTATGCTCATTGATTATTCAGAAAATGTCTCGCACAGGCACATAAATCACACAAACACAAAAGCCATCAATCAGCCAGTGATTTTTCGTCATTTGTGTCTCTCTCTACTCTCTTTTCTTTCTGGATAACAAAATCGACCAGTGATTGTCTTGCAATCGACTGGCCGAACGTGATCAACATCATATTAGGGATGCACCGAAATGACATTTCTTTGCCTATACCAGTACTGATTTTAACAAATACCTATTGTCCGATACTGATATTTTGTCTTACACATTGCTGAATGAAGTGCTGAATGAAGTGCTGATTGCAGTCTATTTTTTAAACGAAGCCTTTCAAGTTTTTGTAATCGTGCAAGACAATATTGCGATTTCAATCTTAACTCAATCAGTCATGCAGCCTTAATGGATACCATATGCTGCTGGTTTGAAAGCGTTTTGGATGGTTTTACCTCATCATGTATAAATGTGCCACTCTCAAAACTGTCACTTCTGTTAGAAAGTTTTTTCCTCAATGTGAGAACAAGAATGATTATAAATTAAATATTACATGTTCTTGGGAGTGCCAACACTTCTACATTCTGTTGCTATAATTATTTCTGGATTCTACATTTGAATTCAAATAATTTTTACAAAGTATGTTTGCCATTTTTTATTTTTTTTTTTATCCCCTTTTCTCCCAATTTGGTAGGTCCTCGTGGGGGTGCGGTTACTCACCTCAATCCGGGTGGAGGACAAGTCGCAGTTGCCTCCGCTTCTGAGACAGTCAATCTGCGCATCTTATCACATGGTTCGTTATGCATGACTCCACGGAGACTCACAGCATGTGGAGGCTCATGCTACACTCCGTGAAACACGCACAACTTACCACGTACCCCATTTAGATCACGAGGAGGTTACCCCATGTGATTCTGACCTCCTTAGTTACCGGGCCAATTTTGGTTGCTTAGGAGACCTGGCTGGAGTCACTCTGCACGCCCTGGATTCGAACTCGCGACTCCAGGGGTGGTAGTCAGTACTCGATGAGCTACCCAGGACCCCCAAAATCTGTTTATAATTAATTATAAATGAACCATCAGTTTTTCATAGCTGCATTTTCATGCTTAACTGATTTTCAGATGGTTTTAATTTGGTCAATAATTGGCCAATTAATATTGCCGGTCGATACATCGGTGCATCTCTACGTAATATGTACTTCTGTCATTGAATAAAAAAAGTTATGTTGTGATTTTTAGAATCAATATCAGAATCATTCAAATGAACGATCGCAATTAATCCAATTTTGTTTTTGTTTTAATCCAGCCCTAATATTTACTATATAATTTGATCTATATAGTTTATAATATATATATAGTTTAGTGATTGGTTTGATCCAAAAAAGATTCATGCATACTCTTAGCAGTTTCTGCGTAACAGTTTATTTCTTGATTGAGTTGTATGCGCCCTATTTCTTTAAAGCCAACACTTTATAGTAGCATTAGGCTATGCCTAAGTAATTTTACTTAAATTTATGTTTTTATTATATTACTAGGTAAAGAGAAAAGTTCTGCAACTGCAGTCACACCTCAGTTGGTAACCAGAATGCACACATTCATGTCAGAGCGTGTAAGAGAATAATTAGACAAAGAGGAAATTTTCAATTTCCCAGAAGATTTTTTTTGACTAAAACAAGGCAAAGTAGATAAGTTAATAGGTTTTATTTTTACATTTATAAAGAAACTTAGTTGGACACTAATTTTATGTAAAAGGAAATCAAAAAGTCAGAGTGCTTGTGTTTTTTCTTGTCTGTCACATTAGAAAAGAAGATGTGCACATGCCTTCCTGTGTTTGTGTACATGACCACGTGTGTATGCGTGTTTGAAAAAGAGAGAACCTACTCTGGTCAATGTGTCTCTGCCTAGTCCCCTGACTCTGGGTGGGTCCACTGTTATATAGTGTACTTAATGCTGTATGTGTGTGTGTGTGTGTGTGTGTGTGTGTGTGTGTGTGTGTGTGTGTGTGTGTGTGTGTGTGTGTTTTTCGGTATGAAAAAGGTACTTCTCCCTTTCGCAACACAAGTGGCTACAACTCAACAATCCCATCATTCATACAATCCAAGATAGCAACACTCTATATGATCTACTCCAGGAAGAAATAGACTGATCTTATCCACACAAACACACACTGAGCAGAGATAATGAGATGTATATGGAAGTAGAATGGCAGTGAAATATAAGCCTATGTAAACTAAATTCTCCATTCATCAACAGTATCTGACAGTTTGCATAAGGAAGCATATTTTAGTTTGATGTTGCTTTAACTTATGCAAATACATTACAATGTGGTTTGCAATGTATTTAGCATTTCTCAAATATTGTTTTTGTTTCCCCGTCCTGGTCGTTTTTTTGACGTTTATTATATACACATATAGAAATTTAGATCAACTCTGCTGGGTTAAATGCACATTGTGTGAAAAGTGATACATGTGAGACCCAGGAACCTGCATTGGGTGTGATCACAGACAGGTGTATCCACTATACAGGTGTATCCTGGACAACAGCTGCCTTAGCAACCACGATTAGTGATGTCACAGGATATTCTCTCACAGGAGAGGGGAAGAACACACACACAGAGCTTTTTAATTAGCTCAGGCACTTTAATTAAGGAACATTATGTAACAATATGTATTAACATCATGTAAAAAATCTCATTCTCATTATTGTAATGACAACCCCCCCCCCAATAATAATCTTATTTAAAATGTTAAGAAATTATAACATGTTGTACTCTCTGTAATTTATGCCGATATTATAAGAATAGTATTTTTTTCAATTTGGATAAAAAAAATGTTGGTGATTATTTAAAAAAAATATTGAGATTGCAATATGATTGTAAAACAGTTAAAGGACGGGCAAGGAGGAGGCGAGAACTGGCTTGTCAACATAAATTATATTTTAATGAGAAACTCAAACCAAAAGCACAAACATAAACACACATGACGGACATGCCCGTAATTATCTCTCTCTTGAACCATCGTCAACGGCCGCCTTTATCCCTCGCGCGCCTCATCAGGCCGATTGGCGACCGGGCACGCGATATTCCGACCCGGTCCCGCCCCCCTCCGCTCCACAATTATTTACATAAAAAAGAAAACAAAAAAAAAAACCTATAGGCATTTCCTTTTGGCAAACATACTCTACTGCCAATGGAAATACTGTTCAAGAAATTGTATTCACATTTGACTCCTCTTAAAAAGAACTAGTATAAATAAATAAAAATACAGTAAAACATACATCTTTACATTGTATCTGTTCACTGTGTACCTGTTTTTGTCGACTTTGTGATATGGTCTCAGCCCACTTTTAATCAGTATTTGGGAACCCAATAATAAGAAATTTTCTCTGGAATATATACTGCCTGCCCAAAAAAAAAAGTTGCCGTTTGGATTTAAATAAGTAGACACTTAAGAGCCTATGATTGGATCATTATTGCTATGATTAATATGTTTCAGCTGGCAACAATTCTTTTAACCCTAACTGATGCAGTATGTAGCTTCTCATTTCTTAAACAGCCATGTTGGAAGACGTATCCCGTGGCCATGGAAAAGATGTTACTGTGTTTCAGAAGGGGTGAATTATTGGCCTGCATCAAAATAAGAAAACAACTAAGGAGATTGCTGAAATCATATATATATATATATATATATATATATATATATATATATATATATATATATATTAGGGCTGTCAATCGATTAATTAATTAATTACATGGTGTCCCGATTAATTAATCGCGATTAACAGCTGAAATTTGACTTACTGCCTTGAGTAAACAGGTGGTACTACAAGCTTGCATTTCTCAGGAATCTTCCTTATTATGGTCCGTGGGCATGCGATTAATTGCGTTACTTTTTTTAACACGTTATTTTTTTTTATTATTATTAATCGCACTGAATTAACACGTTAAATCGACAGCCCTAATATATATATGTGTGTGTGTGCGTGCGCACATGTTGGTCTATCTATCATTACGTGTGTGTATGTGTTTTAAATTCTGGAATAGCTTTGGTGATGAGATATCCACTCATGTAAATGCTCACTGTTCTGATTTAATGAAGAATGGTGGCGGGCACTAAAAAGGTCTGTGTTTTAATGACGCTCTTTGGTCTGTTTGTGGTACTGCGACCAGATGAGTAGGTCTCTGCTTAATGTGCCCCCTCTCACACATCTAATGTCTGCATTTTGAGGTTTGTCATGTAAGTGTATCCCTGTGTGATAGAGGATTTACTCACAGTGGAGGAAGAAACCACCTCTAACATCATCAATTCATCCCACGTCCTTACTCATGATAGGTGTGAAGAATGCTGTTTGGAGCAGATGAGATGCACCTGTTGCACCTATTCACCACTGCTATGTGCACTTGCTAGAAGAGTACACAGTGTAGCAGAATTGGGACACCTCATACCCTTTGACTCAGTACCGATCTTTCCTGATGGTGTTAGGAATAGGATACCCTGAATCACAAACCACTTCCTGGAGACTTTAGATCCTCTTCCTTTGTTTTATTAGTGGTGATTTCTAAGGCTAAGCATCACTATGTTGGCTTTCATACTGTTATTCTATGGACTTGATTTTTTTTTTTTTTTAAATGCCTAAACTAAGGGCACAATTGCTGACTGTAACTTGTCCCAGTGCTCTCAAGCTACATCATCCAAAAACACAGACCTTCAGACTGTTCTGACCCAGGTCATGCTATGATTTTTCAAACTGATCATGCTAACGGATTTCACGTAGTGAAAGAGCCAAAATCCCATAGATTTACATTGACTGATTGTTCAAATGGGCCAAGATTCTTCAAACTCAAACTGTCAATAAATTAAAATCAAATTCAAATCCATCCATCCAAAATTTTCAACCAGTGTTTAGAACTTGAACAAAAAATTTCAGAATCGAATGTCAAATTGGTTAATGTGTCAATTGCATACATTCTTTTTAGCCGATTAACATGTTAATTCTGACAGCTCTAGTAAAAATCGAATTTTTCTTACACTGTGAAAATGTCTGTAATTTTAACAGTAAAAGTCTGCAAAAATGCTACAGTAAAAAATGTTAATTGTAAATGGGCAGTTTATCTTCAAATATATGGTAAAAATTATAATATATTTAAAAAGACAATGTAATTTTACAGTACAATGTTGTAAAAATGTATTTATTTTCTAAGCTTTTACCATATAATTAACGTTAAACAATTATATTATGTTAACAAGCGAGTACGTGTACTTTTTATGGTAAATTATTTTTTAAATTACGGTTAAAAATACAACATTGCATTCCCAGAATTCCCTGCGTTACCCATCACCCTTCATTTCATTATATTGTATGGGTATAGTTATGTTTGGGGTGTTCTGTGTTATATTTGATGTAGTTTAGTTAATATTTATTATATTATTTTAATTTCACATGCATTACCCTGATGGTGTTGTGTTTGTGTGAGTGACACTGAGCAATACCTCTACATGTTTATTGATCATTACTCTTGTAAAGGCCACTACTGATGAACTTCATGTCATCATGTGCCTTTCTGTAAATTCTACGGTGGGTAACAATACATTATAAAGTGAAAAGAAGATTCTTACTGTTTTAGAAGGTTAAAGTATTAAGTTTATATATTTTAATAATATAAATGGTAATGCATTGTAAAATATACAGGCATCAAAATTGCATCCCGTAAAGCCTGAATCGTGGTTACCGTATTTTTCACAGTGAATTTTTGGCTTACAGCTACCAGTTTTTTTTACTGTAAATTTTACAGGATTTATTATTTTTTTTTCAGTGTAAATAAAAGCCTTTCCAAGGCCAGTCACCACCGCTACGTTCACTGTGAGTTCATATATCCGGAGATAGAGAATCAGTATAATAGTTTATTATGTCGTTTTTAAAGTGAAAGTTCAGGAGTATTTAATTTAGAGTGTAATCCACTCTACACAATGATAGCTTACAGCAGTCTGTGGGATTGAGTCAGTATAGCAGATACTTTAGGAAGGCTTTTTCCTGACAATGCTACAATGAAACTATTCATCTGAACTCAATGCACACTCACACACACACACACACACACACACACACACACACACACACACACACACACACACACACACACACACATCATTCATTTCAACCCATAATGAACACACTGAAATGCAACAAAATGACTTAAAATACTCTTTGCCTCTCCATGTGCACAAACACACACAGTCGGTGTGCATCTGTTGGCGCATTGGATCATATTGTCAATACATGAGATGGCCATCAATCTGGGAAAGAATCAGACATTTCGCAGTTCTGTCTATGCCATCATTATCTTTATATGTTTAGATACAGTAGTGTGTTTGTGGGCGTCTGTTTCTATCCATCAATCTGACACTAAACACTAAAGCTCACCACACGAGAATGCAAAGAATGCTCCAGATGTGTCTCTGTGTGTTTGGGTGTAGTAAAGAGGCCAACAGCAAGCTTTTCCACTTCTTTTCCATCCCTTTTCAAACTGTTCTTATGAATGGATGGCCACTTTGGCTTTGTTCACACTGCACATGAATCTGATTAATTTGTTTTTAATCTGATCTTTAGGACTGACTGTTCACTGCCATTATGCAAGAATAAAATGCACAATACCAGTAAGACAGCATGTCAGCGTCCTCGTCTAACTAAACTTGATATAAGCAAAATCTCACCAAAAATTTAATCAAACTGTCCAAAAACCTTGAGTTCATGGCAACTGTAGCAAAATGTAATGAAATGTTACTCTACCAAGCAGAGCCTCTTAGCACAACTGCATGAGAAAGGAACGCAAGCTTTCCCGGATCCAAGTGCTGCTGAGTTTCTTTTTCTTGGATCTGAATAATTCATAACATTTCTGCAACATCGATTCTCATGCATCGATCTTGGAATATGATTTTTCAATTATGAATAGTTAGTCTTTGTCAATAATCGATTTAAAATATATAAATATTAAATTATTACGCGAGTGATATAAATGAGACATGCATGGCTTCATTCTCTAGCGTATCCCGGAGCATGCGCTCTCACAGATTGCCCTTCACAGATGCGTGGTGCTCGCTTCCATCATCCTTCATGGGATCTCAACTGCTCTCCGTTCCATCCGTAACTCTCATTGAAGCTTTTTCTGTGCAGCTTTTCAAGTATTTCAAGCACCTTATATCTGGTATCTCCTCCAAATGGCCACTATCTCACGAGCAAATATCAGCTCGCAATAGCACTCTTGTCGTGAGTCAAACACGCTCAAACCAATTGATACAGCTGCCAACTCACTGCGTTGCCACTACATGGATGGAAATTAACGGGAGCTTGGGGCAAAAATGGCATTAAAAATGGGGCCTGAAATCCAAATTAGGTGACAAAAGAAATCCCTCATAAGGAATTCTTCCATTTTTTATTTGTAATCTAAATATGACTTTTGGACCATCAAAGTGCTGGCACCCATGCATTTCCATTATAAGGACCTGACAGATCTCTATCTTCTAAAAATCTTCATATGTGTTCTGCTGAAGAAAGACACATCTGGGATGGCATCGGGGTAAGTGAATAATGAGATAATTTTCATTTTTGGGAGAGCTATTCTTTTAATGTGTTAATTAGGGATGGCCACGAGTACTCGGACGTGGCAGCAATGATCGATCATGAAAACGATGATCGATAGTGATCACGCATGATGTGACTTTTCACTTAATTCAAAATCCAGTGACAATTACCTGACAACTAAACACAAACGTGTGAAAGAGGGAGCATATTTTTTAATTTTGAGATAGATTATATTGTGACTTTGAGGGGTAAATTGATTTGACTTCTCATGGCAAACAAACTGATACGACGCTGCAATGCTATTGTTACAATAATCAAAACAAAGAGAATGTAATTATCTGTGTTCTGAAAACCTGTCCCTGTAAAACTTTTGCTGAACACGCTTTATTATCATTTAATGTAAGAACTTTGACTTGTTAATGGATATTATTTAATAAAAGTGAATGATAGTCACTGACTAAACCTCCCTGCCCTGCGTGACGTAACACACACCTGCATCTTGAAGAAAGGAATGAAGATTTATGCTCGAGATTCCAAGTTAGATATCCGATATAAAGTGTCATTCCGTTGCAGTTTCCTCAGTTGACAGGTGGAAATTCAGACTCTCCGAGTTGAACGAACGCTTCATGAATCACAGCAACAACAATACAGAGCATCGTGGCTTTCCTCACAAGAGCGCACATTTGGACACACACACATTTAAACATACGCACCAAGCGCGTGTGGCAGTGTACAGCAGGCGAGTGTTTCAAACAGATAGACAGAGCTAGACAGAGTGCAGTTAAATGCAATACAATGCAGCATCTTCAAAACTGAACTTCAATTTAACATGCACATTAAAACGCAATGGTTATGGCATCTCCTTTTATTTGAAAATAGACGGTTCAGATAGTCACAAAAAAACAACAAGATGCAATGCAGCAGTCATAGATGTTTGTAAGACATGTTATTATACAGTTATGAACATGTAATTGCCCCTTTAGAACTCGACGAGTACTCGAGTAATTAGTCAGAATACTCAAGTAGACAAAATGACCAAATGCCCATCCCTAGTGTTAATATTTTGATTAGTTTACTGATTCAGTGTCCCCACAGTCATGTAAAACCTGGAAATATCAGGGAATTTTAAAATTGTGATTTCAAGACCTGGAAAAGTCATGCAAATTATTTTTATAATGAAATATCGAATACTTTTCTAGCTATGTTCAGCTCTGAAATATTTTATTGGCACATTGTACTCTTATACTATTATTGTATTCCAAGTAGCCTGTATATACAGTATATGTATTTAATATGTTTTCTTTCAAGTTACTTTTGATGCCATAAACAATCTTAAGTAGTTTGTCTTTCTTTTTCTTGCCAAATGCCTTCTACACACAACACGACTTTCAAAGCCGTCGGATCATGGTACTATTCATATTGCACAACTGTCTGTCTTGTCATATAATTCATAGCGTTTTCAAATTACACGGAATCAGAGACATGGGTGAACACATTACAAGTCATTTCACTGTTGGTGAATCCCCGACAGTTCTGCCTGGACTCCAAATTACGTTTCACAACAGCGTACACACGAGAAGTGATACGAGATACAAAAACAAATGCATGATCACATGTTATGCGTTTCAGAATATGATGTGTATATTTTTAAATAAAAAATATTTTATTGGTTACAATATGAAAAAGTACCTCATTCTGAAAAATCGATCTATTTGCTTACCTGTCTGTCCAAGAGAATTGGCAATTGCTCTCCAACTCTTCTCTTTCTCCACCCGGTTGTGGTACAGTTCAGATGAAACATCAAATCTGGGTCTCCTGCCAATGTTCCACAAATTTTACCTCCATTGCTTCGGTCCAATGTGACTTTCTCAATACCGCACGCAGCCTGTTGCAGGTACATCAAGACTCACACTGAAACTTTCCCTGCCCCGTTTCTTGCTCTCTCATTGTCTGTAGGTCAACGCTGCAGTTGTATTCAGTCAAAGCATATTTCACATTGCACGATTTGGAATCCGACTGGTCCAGATATTTAATATTCCAAAGTCGCTGATTCTCTCAGATCGCGTCTTTGATAATTCATACATTGGAATCGTTGCTCAAGGGGGTGAGCTCTGATTTGCCTACGATTTCAGGCTTTTGTTGGCGATCACCACAAAACTGTCGGCGAGCGAAAATCGGGCTTAAAATTGTGTAGTGTAAACTCGGCATAAGACACATTAGGGAAAGCATTTATAAAATACTATAAATGCATTTGAAAAAAATGCTGAATTGAATTGTTAATCAAATCGAATTTCATTGCGAATCAAATTGAATTGAATCGTTTTAAATTTGCAAAAATCTTTTTGAATCTAATCCAAAACATTTGAATCATGAATCTAATTGATTCGCTGTCAACACAAAGATTCACACTCCTAATCACCACTTTGATGACATGTTAACTCTTTATAATGAGACCATCAAGCAACTGCTGGGCTCTACTTCGGGGTGGATGATGTAAATGTGTTAGCAGCTAGAAATGTTCAACTATCATTTCTATCGCGGTTATGCAAAATCCCACCACGTGGCAGGGAATTAGTGTTCCAGAAAATTATGATATTATTTTTATAGGTCATTATACTTTTGCATTATTTTGCATTTCTCACAAGTAAAACAAGAAATGGAATGCTTCAATAGACTGTTATATGTTAACTTAGTGTTGCACATTTGCCTACACCGGTGCCATAGTACTACCACATGCTCAAGCTTCATAATACTGGTGGTACAATAGTGTTTTCCATTAAATACTGTTGTATTTATGTACCTAATGCTTATGCAGCAAGACGCTGATAGGAGAGCAAGGCATAGTCAAGACACAACCGGCAAAGACATCCACTTCGGGGGTTGTTCACTCTGAACGAGGTCGTCTTTTTTTATGAAAGCATGCGATAGATGGACGTCTTTGACCATTGCGCCATGTCTTGCTTTTTTTTCTGCGTCTCCTGCAGCAACGATGCTTTTTTTTTGGCGCTGTGTCCATTTAAAACAAAGTTAAACTTTTAAACTGTGTTTTATTAGTTGCACTGCATCTGTTTTAGCCCAAGAATGTAACTCATCGTCAGTGCTTGACACACATCCAAAATTCGAATGCTCATTTTAGCATTTAGCATTTTTATGTTAAATTCAAATTTCAAATTTGACTACTTATTGTAAATTACAACATATACTAATACATTATTAATATTAAAAGTTGTATACGTTACCATTAGTTAATGCATGAACTAAAAAATGAACAATTGTATTTTCATAAATTGACATTAACCAAGATTAATGCTGTAAAAACATTGTTCAATATAAGTTCAAGATACCTAATACTAATGTGAACAAAAATAACCTTATTTTGAAGTGTTATCAGTCTTACCAGTTACCATTCTCACAGTTTTGCCCTCTCTCTTTGTCAGAGTCCTAACCTCTGTCCTTTTCTCTCTCTTGCACACCGTTTCTTTATTTTATCTCTTTTTCTCTTTAAGTTTATGGCCTTCATTCATTCGTTAACAGTGACATTTTGAAGGCCTGAAACCAAAAATGGAATGATTAAGGTAAATAAATATGGGGTGAGCTCATGACTGGGCAAAGTGAGGAAGACAGAAGGAAGGACAGTCATTTTGAATTCTCCATTTGGCCTGAGGGGTTTGAAAGATCTCAGAATTGCTGCCATTCTCACAGCAGCTGAATAGAGCTCCCTTTGTATGTGTGTAAGCGTGACTGAGCACTGTTCAGTTTTAGAGTTGAACAGAGCAAGTTCTGATATCAGGGTTGTCTAGGTGACTTTCTGTGTTGTTCAGAGGTGCATAGTTTTAGGTCTGCCCCCCATATTAAATAAATGTATGGTGTGCAGTCTTGAGAACAGATGGTAAGAAAAGGACAAAACATTTGAATGTTAATCTGTTTATACAACTCAATAATACAACATTTTATAATAATATATACAATATTATTATTGTATAATTATTAAATTGATATTGTAATATAATTTCAAAAATTATAATTATATTCTAAATTATAATCAATGTTATATTATTATTATTATAAATATTATAATTATAATATAATAATATTGATTTAATTTTAAATATGCCGATTTGTTTGTCATTTTGAAAAGTGATTTATTTATTTACATTATTTTTGTATTAATAAAAAAAATCAATTATTTTTTTAAGTGACACTCCTCATTTTCCACAGTTTTTGTGACCATGTTATGCGTGCAAATTATTCTGTATGTGTAACTGAGTTGAGTTAAATACTTCGTCATGCTTCTGTTAATGATTCTGTGTGTATGTGTGCGTTTTCTAAGCTTGTTTAAGTATTATAAAACAAGTGTGACTCAAATATATGCGTGTACACTCCCTAAATGACCTGCCCCGCCACACACACACACACACACACACACACACACACACACAAAGTTCCAGGCTATTTATAGTTGGCTACATCATCATACCATTAAATCTTCATTAAACTGAGGCCTTTTAGACATGCTCTGAAGACACACTTAATATGACCTTCATTCCAGATGCTCATTGAATAACAACTGAGGTATGATCTGAAGCGAAACGGAGTGGAACTAGATTGGGTTTAGTTAACGCATTGTACTGCTTGCTTTTATCTTTGTGTCTCTCATTATTCAACTACTTTTAACATATTTCACCCTCTTCATCTTTTTATGCCCCTGTCTAGTGGCTGCATCTGCATTCTGTCCTGTTTTGCCTTAATATGACAGCAACACTCTTCCAAATTAACATCAACAAATGTTCCTCCCACACACTGATATCAAGCAGACACTTTTGACTAAATTCTTTGAACATAAACTGTGTTTTCACAGTAAACACCCCCTAGTGTCCAAGCATAGAAGTACAACCTGCATTTTGCAAGCACACATGGGAATTATTTTCCTTGCAAACCTCTGTTTGTCTTTGATGCACCTAGACAGACATAGAGATTGAGAGCACATGAGCTGTTATTTGACTGCACCATTGATGCATTTCATTTTCTAACTTAAGTACTCAGTAGCGGTGTTTCCACTATTGGCCCAAATGAGGGTGTGCTATTGCGAGCCAGAGACAGTGGCGTTCCCACTCTGACTTCCGGGCTTCATTGTGCCGCCACAGCGATTTGTCCTTGGGGCAAACAAGGCCAACTGGGCATTGAAGTGGGGTCAGTGTCAAAGGCGGAATTTTGCTGAGTCAAGTCAGGGGTTTCAGCACCAAGATCACCGAACTTGCAGGTTGTGTATCCAGCTCACAATGGTGCAGGTTCTGGAAAAATAGAAAAAATTGCAGGCAGAGTACAAATCAGTTAAAATGCACAATGGACAAGGCGATGCCCAAAGATCATGGTTTGAGATCATGGATCATGTGCTGGGACACCATCCTACTGTTAGTGGAGAGTCCACTCCGGACACCATAGCAGTTACATTCGGTGAGTTGTCAATGCTAACTTATCTTGCTGGCTTGCTAATGTTTACATACGATATAAACTCAATATTCTAGATAACATGATATCTCCGCTTGAGCTTCCCTCGTGCTTGTGAAATGGGTGGGGTGTGTGACGTTGGCACAAGGGCGGTGTATTAAGGGTAAGTTTTAGGTCAACGCTGCGGGGCCGTTAGCCCAGTGGTGGGAATGCAGATTGTTTTTGGTATCGCGGCTATTGGCCTAGGTTGGCCATTTGTTAGCCCTTGCACGGTCTTGATAGTGGAAAAGCAGCTAATGAATTGCAGAAATTGGGAACCAGCATATGTGTCTGAGTTACAGGTCTGCAAGTGCTTTAAAAATAAACCTGACCAGTACTCGAATGGTACAGTCAAATTTTAAGCCAGGGCCCGACCCCGAAATCGTTTACTCTCTTTATAATTTCTTCTCCTAGCAAGTATTGTTGCAATAGGCTGTATTTTATGCAAGCATCGTTAGCAACATTCGTAACAGTATTGAAACAGTAAACATACACTGTTTTATAAAGGCCCAGAGCCCCTGAATACACTACAGCAGAAAAAATTTCGGATGGCTTGTTCATTTTTTCATTAATTACAAACCCGACCTGAACCTGAAGTCCTACTTGAAAAGTGACCCTGGTGGGCTCTCAGGTCCCGTCAGGCCCAGGTCGGGTTGCAGATTTCTAGTATCAGATTTCCTGTTGTAACTGTGAAAACATATAACTCTCACACTCAGCTCATACACTTTAGTGGAGTAGATTGGGTACATCCACTTCAGCACCTTATATTCCATTTACACCGTGCATAAACCGCAGTGAAGCTTTATTTCTATTCTTCATCAACAGTACAGAAAATGCTTACCAACAAAACTACTGTAAGCATTCCCAGTTACATCTTATTATGATCAATTACAAATATCTTTCACATTGATTCTTGAATTGATGCACCCGTAACTTGGAATGTTTAAAGACAGTCATGAGTTTCCAATGGATAAATACAACATTCTTGTGGCATTCATGTGTGCTTATGTCAAAATACATTTCTCCTCACTATGGTCAGAAACATACTTTACACAAGTATGCGTAAACAGATCCGAGCAACACACATCATTGGTATAATATAGATAGTCTCAGAGTTACTGTTGAAAGTAAGGAAGTAAAGGGCGGGACTTATTTACAATTTCCCTCGCTGTCTTAATCTCTCGCTCTGCTTATTTGTCCTCTATCTGCAGCTCACTCCCACTTCGTTTCCGTTTTTTATGCCTTTCTTTAGTCGAGGGGGAAGCTGTGTCTCTGTGTTCTGTAGTGGGACTGATAAAGAGGGTCTCAGTGGGGGGTGGACTGACTGGAGATTTTATTAGCAGTATTTATCACGGCTGGGTGGGCACACGCAGTTTGATAGAGGGTGTGACATGGATAACGAGGAGGGAAGAAATACATCCCTCACGGAACAGCACGACGACATCACTCACTCTGAGCTTGCAGCCACAACACACGGGGTAGGCCTGGTGAAGACACCCCAAATCCTTTTATAGCAGAAGCTGAGCAAAAACTCAGAAAACTTAGAGTTTTGTTGAAGGATGTTCAGAAATACAATTTTAGATTTGAATTTACAATGGAAATAATATTAATGGAGTAAATATTCATTGTATAATAGGTATTGGAGGGTACAATTTGTTGTACAAGTTGGTTGTGCATCAAGTATTTGTTCAAAGAAAGTGGCCAACACTGTTTTTATATATGCAGTGTTGCAATACTTTATACTTTTTTATGCAATAAGTTCTTTGCTTTCCGTGTTTACTTGCACTTCCTTAAAAAAAAAAAAAAGCAAGCTGTTTTTGTCACAATCTTTGACTTTCTTATTTTCTCCTTGCGTCATTTCTCTCATTCCTGTATATTTCCCCATTTCAGTGTTTTTTCAGGAGTTAAACTGTGTTCCTGTGCAGACTGACTTTTTGTTTTTGTGGACAGCACCCTCCCCCATCATCTAATATCTTTGCGAGTTGCATCACGTCATTTCCCCTCATCACCCTCTTCCTCCTCTGACTCTCCCTTGTGCTTTACTGTCATTGTTTATGGGTTTATGGTTTTCCTTAGTTTGACACCCTTATTTGCATCACTCTGACTAAGTGATTTTCTGTTCCTTCGTGAAAACTGACGTAGGCCTGTCGCGATTATTAAATAATCGTCTGATCGCGGTTATTTAATCTAAACATGGTTATTTGATAACCGCAATTATTGTGTACTTCAATTTTAAAAGGAATTTTAAGCTAATAGGCTAAATGTCATCAATGGCACAAATGTCAATCAGCCGCTTCTGTCTGGAAGAGCACGTGAACTGCTTTTCTCATGCGCACTGATGCATGCACCATTAGCGATCGTATAATGGCAAAAGTTTCTGGTCATTGTGAGATCATATACGCAGTGTTAATGACACAGAAGAGGAGATCTGCGTTTACTCTATTTCTGTGGAGTGATGAAATGTTGAAACAAAATCTCAAAGTTTTGCTTCATGAGAAATAAGTGCTCGTGGTTTTTATCAAAGAGCATTAAAAATGTGTGAAAGTGAAGAAATTAGGACAGAAATATTTACTATTGCAGAACATAATATAATATTTACAAAATTATATATATATTTTTTTATAAAAATATATAATATAAAATACAGGAGTTTCAAAACAACAGTGTAATATAAACCTGACCAAAAACGAAAGTTGACCAAAAAGAGGGACAAATGTATTTAGAAATATTATTGATATTTAAAACATTCTTTTTTATGTCATTTATACATTTTTAAAGCCTTAAAAGGAAATCATATCCCTGTTTTATTATTTGATTTATATCTTTGAAGATAAATATGAAATGTGACATTTAATCTTGAAAGCCCTAAAATAGACAATTCTCATAATTGTGCCAAATTTCATAATCATGACAGCCCTAAACTGACCTGCCCCACCACAGTGAGGTTCACTCTGCATCATTTTATTTTTACATTGTATTATCTCAGTTGAGGTCTGATGATTGGCACCTTTGCAAAATGGCTGAAATGGTGCTGTAGTTTTAGGCTCTAACCATAGTTGCTGTAACATTATCAGTGTAACCACAGCGATTAGCTCTGATGTCATGACTGAATCCCCTATGAACTGCTTTAGGGTTATTCTCGTAGTGTTTGTTTACCACCAACAACCTATGAGTCAGCAGTTGCACTTTGGACTTTTAAAGGTGCACTAAGTAAGTTTGTCCACATTTCAAATAAATTCAATAGAATTTTGACCAATTCAATTAAACTGATATACATTCACATAAGAAGAAGACTTATGCCACTGGTCAAAACAAATCTGTGATTTGCAGGGTTCCCATTGTCATGGAAAACCTGGAAGTCGGCATGAAATAAAAATGTACCCTACTTATTTTCTTAATGTATGCTACTGGTTTTATTGTGAACAATTTATCGATGCATATTTGTTTATATATATATATATATATATATATATATATATATATATATATATATATATATATATAAATAAAATTACCTCCTAAATCTTCTTTGACTTCTCTTACCTCCCGTATGTGAGACCTCATGGCATTTGTGTCCAATAGCCAATAGTCAAATGTTTTTTAATCAAGGTCACATGATGGCATGGGAGGAGCAGACGTATGAGCGACGAGCTCTGCGCACTTTGCTAGTTTTTAAAAGAATTATTTTCATGTTTTAATCCGGTGAGATTCGATACGCCAAGTTACATATTCGTTCTTTGTGGTAAATATGGCAAAGAATTCAAAATCCTCGGGCTCTGGAGATATAAAAAGACAATTACGTGCTCAAGATGAAACCTCTGATGGGCCTGCAGACCGGGGACTCGATTTGGATGGCAGGGCTGGGAAATTCAGCGTCAACTGTCCAACATGTCGGTGATACTGACGGAGGTTGTTGCTGACTTGGAGGATCTTGCTGTAATATGACGATTGATTACAGCAATGTACCACTACAAGTTAACCTTACCTGTCAGAGTCCCAGTCATAGCCCCGCTGCATTCATCAGTAGTTTTGGAGGAGGACTCCTGTGCTGGGCATGTTCATGGAAGCTCTGTGGCAGGAGGACTCTGAGAGGATGACTGCACCAGCTCGGTCTTCTTGCAGTTGAAGACGGAGCAACTTTCTGCTCTTAAGTTTATTCCGTGCACTGTCAAGTGCTTCATCAGATTTGTCGTGTTGCCGGTCTTGGCAGCAATTATCTTGTCGCAAATATTGCATTGCACACTGTTGGCATCGAGCCTGGTGAAATGTTGCCACACTTTTGATCTTTTCCACATCTTTTACATCTATGGGGGTTGGGACGCATACACACTACAGCCTCACGCAGTACCGCCGCTCCTATACGCATACTACGCAGACTGCGTAGGGCACCAACTCCCTAGGAGGGCACCAGAAAGTCCTTACTCGCACGTTATATGTTATTCAAGGACCCGAAAGCAGTTGCGGAACACAGACGTTCACTTCACGCTCAAATCACGCGAACACCCCTGGAACTCTGCGTAGGTCATCAATTTGGCCAGCGGCGGCCCTGGCCTCACGTGTGAGCCGTGTTTCTAGGCATAACCGGCCTAAACTTGTATTTTTCCTTGATGTTTAAACACAGCCAATCTCTGGCACTTTTAGATTTGGGCAGATCTAACATGCTACATGCTTATCACTGACGTTGACGAGATTAACCCTTTACATATCGAAATTTGGTAGGGAACAACAAGAATTTTTTTTATACTCGATTGTTTGGAGGCAAATCAGTCAGTGCCTAAAATGTATCGAACTCGATACCCAGCCCTACTCTTCCACACTTGCTCGTTACTGCCATAGCGTGAATCAGCCGAGTCTCGGTTGACAAATGAACTCAACAGAGATATATGGTTGTCACAAACAGTAATACAGGTAAAAAAGGTAAACCTGCAATAAAGGAGTTGAGACATCTTCTCTCAAATACATAACTTTTTGTGATTTGCATTGCTTACCTAAAATAAATCTTAAAAGAGGGTAATAGATAATTATGTGTCATTGCTTTTGAAGCTAGTATTGGATATAAATGTCTTGTTTTGAGGGCAGTGTATCTCTGGTGTGTGTTCACTAGGTGGCCAGTGTGTCATGAAAGTGACAACAGAACAGATCATCATCTTTCTATATAAGGCCAAACATTTTGACATTTCTCAAAATGTAGATTTTAATTGTACATTGTCATTTTTTAAGAGTAGTGCATTCTGCTGCAGTATATGTGCTTGTCACAGGTTTTTTTTAAAAAATTGTAAAGAACCACACTTTTACAAGTATTATTTATGCCTATTGGCTATTTTTTTTTAATGGGACAAGCCGTTCGACATGCCCCGCCCCTACTTTCTAATTCAGTTGGAAAATTGTTTACAAGGCCTGGGAAAGTATGTAACAAAATGAAATGTAACAAAATCAAGGGAAAAAAGGTGAATTAATATTTTTAGTTTTTTACAGCTCTAAAATATTTCATGAGCTAGATATTGCTCTTGTGTAGTGGTGCATGATATGTCGGTGAATTGTTCTTTTTGAGCAAGTTATTTTCAATAAATTAGTCTAAATGATTCGTTAGCAAATCAATCTGAATGAAAATAGTAAAAAAAATAATTATGAAAAGATAATCACAAATGCCTTTAAATTGAATGGAAAAGAAATGGAAATGAATTGGCCAATAAGGGTGGGAACCTTTAATTTGATCATAGTTCTAATTTGAATATATAGGTTCTGTGGCTATGTTTCTATGGGAAACATATTCAGGTGGCATTTTTGACCATTTAGCATACATAAGTAACTATTTGGGGTAGAATTAGCTAGTGTGTGTTGGCCATGTAGAAGAGGGTTGTTTCAATGCCAATGAGTCACAAATCTCTCACACACACTCCTCACATCAATCACATATTACTGAAATGACTCAGTGCATGCCAAACTTTACTGCAATAGACTACCCACTGTGTGTATGCTTATCTGTGTTTGAATCTCTGCAGACGTTGAAACAATGTTTAGTATATTTTGCAATTATCCCCTGATAAGTGCTAGCCTTGGGCTCTTCTGTATTAATTTGTTTTTAGATCAGATAGCAGTCTGATCTCAAAGCCTAGTGCACGACTCAAGCTTGTCTACTTTGATGTATTGAGGCCCACTGTGGTCTGATTAACATGCACAGATGATGGAAAAAAAGTAATGCTTCAATCGCATTATCTTGGTCTGTTAGTCCAGCTTCACAGAGTTTTTGGGGATTTCAGGTGGATAAGCATTTTACATGACATTTTAAAAGGACAAGAAATTATTGTTTTAGTCCAACTAAAAGTGCATTCAAGATGCAGCAGATGCAGAAGTGGTATATTGCGTGGAAAGTATTTCTCTCCCATTATTATCAATAAAGTTGTCTTGCAGTGCCTGTTGTGGCATATTGCTATGTGTCTGTTGTTGATGGATGCCCCGTTTCTATATTTGATGCACTGCACAGCTATTCCAGTCACTTTATTTTCTCTGTCCAACTTAAAATTATTTTATTTTCAAATAGCATTAATTTAATTTTATTTGTTATATTTAAATAACTTGAAACCGTTAAACGCGGTCTATAGCAGGCACGTCCGTTGATGGGACGCAACGCAACGCAATGGCTTGAGCTTGTGTTCACTGGATGCATCGATACGAACGTTCTAAACCATTTATTTGGAAGTAGTAGCAGCAACATGTGCAATGCAAAATGGAACGGGATATCCGTTTACAGTTAGTGTAGACAGCAGCATTGATAATAGAGGATTCTATTGCTTTTGTTGAGATGTGTCCGGTATCGACAGGATGTTACATCAAAGCCAGATTGTCTCTGGCCTACTAATTTAAATAAACATTGTTTCTATCCATAAACGCAATTGTAATATTATGTATAATATTTTTTATAAACAGCAGTTTTCTGTGCAGTTCAGTCACAGAAAACTCTGACACAGAATATTTTTCCAGTCTTACAACTTGGTATATCTTGGTATCTCTCTCTCTCTCTCTCTCTCTCTCACAAATTCACTTTTCTCCATGTTTCTTGTTCTCTCTTTCTCACTCTACTTCTCTGAATAGTTGTGTATTGTCCATTCCCCTCTCTGTTTCTTAGTAGTCTTCTACCACATATGCAATCCATGGTTAATAACGTGGAGTGAAACGTGGAACTTGGCAAAGCCAACATAACATAGAGTATGTATCATTGTTACTAAACCATGGGTATTATTATTAACATGAAAAAAAGAGCATACACACGTGCATACACACACATGCCATATCCTGACTGCTGGTGTCATCTAGTAAAGCCAAACCTCACAGAAAACAGGAAGAGACCGTGCAGAGGTTTAACCGGATATCCTGCACAGAGAGGGTGACCTCTGACCACAGCTTTCCTTTCCTCGTTACTCTCTAGCTCTCTCTTTCTCTGTCTTTTCCAACTCACTCTCCCTCTGTTTCCATGCTACTGGATGGTGTCATTGTACTGGAGGAAAGAGAATGTGTTGGTCTGGTGAATGGGATCACTGGGAATATCTGGACATACAGGTGACATTCCATGATTGACATGATTGTTGGTCGTTAGAAAGAATAATCTATACTACACTTTATTTTTGTGTTTTAAATGAAAAAAATCTGCTTATTGCATGTATTTCCCATCAGTTAAATAGTGGAGTGTTGCTATAGCAAGGCAGTGATTGCAAAACTGCCACTATAGTACACAGTTTCACAAAGTCGGCTGGATTTAGGATGGCAAAACAGTGGTAGATCATTGGCTAATTGGAATATTGTGGAAAAATATTTTTGATTGTTTTATGGGTGGGTTTAGTGGGCAAAACAAACCTGTAAAAACAAAAATGTTTTGCAGTTATATAAAAGTTGTTTTAGTTGCAGTTTTTGTGTGGCATGCAGTAGTTTGTTGTTTTTGTTTTTACACTGGATTCATATGGTCAGTTCTTAGACATAGTTACGTCCTGTTCCTGTTAAATCTTATATTGTTGTATGAAAGTGAGCTGTTGCTTTGTAATGATCTTTCTGTCTGTTTTTTTATGTCTTTGATCCAGAACTTCAGTATTCTGTGTTTCTGTTGTTTCCTTTTTGGACAAAACTCAAACTAAGCTTTTTCCGCGAGTTTGCATTCAGTCATTGTAATTGAGGGTTGGTGCTAATTTACGTAGTCTTGATAAGTCAGTCAAAACATATTTAGGTTAAAACATCTGTTCTCGAAGACGAGATTGTTGATTTGATTGATTGCAAATGCTCCAAGTTCATTCCTTTGTGTGAAAACATGGCGAAATGACATAAAGTTGACTTTCACTTTGACTTATATATTTTGACTTGAATATTTTCATTGATTTCTTGAATTTAATTGAAATAGTTTTTTGGCAGGCAGTGGTGAATGTTACAGATCTTTGGAGCAGTGATTAGTATCCTGATGTGGAAGTCAAGACTAGCAGGATGGGAAACAATGGGGAAAGTAACCTCAAAAGTCTTGATTACATTGTTAATGTTTGTAAGTTGCTTTCAGCGAGAGCTGGAGTTCAGACTCTGTGATCTGTGAGATCTTTGAGTCTAATATGATTCATCAAGTACATAGAATGATTAAAACATCCCATTACAGTACAACACTTATTTTTCTGAATGTTTCTAGACACAGCCTAATTAGATTAGAAAATAAAGTTAAAAAGCTAAATTAATTTAAAAAGTTTTCAGATTTTTTTGATATATTTGAGGTCTATTTGAGGATATTCTAAACTGTATGTTGTGTAACAGACAAGAAATATGACTGGGACTAGTTTCAGCATCAGAAAGTAAGCCCATGGACTGTCTGATACATATTATTTTTCAACATTGGAAGTCTTTCAAAATGGCAAGTTCCAGTCTGATTAGCTGGCTTCCACACCATTTCCAAGAGTCACGATTTGAAAGGCACCAGGCAGCTATAACAGTGTTTTTGAGGCAGAACTAGTCATTGGAATTGACAAAGTTTGTGGCATTGATTTTGCATGTTAATGAAATAATCAGTACTTATTACTTTTGGACCAAGTTCTGGCCACAAATTTTACCTGCAATTTTAACCCATAGCTAAGACTGTTGTGCCATATTTGATCCATACATTTAGTGGATTAATTGAAAGATTCATTAGCTACTGTTAAGATATTTGAAGCTGAATTTGATATGTACATTTGATTTAATTCTGACCTAGATATATTAAATTACACTTATGGCTGGCCCGGCATCATCTGTAATTTTCATATTTCTGTTTACAGAGTGATCCCGGTGGGCTGTCTGTTCTAGAGCAGCTGGGATTGGACCACAGCTCGGATTTCTCCGACTCTAGTGTTCAGCAGCGATTGGATGAACAGCGAGAACGTATCCGTAGAGAAATCCGGAAGGAGCTGAAAATTAAAGAGGGAGCAGATAATCTCCGCAGAGCCACTACAGATAAACGCAATGTCCAGCAAGTGGAGAGTCAGTTACGGAGCTCTAACCGACGCCTGGACTCACTCCACGCTCAGCTACAGGAACTGGATGCTCACATTGTTGTCAAAGGGACGGATGATTCACGTGGTGAGTGGGCAGAGCATTGAGTGTTGATGAAGTAATGACTTTTAAATTAAAAGAGCAAATTAGTAATCATCTACTTATTTTACTATAGCTATTGACCTTATGTACCAGAGAAACCCGTGAAAATTTTGTCTCGGAACTTCTGTTCTAACGGTTCTAAATAGATTTCTATGGTGTTTATGTCAATGTGTAATTAGCTAGCAAAGTTGATTTACAGCTTATAGAGTTGTCAAAAGATATCATGAGTATTTTAAAGTGTTCAGGGGATATCATAATAACTGGAAGCACAACGGGAAGATTTTAATACAAGAAGAGTAGTTCATAAATACACAAGATCCCACCTTTGTTCTGTGGACATACTGATATGCCTCTGTGCTCATGAAACTCTAAGAGACAACACTCTCAGATATTTTTAAGTCATTAAAAATATCTCGTACGACACCTCTGACCATCTTCTCGTGTCATTCACCCATCGTGGTATAGTTAAGGTAAGCAGATTTTTTTGAGTGTTAAACCGGAACTCGGGGAGGGGTTCAACTATATATATACACACACACATACATGTGAAAGTGTTTTATTTAATATTTACAACAATTTTAATTATTAACCAGTTGAAATCAAAAAATTAAGCAGAAGAAATTTTTTCTGAATGTGACCTGCCAGGTCCAAATTACCTACGTGGATATTGAAAAAAGAACATTTAGAGTGACAGAAAAAACACCTCATTAGCATTTTCACGTAGTAAAGGGGTGCTGTAGACCATCACCTCTTGGGGAAAAATACTTTCTTTGCTCCCACACGTAATCCATTTTGATCGACTCTTCTCAGTAGCTTCAATACAAACAGGAAGTTAGATGACAAAATTTTTATGGAAAAGGGGCGGGCTGAATAAGGTGAATAAGTATAGATATAAACATATATTTTAAACAGTGTTTGGACTATTAAGTAGATGTTAATAGTCAAGTTTAACAGATAGCTAAACAACGTTTACACAATATACTGATGGCTGATTGAGTGAAAATTTCCAGAACAGTTCTGATTTTGCATCTGTTGTTCTAATATCATAAATATTTAAAACCAACAAGAACAATTATGTTTAAAGTCTCAAATATAATTTATTAATGACTGAAATATTAATTATTTATGTATTTTTTGATTTTACATTTTGTAAGTTCCATTCTTAAATCCCTCAGCAATTATGTAGACATTCACACAAAGGTAACAGATCATCCAAAAATTTTGTTTACACTGATTACAGTAGAGCCAGCTTCCTCTACTTAGATATTAGCCACTAAAATAAATCTGGTCTCAATAAATCTGAAACTTTTCACATTTTACTTCTAGATGAAGCTCCTCATTCTCCAGGCACAGAGAGCCGGTCTTCGGCGCATAACGAGAGAGTCGCTGCGCTGGAAAGACAGCTAAACATTGAACTAAAAGTGAAACAAGGTGCTGAAAATATGATCCCCATCTATGCCAATGGCTCCACCAAGGTATATACACACAGTCTGTCAATAATAGAAATGAGATATTTACTTATGTAAGGAATAACTACAATGATGCTTGTGTCTGTGAAGGATAAGAAGATGTTGCAGACTGCACAGCAGATGCTGCAGGACAGCAAGACAAAGATTGACATCATCCGCATGCAGATTCGTAAAGCTGTACAGGCTTATGAACACAACGATGATTCACAGGGTATGGCTGTGTGTGTGTGTGTGTGTGTGTGTGTGTGTATGTGTGTGTGTGTGTGTGTGTGTGTGTGTGTGTGTGTGTGTGTGTGTGTGTGTGTTCACTGGGACTGGGAAATAGATATTAAATGTTCACTATACATTGGCAGACAGGTTCTGCTCTTATGGAAAGAAATTGTTACTTTTTTCACCAAAGTGGCATACAGCTGATCTTAATGTATAGTCAGGACATTAATAACATTTACTAATACAATTTACTAATAATGTTTATTAGAAACTGCGTCAAAGAGTTCTCATCAAAAAATCCTCCACGTGCAGCAATGACAGCTTTGCAGATCCTTGGCATTCTAGCTGTCAGTTTGTCCAGATACTCAGGTGACATTTCACCCCACGCTTCCTGTTGCACTTGCCATAGATGTGGCTTGTGTCTTGTCGGGCATTTCTCATGCACCTTACAGTCTAGCTGATCCCACAAAAGCTCAGTGGGGTTAAGATCCATAACACTCTTTTCCAATTATCTGTTGTCCAATTTCCGTTTCTTTGCCCACTCAAACCTTTTATTTTTCTGTTTCAAACGTGTTTTTTTCTTTGCAAATCTTCCCATAAGGCCTGCAGCCCCTGAGTCTTCTCTTTACTGTTGTACATGAAATTGGTGTTGAGGTGGTAGTATTCAATGAAGCTGTCAGCTGAGGACATGTGAGGCATCTATTTCTCAAACTAGAGACTCTGATGCACTTATCCTCTTTTTTTATTTGTACATCTGGCCTTCCACATCTCTTTCTGTCCTTGTTAGAGCCAGTTGTCCTTTGTCTTTGAAGACTTTAGTGTACACCTTTGTATGAAATCTTCAGTTTTTTTGGCAATTTCAAGCATTGTATAGTCTTCATTCCTCAAAACAAAGATTGACTGACATGTTTCTAGAGAATGCAGTTTCTATTTTGTCATTTTTTATCTAATATTGACCTTAAGACATACCTGTCTATTGCACACTGTGGCAACTCAAAAACAAACACAAAGACAATGTTAAGTTTAATTTAATGAACCAAAAAGCTTTCAACTGTGTTTGATATAATGGCAAGTGATTTACTTGTACCAAATTAGCAATTTAGCATGATTACTCAAGGATAATGTGTTGGAGTGATGGCTGCTGGAAATGGGGCCTGTCTAGATTTGATCAAAAATGACTTTTTTCAAATAGTGATGGTGCTGTTTTTTACATCAGTAGTGTTCTGACTATACTTTGTGATCAGTTAGTTGAATGTCACTTTGGTGAATTAAAGTACCAATTTCCTTCCGTAACAGCAAAATCTCTACATTATTCCAAACTTTTGGCCGCCAGTGTATAATTGTGATAATTTTGTGATTATCTTAGTTGCAAACCTTCAGTAGAAAAAACAGATAGAGTTGGCAAGTTCGATTCATTTCTGTGAATCAGTTCAAACTGTCCATTTTAATTAATCAATCTGAAATAATCCATCACTCCAATTCAATCCTTTTTGTTTTTGTTCACAGAATTCTATGTAAACTGTTTTAGGTGCCAAGCACAGAAAGTGTGAAGCCCTACTTCTTATTATTATTTTTACACTAAAAGTCTATGGCAGCCCATGAAATTTGGCACACTGATGGAAAATACTCAAATGTAACTGACCCAAATTTGGGGTCTCTCACTTAAACCCTCTAGTGCCACCAACAGTTCAATGTGTCACTTACGTTTTGGCCTATAACCTTTGAACCGTAAGTCCTAGATAATTATTTATTTATTTAAAAAATTTTTTTTTCATTTTTTTAATCTGATTCTTTGTTCATGCCCCACATGAAATTAGCATAGTTTTTTAGAAACTTACTTTGTCATCACAAGCATGACCTGAGGATACCTGCAGCGTTTCGGCACAGTGCCACCTAGTGGTTAGGATATATACAAAATATTTTTGCTTATAACTTCTGAATAGTTTGGCCTAAAATGATGAAGCTGGTCTCTTTAGATTCCTTGGGTAATGCCGAGAACAGTTATACCTAATTTCCCACAGTCGTCCATACTTCCTGTCCAAATTTTTTATTTATTTGAATCATGCTTGTGTAATGCATCAACGAATTTAATGGAAACATGCTAATAAGGATCTGAGGCTATATCTTTACAATGCTTTGCCATATTGCCATGAAACTTTGTATGTGCTATAGTGACCACACCCTGACAACATCACCTAAATTTGGTGACAGCACCCCCTATTGGTCAAAAGTTACAATTAATTGTATTGTAATATTAGTAATTCTTCCTGTTTTTTATGCTGCTTTTCTTAAAGTCATAATCAGTGATGTCCAGTGATACTTCCTTACATGCCATTGGTGATCTTGGCCCTGTAATTGCTGCTTGCAGCTATATTTTACTTCTTGCATTAAACATTTTCAATATACCTTGCACACAAAGGATGTTTAGTTGAAATTATAGTTTCTATAACAGGAAAAAGCCATTTCAACGCAAATATTTAGTGAGGTATTTATATACCTTGAAAATTGTTAAAAGGCTGAAAGATATTGCTAGAATTTGTTTAATTTCTTTATCTGTATTGGCCAGCCCTTCACTACAGTGTTATTGCTTAGAGTTCAATTTCATAGACGAGCAGAGAGATAAACAGATCAATAACCACCTGGATCCCAGAAGACAAGTGGTGTGTGATTGCAGGGTGTGTACAGGGTGAGAAGTGTGCTTGTGGAATCTGGAAATCAATAAATGTCTGAAACATTGTTTGAGTGAATCAAACACACACACACACAGGGTTAAGCTGATCTCAGCTCCTTTTCTGTCCCTTACTCTTCTTTCAATTATGTCTCCACACATACTCAACAACACTTTTCAATCTTAAATGCTTTTAAAGTAAATTTACTCCATGACCTCATCATTCAAACATAGACCAGAGGCAGGATCATATGACACAGAAATATTGCAGGCTCAAAGCGTCATTATAAAAAGCACATTCTTTAATATTTCTGAATAAACATATCAATGTGTACATGTTCACACATCTTTCCCTAGAGTCTGTTTCTAAATTATGTTACATGGGCTTACTGGTGTGGTATTTAGATCCATGCCTTTTATTGGACAAAAACTTCCACGGTTAATCCTTCTCACTCTTCATACCTCACTTATACCAGAGTGGGGTTATTTTAGGCCTATTTTTACATATGCTGTCTCCTATAGAAGGGAAAATTAGACAGGTAAAATAAATAGAGCTACCTTTATTTCAAGACATTTGTTATCAGTTAATATTATAAAAATTAGTCTGTGACAGAAAGCCACAAACAATTGGCCTTTTAAAAAAAATGTGATCCATTGGGTCAACTTGCCTCAAAGTTAGGGATACATTTGCTGTGTCACAACAATCAGTAAACCTCAAATTTAAAAGAAAAAAAAATACTTTGGCCAGCAAAAAACACTCTTTGTATAAAAAATGTTTCCCTTTTCCCATGTGCTTTTACTGTTCACAGCCAGATAGAAATGATTAAAGGTTCATACAAGGTGCTTGAAGTGCTTGAAGTACTTGAATTTGGCTTTTTCAAATTTAAGTCCTGGAAAACCCTTGAAAATAGACATTTTTAACAAGAAGTGTTTAAAAAGTTTTTGAATTATAGAAAATCTTTAAATAAGTTGCCTAAATCATTTAATAAATTTAATGTATTTATTTATTTATTTTTGGAAAAACACAACGACAGACCACTAGACCGCTGCTGAAGCAGGCATCGCATAGACGGCGCTGTCAAGTGGCACCTGTTACTTTTGGTAGCGCTGTTTAGAATGGGCCAATCACAATCGAGTGTTACTGGAGGATTTAAAAATATATATTGTATAGATACTGCAGTTGTGGATTTAACAAGTATGAATCCTTGCATCTATCAGTTTTAATTACAATTTACTCTCCAGAGTGAAAGAATTATATGAGATGTAAAACGTTTGGAATGATTTGAATGCAGATCAATGGAGGATTCTGTTTTGTGAGCCGTCTAGTGCCCCCTTCTGTAAAGAAAGCTTTGTGTCTCACAAAATAGGTTATTTCTGAAAACATTTGGGTCAATATCAAAATATGTCCCTTGACTTTTTTAGTCATGAAAAAGCTTTCAAATAGCAATTTTTTATATGTCATTTTATAACATAACCTTTAATGGTATGAAATGGCTTGACTCTTGAAATTTTTTAGACAATATATCCTTGTTCCCTTCCTCTGGTACACTACTTCTATGAAATGTAAAGTTATTTGTGTATTTATTTTGTACTTATTTTTAATAAAAGCATTAGTACAAGGCCGAACAAGTGTGCAAAAAAGCAAAACAAAATTATTATTAATAATATTAATAATTTAAAAAGAATGTTTGTCCCTTGACTTCATGTTTTTGGTTTTATCAATGTTAAAAACTTTTTTTTATTACAATTAAATTAAATTAAATTAAAAACACATACCTGTGGATGTATTTTAAGGTCACGAAGCCTTGGCAGTACCAAGGCTTCATGAACTGCAACAATTTATTTTTCAGTATATAATTTTCAGGTGTGTATCAGCTGCACGCCCAATGCCGGTGTTTGCTGCATCGACTGATAAAAAGTCAGTTTTCAGCGGAATATTCTACGTAAAAAAAAAACCTTCGGATTGTCAGATGTTTGGATTGTAGCGGCATCAGAATACAATGTTATCATCCAAAAGCTTTTTCAGAACAAATATTCGTACCAAAAAAAACAGCTTTGGTGTGAACTGGCTTTAAAGCACATTAATATCATTGCAATATTTACAATGTTGCTTAATTTTATCACAAATATTAGTGTACTGCAGAAAGCTAAAATGTGATATTTTTATAAACTGAAGGACGAATAGACATTTTCTGTAATCAACAGTAGCCTCAGATGCTGTCAATGGAACTTAAATTGTATTTAATCTATAATATTCCTTTAACTCAAACACACACTAGCCCAAACAAGCACTCTCTCACCTAGTCTCAACAAAAGTAAGAATATAAAAATGATTGAATAGGAAACAAACACAGCCTGTAGTGTCATCTATGTCTGAAAAGCTGGAGAAAGTGCTTTTTCAATACTCTTCACCTCTGGAAGGTTTAGAATATTTACTGTAATGCTTTGAACGGCTGGTATTTCAGTCAAAACTAAACAGACGAATATGAAGGTTTATATAATCCCTGAACACCATGCTTAATGTTTTTGATGGTTTGGCAGAATATAACACCACAGCATCTTAATCTTTCTGTTTTTAATCCCTAATAATCCTCTTATTTCTAAAACTTTAGCTGGAAGCATGGAAGACCTGGGTTGATTTTTAATATCTACAATCAATTCCCCGTTTGCATAAGTATAGTAATTACTATATGAAAACTTGCTGTCCTAATTCAACATCATCTCTCATCCTCTTTAGTCAACCCGATTTGGCCTCTTAATGTATCTTTGAGTTAGCATCTGTTTCAGGGTCTCATATAATTGAGTTTCATTGCAGTTAATGGTTAGTTGACATAAAATGTCTACAGTCTGACATGCTTTATCGATTAAAACTGTTATTTTAAAAATAAAGCTTTTTGACAATATTTATGTATTTGCTCTGAAATGGCTTAAAAGGGAGACTAAACAACCACGGTTGTCAAGTAGATTCAAAATATATAATGCAAGATATAAAATAATCATGGCATGTTTTCCACTTTTTTCACAAAATTAGCACAAGGAAGAATTATATTTAATAATTTTCATTCATATGCATCAATATAACAGTACATTATAATAAACAGCTATATTTACTGAAACATTGTGCTGAAATGGCTCTGACCTCAATCCTTACCAGCACTGCAGCCATAATTCAGCTTGATTGCTTGTGTAATTCACAGTGTTATTGTCCCTGATATTGATTGCCCAATCTGTGTGTTTGTGTCTCTTCAGGAAAGCTTGACCCATGTGGTATGGAGCTCCGGATTGAAGAGCTCAGGCATCATTACCGCGTAGAGCATGCTGTCGCTGAAGGAGCTAAAAATGTCCTTAGACTGCTGGGAGCCAGTAAAGTACAGGACAAGAAGGCCATGTCAGAGGTCAAAAAATATATCTCCCCACACACATACTCCCAGTTTGAGGCCACTTCTAAATTAATACACTTTTATTTGAAAACACATCTTTTTCTCTAAGTTTTAGCCCTCCGTCCACACTGAGACAGCGTTTTTGACAGCAAAAATTTGGTAAAAAAAAAGCTGTTCAAAAACGCTCTCCCAAGTGGATAAATTTGAAACTGCCATCTTCACGCTGTAGTGTGGACAGGCAAAACTGAGATTTTCAAAAACGATGATGTATTTGTTGTCATATGGCGCAGTCATGCGATCCATTCAACCCAAAACATTCAAGATGGTGGCCCATGTTGTTGCGGCGTTGTTGTGCGTGATATTCACTTTGAAAGCGTTGTTACTTTGTACAACCTTCACATTGCATTCCTTCAAAGGTAATGGGAAGTTTACTCAGAATTGCTGTCCGGCGATAGAACACAAGGACAAGTGCGTTTCAGACTGTACATGGAATGGTGATTTTTCGCATGAGCAGAAAGGGGATTTAAAATGTTTGTTTCAGTGTGGATGAGAAACTTTTGTAAAACGCTTGAAAATGGTAGTGTGGACAAAGTGCGTTTTGGAAACCAAAACGCCATTTTCAAATAAATCAGGATCCATGTTTATGTAGCCTGAGTTTATTAAAGTACAGGATATCAAAACCATACACTCTTTTGACATGCTGGCTCTGTTACACAACATGGTGAGCTGCTTGCTGTCTACTGCCTACATAGGCAGCTTTTCATACCAGATATGTTCTTGTATTCTCAGTCTGTGCTATTTATTTAATTATTGGTCCATGTAAACATGTGTTAGAGGTCTTTGAGGACTGCAACATCTAAAACAAAAACATAAAAAAAAGTCTTGCTGCTTTTTCAGAGACTTTTGCGCCATTCCAAAAGAAGCTATCTTAAAAGGCAGCATGATGGGTTATCACGATCCAAGATTTCAGTAGTGGTTACCAATAACATAATTTTCATGATTAAATCAATTTTGATGCCACAGCAAAAACTTACTTGCTAATTGTTCACACCCTTTTATTAAAAAAATTTAATATTAACAAAAATTAAAACAATGGCATGTAATTTTCAAGCATTTCTTAATTAATTAAACATTTCATTATGCAAGTAAACAGTCAGTAATAAAATAGAGAACAAATAAATCAAGAGCAGTAAGTGGTTGTCTCTTTTATTGTCACTATTGTTGTTTGATTAATATTAAAGACATTGTAGACCGCAGCAGGTATATTTGGCTGCATTTACACCACATTGTTTAATGCAAATCCAAGTTTTGGAACAGCTTCATGTCGGGAACATGCCTATGATACTTTTAAATGCTGTTTAGGTAGGCAGCTAGGTTTTTGAAACAGAGCCATTATATCTCACCTCTCACCTCCTGTTATTCTCACTTCAGGCTCAGTGTCGTCTGAGTGAGTCTTCTCAGAGGTTGGATCTGTTAAGAGATTCATTAGACCGACGGTTAGCAGAACTTCCTGAAGATCATCCCAAAGCATCTCTGATTAAAGAGGAGCTGGCGTTAGCCTCATCACCTGCATTCAGCTCCCGCCATGGCGCCCCCTACCAGCACAACCAGTACAGCACCCTCTGCAAACCTTCTCCCCTCACTGGTATACAAAAGTATCATTTACATCTCTATGTTGATGTACAATTTTGCCACTATCTTTTGCCACTTTTTAGCACAACCTGTCTAATTTAATATCCACCTACAATAAGTTTAACCAGGTGTTAAATGTACTGAAAAAGTGCTAGGCAGTGAGGATAGTAATTATTTCTAGAATGAAAACAGCCCTCTGTAAATTAGGCTCATAATAGATGGCCCCTTAATCACAAAATGCTTTCTTCGCAATTTCTGCCTGCAGAAAGCATTTTTAGAGATATGAGGCTTGCAACTTCTGATTTAGTTTCTTTGTGTGTGTGTTTGTGCGCATGCAGGCACACTTCAGGTGACATTGCTGGGCTGCATGGGTGTGCTAGAAGTGGTTCCCGGCCGTTCCCGTGGCAGCCAGGTAGTGTTGCCATGTTACAGTCCTGGAGAGGGGCGGTCCTTCATGCGGAGTGGAAAAGGCTTGTACAGTCGCAGTGGCAGTGTTAGTGGAAAAACACCCCCCAAAACAGATGAGCTCTCCTGTGAGTCTGTGTGTTAAGTTTGTTGAGGATGTAACATTCTTAGTGTGGTTTGTCAGTGCTGATGTGTCAGTTTTGATGTAACTAGATATAATCTGTTGGTCTCTCAAGTGTGATGACAGCTTTTGCATTTAACAAAACTTAAAACCAAATGGGGTGGAGCATTATCGGTGCTAAAAATACTTGCACGTGATTGGTTGAAATATTCAACATGACCATGTTGGGCTTAAAAGAATATTCTGGGATCAATACAAGTTAAGCTCAATCGACAGCATTGGTGGCATATTATTGATTACCACAAAAATATATTTTGAGTTGGCCCTGGCACTTAAAATGGAAGTGAATGGAGGCAAATTCGTAAACGTTAAAATACTCACTGTTTCAAACATTTAGCCACAATATGCAAACAATATGCTTGTTAACATGATTTTAGTGTGATAAAGTCACATACTAACCTTTTCTGTGTAAAGTTACTTCCAATATAACAACTTTGTTACCATGACAATGTAATGCCAACAAACCCTAAAACCCTAAAATGACTGTAAAAATTATGACTTAAACAATTTTACAGCTTTAATTACACATGAGTTTTAACAGAAGAATGAATGTGAGTGCTTTTATAAAATTATAAGCTTCACATTTCTGCCTTTTTAAACCCTCCAAAAATTTTCCCCATTGACTTCCGTTGTAAGTGTCTCACTGTGACCTTGAATTTTGCCTTTTTTTAAAGAAAAGGAGGAATGAGTAAAAAAAAATTTGTGGTCATTAATTTTATGCCACAAATGCTGTCGATTAAGCTTTATTTAAGGCAAGCATCACATTACTATCGCTCATATGAATAGTTTGTGATTTTAACAAATATAATCTAAATCTTAAACCTAAGTATTACATTTTGTTGAGTAACTCATCCTGCACCGTTTGTGATATGAACATGAATGATAGCTCAAATTGCGCAACTTGTTGAGGAGAGTTGTGCTATTATTTTTCTAAGCAATTAGACTTAAAAACTGTGACAACAAATTTTACTTAAATTGAAGAAAAGACCTGTGTCTACATAATAGAGACTTGGTAGTGGGCTTTTGACCCAGTACAACCTAGCATCCACCTATCTATACAATATAAAACACCCAAGCAACACATACGTAGAAACTCACTAAAAACCATTTAGAACAATTCGGCAACAGTATAGCAATGTTCTGGCAATCACCCACAACTCCCTAGCCTTCTGGCAGAATTATTTTTAATGGGCAAGCACCCTTAAAACATTTTTTACAAGCAAGCACCCATTACATTGATAAAAACAAATGTTTTTATCTTTTTGTTATCGCAAATGTATGTCTATGTGTGTGATCTCAAACATGTCTTTGTGTGTTTGCAGCGGAGGTGAGCGCAGTACTGAAGCTGGATAACTCAGTCGTGGGTCAGACAGCATGGAAGATGGTTGGAGAACAGGGCTGGGATCAGACCTTCACTGTAGATCTGGAGAGAGTGAGTTCAGCTCAATGTTAATAGTAGATTAACACAGATTAAAGGTTCAGTGTCTATTTCATTAATTAAAGCTTCAGGCAATAGGCTGTAATTATCAAAGTTCTTTTGTTGTTGCAACAACAGTGCCATGACCAGTGACTGGAGCATATCAAATGACTCTAGTTACTGTATCACTCCTGCTTTTGTCATTATTATTACTATAAAAAAGATAGTTCTGGATAATTGATGTACAGTAGTTATTTGTATAATCTAATGGGGCATTTCTACAGCACGGTACAACTCGGCTCGACTCGACTCTGCTTGCTTTTTGGGGGTTTCCACTGTGGATGGTACCTGGTACTTTTTTAGTACCACCTCGGTCGAGTTTCCAAGTGAGCCGAGCCGATACTAAATGTGACGTCAAACCCTGCAGATCACTGATTGTCAGAGAGAATCGTCACTACCAGCATCACTGGATTTGGAACACGGGACATCAACCTGCTAGATTTAAATTTAGCAACAGCTATAGCAGTATCATTTGTTCACGTGACTTTTGAATTATAAAAAGAAATATCTGTGCGCAAAACCACACCGTGGTCAATAAACGAGGTGCAGATGTTCCGCTCATTAGCGACGAACGAAATGACGTGAAACTAAAAAGTCTTTCAGGAATTGTCTTAGCTGTTGGCCGCACACAGCTACCACTGGACCTACCAACAGTATAGGGAAAAGTAAAACATTTATTTTAAAGTGACTACAGAACCATCAAGGAAAAGTGGAAGTGGTTCGTCCAAATGGACGCTATCTAAACCGGCGAGCAATGGAAGGGAGAGTGCCCTAGACTGATCCACGATGGAGGATTGTATGTTTTGTTATGTTAACTCTATACTCTGCTTGAAAGCTTCACTTTATTTAGTTGACCAGCTACTGGAAAGCTTGCTTCTAAAACAACCAGACCAATTTAACTTTTACACTTGTGTAAAATCACCACGCAACAACTGCTTTATGCAGCACAATGAGCAAGTAGCTAACAGCTAGTGGTCGTGATATTGTTTTTGGTCAGTAATGTTTGTTGTCGCATTTAAGATGTCACAGCAGTAGAGGCAGCGCAACTATGACGATCAGCCTATAATCCCACCCACGTTGAGGTGGCACTAAACTGCAGTGGAAAAGCAAGCTCAGAAAAGTAAAGCGAGTTGAGTCAAACTGTATCGTGCAGTGGAAAAGTGCCATAAGTGATGCATTCTGAAACTAAGAATACATTTGTGGTGAAGTAGTACTGTGGAATCTAAACTCGCTAATGCCTGATTGGTTTTGTGTGCAGTCCAGAGAGATGGAGATCGCAGTATACTGGAAAGACTACCGCTCTTTGTGTGCCTTGAAATTTCTAAAGCTGGAGGATTTTCTAGACAACCAGAAACACAGAGTCCAGCTCGAGCTAGAACCACAGGGTCTGCTGTTGGCAGAGGTACACACACACAATCAAAAATATGTTTCTTGTGTACTAGAATCATTTCTACTTGAATTTGCTTTATAAACACACTATCACACAGACAGTAACAAATCCAGAACATATCAATGTGTTAACAGTGTCTTTGTCACTATTTATCACCATTGAAATGTGTGACATGATGTATCTCTTCGTCAGGTCACATTCTTTAACCCTGTGATCGAGAGGGTTCCACGACTAAAACGACAGAAGAAAGTTTTCTCCAAGCAACAGGGTAAGACAGAAATTAGTTTTTCTCTCTGCTCAATAAATGAGTTAATTGATTAATTTATCCATGTGAAAAAAGAAAAGTGGTATTGAGTGCCCTCTTGTGGTCCGAGATGGAATAACACTGTAAGTAATGTGTATTTTGTTCATGGGCAGGGAAAGCATTCTTGCGAGCTCGTCAGATGAATGTTGATATCGGCACATGGGTGAGATTACTGAGGAATGCCATACCAACTGTCAACAACACAGGAACCTACAGCCCTCATGCACACACTGTACAGACTGGGTAAATGAGATGCACACACACTTGAGTGTAATTTACAGGGTCTCTTCGTAGTCTGAACTGAAACATTCCTCATGCATGCACATTTCTTCACATTTGTTCAGGGTTTAGAACAGTGGTTCCCAAACTTGGTGCCATGACGTTTGCCAAGGGGTGCCGAAGAATCTCTGCCTATTTCACTATTTTAATAGAATTCTATTGTCCTCACTTTATACCTTTCTCCACATATAAATACAAGATTTTAAAACATGTAAGAACATAATAAATAAGTTAATAGACGATGGTGTCTTTAATATAAATACAAATTTAAATGTGTTTTTGTGCCACCACTTGTTCTCGTGAGTGCGGATTGTCCCGCTCTTTTGCACAGTTTTTGATTCCCGGCCTTGATGGAAGAATAAAAGGCTACAAATGGATAGATTTGTAACTTTAAAAAAAAGAGAAGCAGAGACATTATAGCTCAGAATACAAACTAGGTCCAAACTAGAACCACCACCAGCCAAAAAAAAAAAAAGATTAGGCAGTACATTGAAAGCTACCTGGCTTTTGGCTTCACGTGGATTGGAGATACTAGCTGTCCCACTCCCGAATGCCTCGTCTGCATGGAAAAGCTATCAAATGCAGCAATACTGAGTAAGTGAGACATTTTGACCTAAGACACCCAAGTTTAGCCTGCAAAGGCATAGAATACTTCAAGCGATTGAAAGAAAAAATCTAAACAGAATCAACAAATGATGTCATGTGTACGTGTTTCTTTTTTTTTTGAGAGAGAGTGAAAAGAAGAACATAAAAAAGCCCCCCCACAAAAAGCGATAACAGAATGAGATACAATAGCAATAGTGATAACAGTAATGGAGAAAGTAAAATATGTCCTTGATACAGTGGGCAAATATGGGGGGGTCCTTCCACTTGAGCAAAATTAGGTGTCTAGCAAGGAAAGTAACAAAGGCGATGCAATCATCTTCTGCTTTTGACAAAATAAGATGGTCGGATGAGACACCGAAAATGGCTGTGAAAGGGCAAGGTCTACTGAGATCATTCAAGCATTCAGAGATTGTTGTAAAGATAAGAGACCAAAATTCATGAAGTTTATCGCATGACCAGAACATGTGAGCGGATGTGGCAGGTGATAATTTGCAATGAATGCTGATAGAATTTAGAAATGTTTTGCTTTGTCCAATGTGAGCGGTGCAGGATTTTGCTTTGCATGAAGCAGTACCTAGCGCAAATGGACGTAAAGTGAACGCTCTTTAAAATAGATTGCCACAATTCCTCTGTAATAACCATGCCCAAGTCCATTTCCCAGGCCGCCTTTATGGACAAAAGATGCGAATGATGTTCCAGAGACATTTTTCTATATAGTATAGAAATAAGGCCACTTAAAGTCAGGGGTCATTCTAAGAGAACATCACTTAAAGGGCATGTTGGCTGGGCAGGTAATGATGGCGACATTTTACGTTGATCTTACATAAATCTTTGACTTGTAAGTAGCAAAACAAATAGCTATTTGTTAGATTAAACTTGGAGCGAAATTGTTAGAACGTTTAGAAAACAACATCAATGTATAGATCATTAAAAGATCTAATGCCAATTTTGGGAGAGTATTCATTTGTATTGAATAGATACGGCCTGCCACCGAAAGTGGTAGAGACCACCAATGCTTAAGACTAAGCTCCATCTGAACTGCCAGAGGAGAAAATTAGCAGAGAATGTTTGGTGAAATTGTCTGTGATGGAGACACTGAGATATGTACATTTGTGTGTTACTTTGAAGAGAAAATAATTACTGTACTGACGAGCAACTTTGTTTATAGAAAATAACTCACTCACTGATCTAGAATATGAAAAACATGAGTTAAAGATTTAACAGGGTTAGAAATGTTCAAAAGCAAGTCGTCTGCATACAGGGAAACTCTTTGTTCAAGGCCTTCCCTAAAAATGCCTGTTATTTTGTGTTATGTGGAAGAGCAAGTGATAGAGCCATCTGCTCCTGGGCTCTTGCCACTTTACATGGCAGTAATATCGTCCTTCACCGCTGCTAATGTTAAATGTTAAAATTTATGAAAATCTTCAGAGCTAGGATTTTGTTCAGAAAAATAGAGTGATATATAAAAAATCTGAAAAGCTTTATTAATTTCTTTGGGGTTGCAGCTAAGACGACTACTTATATTGATTTCTGAAGTTAGTTGCGAGGTGGAAGATTGCCGAAGTTGATGCGCCAAGAGCCTATTCGGTTTAACACCATATTTAAAATAGGTGTGCCTGGATTTGATAAGCATATCCATTGCATCGGTGGGAGAGGGGTTATCAAATTTTGCCTTGAGAGAAGTTTTTCTTCATATAACTCGGTGGACAGAGAGAGTATATAATTGTTGTCTAGTCATAGAATACGGTTGAGATTTGTGAGAGGAATGTCATCTTTTATCAAATGATACGCAAGATATTAACTGTCCTCTCATATAGGCCTTGAACGTCTACCATAGAGTGATAGGACAGGTCTCAGGGGATGTATTGGTCCCGAAGAAAAATGTAATTGTTTCCATATGAATTCAACAAAATTGGCATCAGATAGCAGTAGAGGTCGACCGATATGGGTTTTTTCAGGCCGATGCCGATCTTTTGAAATCCGGGTCAAACGATGGCCGATTAATGCGGCCGATTTATTTTGTATATATTTGGCCGATATGTGCTTGTTTTTAACCTCTTCTTTGAACCTTTTATTTGAAAGATAAAATGTAACACAAATAATTACTTAAGATAGACAAAATTTGTCAACAATTACATTTATTGAACACTTGACCAATCTGCACTTGTAAACTTAAATTTAAAATGTATAATGTAAAAACACATTGTATAAATAATGTATAACAAATATATTAAATAAACAAAGCAGGTGTTACGAACTGCTCCGAGACACGAAGGTTAAGATCCAAATACAGCTTTAATTAAGGGGCAATCCAGACACGTAATCCAATATTCAGAGCATCCAAGAGAAGCACAGGCATAACTAGGGATGGGTATCGTTAAGGTTTTAATGGTATTACTATCTTACCAATACTGCTTATCGATCCGTACTTTAACGGTATTCTTAACGGTTCTTTTTGTTATATATATATATATATATATATATATATATATTAAACAAAGATAAACAAAAGATAAACAATTACACAAAGATAAACGTTATATAGGCACAGTGATTTAATTTCAGGAAGTACTAACATTACTGTTCAGGTGTGGTCTACTGTCTGTCAGGCCATAGAGAAACAAAGGCCTGATAATAGCAGATATAGTGTTGTTACCATCAAGACTGCGTGGTGCCGGTTGGTCGACTGGAAGTTATTCAGGTTCTTCATCTGAGAAGCTCCATCAACGGAACTGCTGGGGATTTTGGAAGTCACTGTAAAGTGGCACCTTGGTTTCAGAAAGTTTGGCAACCACTGGTTTAGACTGACCCAAGTTTAACACATTTAAGTGCAGTTCATTTAATAACAGTGATAAAAAGAAACTGTGTATTACTTAAATAACATAAAAATGTATAACTTAAACTACTATTACATAAGCTATAGAGTGTGCTCTTAGAAAGCAATAGAATCTATTATTAAATAACACACTCACAGGTGTGATTGCTGCACATGATTGTATAATTGCCTTGTGAAATGAGTGTAAATCTGAATGTACTGTGTCATGCCCTGATGACAAACAAGGTGGAATGTCACCTTCATATATGCTTTTGTGTTACAGAGATATATCAGTGGAGAAATTGAGCTTAGACGGTGACACACCCATGAAGGTGGAAATCTGGCAAGATGTGACAGACACACTCACACCGGTGGGAAAATCTTGTCTAGATAAAAAAATAAAATAATTTTAATTACAAGATATTCAACAATGGAGGGAAAGGCATGAGGGGAAATTGTTTTTTTTTTTATTTACTCTGTAACCCCTCCTCTCACTCTGGAACTCCTCCTCTCTTTAATTAACCACTCCCCTCTCTCTGTAACTCCTCTTCTCTTTCTGTAACTCCTCTCTTTCTGTAACCCCTTTCCCCTCTCTGTAACCCCTCTTCTCTCTCTGTTACTCCTCCTCTCTTTCTGTAACCCCTTTCCTCTCGCTGTAACTCCTCCTCTCATTCGTAACCCCACCTCTCTCGCTGTAATTACTGTAAACCCTTCATTCTGTAACTTCTGTTTCTCTGTAACCCTTCCATCCATTCCATCTGTAACCTCTCCTATTACTTTCTATGTAACCCCTCCCCTTTCTCTGCAACTCCACCTCTCTCACTGGAACCGTCTTATCTTTCTGTAACCCCTCCTCTCTTTCTGTATACATCTTCTCTCTCTGTAATCCCTCCATACTCTCTGTAATACCTCTCCTTCCTCTCTCTTTAACTCCTTCTACTCTCTCTGTAACCCCTCCCCTTTCTCTGTAAATTCTCCCCCCTTTCTGTAACCCCTCCCCTCTCTCTGTAAATCCTCCACTCTATGTAACCCCTCTACTCTCTCTGTAACTCCTCCTCTCTATGTAAACCCTCCCCTTTCTCCGTAACATCTCTCTTTCTGTAACCCCTCAACTCTCTCTGTAACCCCACCTTACTCTCTGTAATTCCTCTAATGTAAACCTTCCTCTATCTGTAACCCCTTATCTTACTTTCTCTGTAACCCCTCCTCTCTCTCTGTATCCACTCCTCTATTTCTATAACTCCTCCCCTCTCTCTCTATGCTGGTTTGTAACTCCTCCCATCTCTCTCTCTATGCTGGTTGGTACAGGAACAACAACCGGTCACTGAGCCCATCTCTCCTCCTGACCTCACCACTCCTGAACGACCAAACAGAACACAATCACTAAGCAGGTATACACACACACACACACACACACACACATATGGTATACAGATATCATCATTAGTAATCTTTCATGTGTATCACTGTATTTAGGCCTCAGTAATAAATTGTAAGTGTCTGTGTTTTTGTGTGTGCAGTAAGCAAAAAAAGACTCCTTTGAGTCTGCAGGATTTCAGGCTAATTGCTGTTCTTGGTAGAGGCCATTTTGGAAAGGTGATCTTCATTTTCTCTTGTCTTTATTGTGTTAATTTTCAATACACTTCTGCACTTTTTGATCATTCACTCCATTTTAGAATCTTCCTTGCACCTTTGCTTTTCAGTATTTGTACTTTTTCCATATTCAGTTATTCGATTTCTAAAGCTACAACACACACACAAACACTTTTCTATCTCTTTCTCACTCACATTCTCATAGTATATCACATCTGTGTCTCTCAGGTGCTGTTGGCAGAATATAAGAAGTCAGGCAGTATGTATGCAATTAAAGCGCTGAAAAAAGGAGACATTGTGGCCAGAGATGAAGTAGAAAGGTAAACAAAGGGGCACGGAGATAAATTAATAAATAGGGATAGATAACAGAGTTAAATTAACCAAGAAATAAGATGCAGAGTTAAACAGACTTTTAAATGAAATCTTGATTGGGCTATTTTACTAATACATTGTATTTAATTTTTTTTTGTCAACTGGTTTCAGTGTTTTCAGAAGTCTGACTAATTTACTCCCAATTTCTTGCTTCTCTCTTTTTCTTCCCTCAGTTTGATGTGTGAGAAGCGGATTTTCGAGACGGTGAACAGCACGCAGCATCCTTTTCTCGTGAACCTGTTTGCATGTTTCCAGACTCCAGAACACGTGTGTTTTGTCATGGAGTACACGGCAGGCGGCGACCTTATGATGCACATACACGCAGAGGTCTTCACTGAGCCACGGGCTGTGTATGTAAACTGTGTCTGTTTATTTTGAAAACCAAACCATACATTTTTACTATGCATTATTATTGTGTGTTTTTACATGTGTTTTAACATTTATTTATTAGTGTGTTTGTATGTGTGTTTTCAGGTTCTATGCTGCTTGCGTGGTTTTAGGACTTCAGTTTTTACACGACAACAAGATTGTGTACAGGTGAGGATGCTAAGAATTGTGTGCACATGTTCTGGCTGCTGCAAGAGCATTAAACATGCATTAAATGTATTACTACATACATTGTGCTTTTGGAAATAGCTTAAATAACTTTTGTCATTTCTCCTTCAGAGATCTGAAGTTGGACAACTTGCTGCTCGACACAGATGGTTATGTGAAGATTGCTGACTTTGGATTGTGTAAAGAAGGTAATGACTATGTGATGCACTCTTTCTCTCATTCTGCCTCTCAATAACTTTCAAGATGTTACTTTTCCTCCATACTTGTCTGATCATGTGCTTGGTAATGTTCACTGCATGTTGATTTCAGGTCCGTTGATCTGTTGTGAAGGTTTGTCAGATTTGCTTGTCTTCTTGTCCGCTGTCTTTCACAGGTATGGGTTATGGAGACCGGACCAGTACGTTTTGTGGAACTCCAGAGTTTCTGGCTCCAGAGGTGCTAACAGACACATCGTATACACGAGCAGTGGACTGGTGGGGTCTTGGAGTGCTTATATATGAGATGCTGGTGGGAGAGGTGAGAGAGAGATGGTGGAAGACAAGGGTTTTGAGTATTGAGTTTTTGAGATGTTTTGACGATTAATTTTGGGGCCATTAATGGTTCTCCCAAAAATGGAAGTTATCTCATCATTTACTCACCCTCATGCCATCCCAGATGTGTATGGCTTTCTTTCTTCTGCAGAACATAAACAAAGATTTTTAGAAGAATATTTTAGCTCTGTAGGTCCATACAGTGCAAGTGAATGGTGACCAGACCTTTCAAAGTCAGCATAAAAGTAATCCATGTGAATCCAGTGATTTAATACATCTTGTCAAGCGATGAAATTACTTTGGGTGATCAGTATTTATCAATATTTCAATCCTTTTTTTGCATTAAATCTCCACTTTCACTTTCAAAATGTGAATGTAAACGTGGAGATTTATTGTAAAAATTGACTTAAATATTGACCTGTTTCTTTACCACACCTATTATATTGCTTATGGATTTAACCACTGGAGTCATATAGATTACTTTTACGCAGCCTTTTGTGTGATTTTTGGAGCTTGAAAAGTCTGGTCACCATTCACTTGCATTGTATAGACCAATGGAGCTGAAATATTTATCTAAAAATATTTGTTTGTGTTCAGCAGAAGAAAGTAAGTCATACACATCTGGGATGGTGAAAATGAGAGAATATTCATTTTTGGGTGAACTGTCCCTTTAAAACATCAGTAGATTAAAAACTCCTTTTGGTCTCTTTCTAGTCCCCATTTCCAGGTGATGATGAAGAGGAAGTTTTTGACAGCATAGTGAATGATGAAGTTCGATATCCACGTTTCCTTTCTTCTGAGGCCATTGGCATCATGAGGAGGGTAAATAAAACATACACACACACATCATTTGAGGGATATATTGGTGCTTCTATATGTCTTATCTGTCCGATTCTCTCTGTCTGATTCTCTGCATATATATATATATATATATATATATATATATATATAAAATGTATTTTTATTTTATTTGTTTTGGTAGATAAAGCAACATGGAGGTTATTGTGGAGATTTTGACTAAGGTTTTTTTGTCTTTAACAGTTACTAAGGAGAAATCCAGAGAGACGACTGGGCTCCAGTGAGAAGGATGCAGAGGATGTAAAGAAACAACCATTTTTCAGGGTGTGTTTTTTACCTAGTATTATAAAACTGGGCATTATAAAAAAAATGCAGTTTGCTTGCATCACCACTTTGAACAGTGTAATTTGCTGTACATGAAATCAGACATAACATGACTAATTATACAAATTATGTAAATATAGTCCATACTTATCTTTTCACAAATTGTATGCTCAAAGGTCCACCATTACAATGATAACAAAGACCATAGATAGATTAATAAACATTATGTTGCTCCTCTTTCTCTAAGAATATGGACTGGGAGGCTCTTCTCCTTCGTAAACTCCCTCCACCCTTCCTTCCATCTATCCGTGGAAAAGAGGACATCAGTAACTTTGATGAAGAATTCACAACAGAGGCTCCGAATCTCACTCCACCCCGTGAACCCCGGGTGCTCACGCGCAAGGATCAGGACAGCTTTCATGACTTTGACTACGTCTCTGACCTATGCTGAGAGTGTAATCACTGTGATGGTGCCGTAGAGAGAGATTTCTGCTCTGTGACTCAGTGACTGTGAAGAGAATAGCGTCCAATCTAGGTTTTGTGTGTGAATTCTGAATGTGCTGGACCTGTGAACACTGTGATGGTCAAGAGAGCTTGAGAGAGGGCTGGAAAAGACATCAAGAAGCTAAGGATTGGATTAGAAAGAGAAAAGAGGATTGATGTTTAAGCATAAACCTTTAGATCAAAAATGTTTTAAGATCATGGAAGCAGTTAAGTGTATCCAAACTTTTGACTAGTAGTGTACTTGTTCTTTCATTCTCACAGTAGTGATAGAAATGGTCTCAGTGAAAGGGGTAGTTAACCCAAAAATGTGTGGGGAAAACAAGATTAGGCTAACATTCTGCTGGACATCTTTTGTGTTCCACGGAAGAAAGAAAGTCAAGGTAATTTTGATGACCAACTGGCAACAACTAAAAAAAAAAATCTTTCTTCATCCACACTTACCTTTCTCTGCATTTAAATAGGACCTACTGTTACTCTGAATTATCTTCATTGGCCTGATTTGGACCAGGAACCCAAAGGAACTTGGGTTAAGAGACTCATTTCTGCATACACTGTGACATCAAAAGGAAGACGAGAGTTACACTAAGAGCGGAGCTTATTTAAATAGACCAATTTATGTTTGAACCTTTGAATGTGTACTTGCTCTTGGGGTATTCAGTGGTCGAGGAGTAAACAACCTATTAAGATCCATTAGCTTTGGGTTTGTCCTGCCAAAATGCATCTTTAAATTCATCATCTTTTAAATGTCATGTGTGTAAGTCGAGCATATTGAACTCAATGAAAACAGTCTAATGAACAGCTTGGTCTCCACTTATTAAGTGCACTTTCTTGTGGAAATATTAGAAAAACAAGTGATCCTCTCATATAAAAATTGGGTTAAAAATATGTATTTTATGCTGTTAATCATTTGACTTCACTGAGGGAGCCAAACAGCAGAAAACTTTCATCTAGATTGGAACTGAACATTAAAAAATATCAGTGAAGAGAGATCTTTTTCCAAACTCTTTGAAATACATTTTGAGGTTCTGATGGCCTGTTTCTCTTTGTATTTCAGGGTGAGAACAGCTCTTGCTGCACTAAACCTTAAAGGGATCGTTCACCCAAAAATGAAAATTATCTAATTGTTTACTCAACCTCATGCCATCCCAGGTGTGAATGACTAACTTTCTTCTGCTGAACACAAACAGAAGATTTTAGAAGAATATGTCATCTCTGTAGGTTCATTACAATTCAAGTGAATGGTGATCAGGTCTTTGAAGCTCCAAAAAGGAGATAAAGTCAGCATCAAATCAGAATTGCTTCAGAAGACATTGATTTAGACATTTAGATTATGTATATTCTGACTTTATCTCCATTTTGGAGCTTCAAAGTTCTGGTCACCATCACTTGCATTGTATGGACCTACAGAGCTGAGATATTCTTCTAAAAATCTTTGTGTGTGTGTTCAGTAGAAGAAAGAAAGTCATTCACATCTGGGATGGCATGAGGTTGAGTAAATTATGAGAGAATTTTATCCTGAGCTATCCCTTTAAGGTTTAGTGCAGCAAGATCTGTTCTAACCCTGAAATGCAAAGAGAAACAGGCCATCAGAACCTCAAAATTAACTATTACAAAACGATTTCTTTAAGTGGGGAAATTAGTATTTACCTTTTATTTATAGGTTTTTCACAAAAGCATATGTAAAACTGGCACATGCTTATCAAGACTGTCAAGAAATTACAGGTCAGATTGATTCAGAGGTAACGTGAGATCCGTGTAAACTCGATGATCATTTGAATGTGTGTGTTGTATTGAAGCAAATGAGGAAGAATGTGTTTGGTTGAATATTTTCATTTATTTCACAAGCTCCAATAATTGCTTTTTATTTTTTGTCATCACTGAAATTGCATGAGGAAAAATTGTTAGATGCCTTGGTAAAATTGACCAAACAGGGATAAAACCACTTCTCTTTGAAAGACTCCGTGGCCTCAAATAGCAGATAGTGTATGATGGTTTGTCTCTATTTTATATATATATTATTTAAATACATTTTGATATTATTTGTTAGATTTACTTTCTGTTTGTTTTAGCCTTGATGTGCATGAACGACGACTAGTGACTGTTACAGCAAAGAAATGGACGTGTTCTGGTTTCACACCCTTCATTACCTCAGAGCTGTTTTGATGCATTTGAAACCTAAGTTTGTGAAGTTCATATTGGTTAGTACAATACACCAGAAACAGACCATGCCATATCTGTTTATATTGTTTTTTTAAGGATTTTGATTTGACAAACATGGATCAAGCGGAACTTATTGTTTTTTTATTATTTTTTATGTGTAGCAGAACTGCAGCCCCAACACATTCTCTATAACACACACACTATTTGCAGTTGAAGAATTCTTATATGCTTTAAGACTAATCTGATCTTAATTTCCTTTAAAATGCCCTTGGATGTGTTTGACTGCAGAATAAATGTATGTCCTGTACAATTATACAATCCATCAAACTTATTACAGGAATTGTATTTATAAAGCTGTTGTTGAAAAGACCACGTGTTTTCTTTGTAGGTTAGATTTTGAAGACCATCTTAAATTGTTCACGGACTTCAGCTTTGAACATTTATGCAGGAAAATCCAATTAAAACTTAAGAATTTGGAAACAGAGGTTAATTATCTAAAGAAAACAGCCTTTAGAAGTAGGCTATTTATAAGAAAAGTCTCAAAAGTGTGCATAAAACTTTCCATCTCACGTACTCAAATATACAGATAAACCGAATGATCGACCACGTGATGCTGATTTTCCCGCCTTTGGGCCTAGAGGCGATAAGTGTCTCTGTTTTCCCACTAAAATGTTTCCAGATGTATTTCTCCTTAGCGGCCACTAGAAGTCAGTAAGTGGCTCTTTTTCTCGTAACCGCTGCTGCGTGGCAGTAAGTGAGAAAGTGGTACTGTTTTCCCCACAGTGGCCACTAGAGGTCAGATCATTTCAAATTCTTGGTGCTTTATTACCGTAATTGTTTAGCAAGCAATAGTCGTTTTTGGAATGGGATACTACATAATACATTTACTATGAAAACAACGACAGAAAAAAAGGTTTGGTGATATATGGTAATGGTTATGGCAAGTACCTAGTGGCGGCCACTAGAGGGCAGTGGGTGGTGCTGTTTTTCCTTCAGTGGCCACTAGAGGGAAATGGCAGGTGCTGTTTTTCCCTCAATGACCGCTAGAGGGCAATGAGTGGCGCTGTTTTTCCTACAGTGGCCACTAGAGGGAAATTACAAATAATGACAGGTGCTGTTTTTCCCTCAATGGCTGCTATAGGGCAATGAGTGGCACTGTTTTCCTTCAGTGGCCACTAGGATGCAGTGACAGCGAGTAGGACCTGGCTGCAGCCTGCAGAATGAGGCGGGGCTACATATGTCGCCCCGCCCATACTATAGTCTCATTGGTCTGATAATCTTTCATGAAATTAATATTAATCAATTAAAATGTTTATATAACAACACTGAATACACATTTGTCATTCTATGGTGATATTAAGTATGGTGATATTCACTCTATGGTGATATTACATTTATTACATATTTTATAATTGATTTAATTCATAAATGATTTCTCTAACCGTGCGTTATAATGAAGGCTTTGTGAAATTTGAATGACAGCAAACACATCAACACAGTTTTTTCATCAGTCCACGCCTCAGTCTTTCTAAATTTGTTTGAAATTACACGTGTCTTGCCTAAATTATGTAAACACTCAATACGACCGCATTAGAGCTGAATCTTCGCCATAGTAGGATTGGAAACGTTGTCCCCTGCTTTCAACATGTCTGAAACAACAAAAGGCTGCTCAGTAAGACTCCTGTCACATCTGTTTGCAATGCACCGTGAGGTACCACATAATTTCAAATCACTTACGAGCCACAGCACTATAATACAAATGATCGGGCTACACTATTTTAAAAAGCATCTGCTATCATGTACACCAATAAAAGATGATCGAGCCAATGAGAGTACGTTATGGCCGGGGCGACACATGTAGTCACGCCCTAATGCGTTGCCCCGCCCCGCCCCGTTCCGCAAGCTGCAGCCAGGGATACAGCCGCTAGAGGTGAACATGTTTTTCCCTCCGCGGCCGCTAGAGGTCAGTCTTAGGCGCTGTTTCTCCCCCTGTGGCCGCTAGAGCGCAGTAAGTGGCGACATTCGATGGTGCTGCTGAAGTTTTCAAGATGTCGCTAGAGCAGAGACTCTCACGAATCGAGGAGAAACTCAAGCAGGAAAATAAAGAAGCCCGCAAACGCATCGACCTGAACATCGACATGAGCCCGCAGCGGTCGCGTCCGAGGCCAAGTGAGTTTGTGTGATGATGAAGGAATGATAGTGGTGTGATGATGACGGAGGGATGAAACACAGCCTACATGATATAAACAAACCGATCAAATCCTGACACTTCACTCACATTCTCTCTAATGATTCTCTATTGAAGGTCCGGATGACTCAGTTTTATCAGGGGTTGACCTACAGACTGTTTTAAATGATCCATAGGTTTAGTATTGAAAATATATAAATAATCTAAAAATCTGGCAATCAGATCACTAGCGTTAGCCTGGTGGCTAGCAGTGTTTAGCAGGCCCTTATACTCGCAGATCAGTCTGTATGTGTCTCTCTCTGTATCTGATACTCGCATATCTGACTGTCTATCTGTCTGTTAAGCTGTTTGTGAATCTGTCTGTCTGTCTGTTTCACACAATATCAGGCATAGTGTGGAAATACAATCATCTAGAGATGTTGTTGCTAATTGTTTTGTGTTGTAAATTACAATGGTCACAGTCATGGCAGTCTTGTGAAATTGCTGGTTTGTTTGCTCTTTGGGTCTCATGGAGTGTCCTTGTCTGTTTTAAGGGGAAATACATGTTTTCTTATTTTTTTCCGTTATTAAATTGCTAACAACTTTTTATTTTAAGAAGACAGACATGTCAGATAGACTTGACTTGCCACTGTTAACCTATACATTGACAATGTGTTATTAATTGCCATAATTGATATTCTAGATTAATATTCTTGAATATCAGTGATACCCACTAAACCCAGTTTAGAAAGAATCCCTGCACTGTAAAGTACTGTTTACTTGTCAATTTCAGTCTCGTGATGGCCTGGGTTTTTTGTTTGTTTTGTTTATGTCCCAACATCTTTTAATTTCCCCCCTAATCATAAGTACGCTTTTTTATTATTGTTATTTATTGGAACCGATTTATTTTTTTAAGTCACCAGAAAAATTTAATTAGCACGTTTCTGTTTTCTCCTCACAGAATATCATGTTTGCCTGTGAAATGTATGACATTATGAAAGAAAATTAGTTCCATATGTGGACTTTATTATAATCCAGATCTTGCTTTTTTATGTTTATGGCCAGAGATGTTTTGCCTAGTAGACTAAAGGGTGTAAATTGAATTCCAACTGTCCATCCTGGTCCATGGTCAGGAAAGACTACAAAAAAAAGCAGTAGAAGTGAAAGCGATCTGCGAACTTGCTTTGGATTCATTGTTGGATTCATTAGATTCAATTAATTGTTGAAGTATATATGAGATTGTGAGTTAAATAATTAGAGTGAATGAATCAGCTGGATGTGTGTGTTGGCATTGGTATATTTATTCATGAAAGTGGCATTCATCTGATCTTAATGTATATTCAGGACATTAATAACGTGAAAAATTACTATTACAATTTGGAAAACAATTTCAGAACTTCTTAAACTGCTTCAAAGTGTTCTCATCAAAAAATCCTCCACGTGCAGCAATGACAGCTTTGAAGATCCTTGGCATTCTAGCTGTCAGTTTGTCCAGATACTCAGATGACATTTCACCCCACACTTCCTGTAGCACTTGCCACTAGGGCTGGGATAAACAATTAATTTTAAACGATTAATTTAGCGATTATTTTTTCCGATGCATCGATTAATCTAACGATTCATTTTTCCAGTCCGATTCGATTTCGATTCGATTATCTCCCCATTAATTGACTAATAGCAATTTATACATGTTGATTTACATATCTGAATGAAAAAAAAAAATGAATTCCTTAACATTGCAATATATGTTTATTGCTCTTAAAATCCCAAAATAAAAGACTATACAAGTGAAAAGTAATGCATTCTTAGTCAGAGGTAGCATTCAGTAAAACCTTGAAGCTTTGAAAACACATAGGCCTAGCTTACTGAAAAAAAGTGCATCTTGTAATTCTTCTTTCAGATTAAAATAACAACAACTTGATGTCTAGCATTCAATAAAAAAATAAAAAGGTCACCCAAAATACTTGTTTAGAGCAATTGAAAGAATAAAGTAACCAATGTAAACTTGAGGGATTTAAGCTAATACAGTAGTGCTTTTCCAACAAAAAATAAAAATTAACAGCAACCGTGGGAGCCAGCAGACTGTCATGGCGTCCTTCCTGAACCAACAGAATTGAACATTTATGTTAAAAACACATAGTCCTAGCTTACTGAAAAAAGTGCATCTTTTAATTCTTCATTCACATAAAATTAACAACAACATATAGTAGTAATACACTCTGCCACTCAAAATTCAAAAATAAAATTCAAGTAAAAGTGTACAAGAGCAAAATAATGCAGGTCACCCAGCCACCCTTTCTTAGAGCTATTGAAAGAATACAGTAACTATTGTAAACTTGGGGGCTTTAAGCTAATACAGAAAGTGCTTTTCCAACAAAAAATAAATAATGAAAATAAACATTCAGAATTCAACATTTATGTTGAACATACTGAAAAAAAGCATCTTCATTCACATGTAAATAACAACTTACAATCTGACACTTTCCTTTCACCTTAAGAATACTGTGTGTGTGTGTGTGTGTGTGTGTGTGTGTGTGTGTGCGCGTGGCGCCTCTTCAGGTGCTGGTGCATTGGCGTGGTGCTAGAATGGAAGGCCATCTCCATTTTGCAAAGACGACATATCACGGAATTGTTTCCTTTAATTTAAAAGAATTCCCATACTTTAGAGGAACGAGTGCCTTGCACTTCTGATAGTCTGAGGAGCCACTCGTGTTGCTGCTACTCTCCGGTGCCGCCATCTTTGTTTTGGGTCTGACGAATCGACGCGCATATTTTGCGTCGACGTATTTTTTGCGCGTTGTCCCAGCCCTACTTGCCACAGTTATGGCTGTCTTGTCGCAAAGATCAGTGGGGTTAAGATCCATAACACACTTTTCCAATTATCTGTTGTCCAGTGTCCTTTCTTTGCCCACTCTAAACTTGTATTTTTGTTTTTCTGTTTCAAAAGTGGCTTTTTCTTTGCAATTCTTCCCATAAGGACTGCACCCCTGAGTCTTCTCTTTACTGTTGTACATGAAACTGGTGTTGAGCAGGTAGAATTCAATGAAGCTGTCAGCTGAGGACATGTGAGGCGTCTATTTCTCAAACTAGAGACTCTGATGCACTTATTCTCTTGTCTATTTGTACATCTGGCCTTCCACATCTCTTTCTGTCCTTGTTAGAGCCAGTTGTCCTTTGCCTTTGAAGACTGTAGTATACACATTTGTATGAAAGTATTTTATATAGCCTTTATTCTTCAAAATCATGATTGACTGATGAGTTTCTATATAAAGCTGTTTCCTTTTTGCCAGTTTAGAAGTTGAGTTCTGAAGTTTTTTTTTTTTTTTCAAATTCTAATAGTACATTTTCACATTATTAATGTCCTGACTATACATAGTTATCAGATGAATGCCACTTTGGTGAATAAAAGTACCAATTTCTTTCCATAAGTGCAAAATCTGTACATTATTCAAAAATTTTGGCTCCCAGTGTATATCCTCCTGAGACCCTGTGTGACTGCTGTGTGCATTTCCCATTTCTCTTTTTGATTTGTAACTAACAGCATCTAATAAACAAGCAAAAAATTCTAGAGCAAATAAAAATGTATGTCTACATATGTGGACAGCGAGACCACATTGTGAAATTTTAAATAACACTAAGCTATAGAAAGTCAGATATATTTTTTTTTATTATGTTTCCAGAATTGTTGGTTATTCATGTATTTGAAATGTTACAGACATTGCAGCTGATTTTCTATAAAGTTGAGTAAATTATTCTTAATTCAAAGTAATGACCAGCATCATCCAATCACTGCCAACCATGTTAAAATAAAATGTTGCGTTTTAAAATTCTGAATCTATGCACTGATTATCATTGTCCCATGACTGCCAAACTTGTTGAATGGTTCAAACATCATCTGCTGCCTGAAACTGAACTTTTGTTTGGATTTTAGGATTGAATGCTCTTGGCTGCATAGAGAGCTATAGGATGCTTCCTTGCTCTCTATTTAGTGAATGACTTAAACTCCAGTGGTCTCAGTACAGTTAATAATGTACCTTATTTTCATACTACATATGAAAAAGCAAACATTTTCAGCTTTTGGATGAACCCATTTATTCTCAGTCTGAAAAAGCACAATAAATATATAGGAATGCGTTTATTAATGTTAATGAATAAAATCATATTGCAGAGATAACAAAATTAAACATAACAAAAAGTATATTAAAATGAAGCCAAATGACCCACAGATGTGTTTGAGTTTAAAGTTATTTAAAATAACTAACATGTTTTTCTACTTTTGAGAAAATGCAGTGCCAGTGTCCACATATGTAGACATCGTGTTTATCAGCGCGCTGATGTGCGATATGTGACAGATTTTTAAAGCGGCATATCAAATGAAACTAGAGATGCTACTCTTTACAACCAATTAGGTTTTAATAAAACAAACTAAGATATTTCTTACCAGAGGCACATATGTTGGCGCTGCGTCCGTAGGAGCGCTTCAAGGAAATCAACAGCATGCTGTCACATGACTCGGTGCTGCAGAAGTTCACCCCCAAAATGACAGTCTAGAATCTTGTGAACCGTATTCAGGCAGTTTTTATTCATTTGAGTTATGCATATTGTATAGCGAAGCCAAAATACAACGTCCACACATGTTGATGCAGGGTCGCACGAGGATACATATGTCATTCTTTTGTAGATAATTGTGATTAATTGCAGATGTTTAAAGTGCTGAAGTTTGACTATATATGCTTTTTCCTGTCAAAATGTATTTATTTCCATCTTAGGAAAGAAAACAAAACCGTATGTAACAATAGAATTCTTTATTAACATCTTCCAAACAAACCCGTCCACCGTATAAAGATAGAAATGCAATAAAATAGCACCAATTTGGGTAACATTAAACATTTCCCGAAGTCTAATTGAGAGTTTGACTAATTGAAAGAACTAGTACCCCACCTAGGTTCCATTTACATTGCAATGGGCATTAAATCTCTTAAACTCTCATCCTTCACAATATTTATCAGCAGGCAGACTGTGGCTATCAGCTTCCTACAGAAATTGTGATGCTGTGTTCATGATTCGTGTCAATGTCCAATAATGTCCAATGTTGACTTTGAATTCCACATGAAAAGCGCTTGGAGACAAAAACATCTAATTCTGCATTTTGGTGATACTTAAGACTTGGTGTGCTTCTGTGGTAATTAAAATGCACCTTCCATTTGAAGTACCATCTGGGCTTAATTAATATGTACATCAAATAGCGTTAAAAGCGCCTTTCTCCATCGCTTGATCATTGTGTTGTAAAGTTTGTGCATCAGTGTACTCCAGGCAGGCACATTACAAGGGTTCTGCCCTACTAACAAGTGTTTATGCTGGTTTATGCTGTATTAAGGGAAATTCATTAGTCACAATTAACTGGGTGGCTGTGGCTCAGGTGGTAGAGTGGGTTATCCACTAATCACAGGGTTGCCAGTTCGATTCCTGCCCCACATGACTCCACATGCCGAAGGGTTCAGTGTCTTGTACAAGACACTGAACCCTAAGTTGCTCCCAATGGCAGGCTACCGCCTTGCATGGCAGCTCTGCCGTGTGTGTGTGTGTGTGTGTGTGTGTGTGTGTGTGTGTGTGTGTGTGTGTGTGTGTGTGTGTGTGTGTGTGTGTGTGTGTGTGTGTGTGTGTGTGTGTGTGTGTGTGTGTGTGTGTGTGTGTGTGTGTGTGTGTGTGTGTGAATATGAATATGAATGGGTGGGTGAAAGAGTCACAGTGTAAAGCGTTTTGAAAACCACTGAGGTTAAAAAAAACAAATACTCTTGAAAATTTACACCACAATTCATGTACATTTAATGGCCTATTGATAAATCTATTTTTGATGATGGAATAATAACGGAGGACCGCATGTTGAGTAGCGCTGAGTGTATATTTAGATGATGACCATGCTGAAGGGGAGCATGTCTGTGTGCATGTCAAAATGCACATAATGTTTGAATGTGAAGAAGGAAGCAGTGATTCCTGTAGGTAGGTAGGTAAGTGTGTGTGTGTGTTTGTGTGTGCGGGGGTTTGATAGTAATGAGTGTGTGTGTGTGTATTTTCTCTTCTCTGTATCTAGTCATCGTGATCCAGCTCAGTCCAGCTCCTGCCCCCTCCCAGCGCGCAGGTACCATCATCACTACATCTATGCTGCATCATCCTCTCTCTCTCTCTCTCTCTCTCTCTCTCGCTCTCTCTCTCCACCTTGCAGGTTACATCTCTCTTTTGTCCTCTCATCTTTCTCAGGCTCCTTCCTCCATTTTTTATTATTCTACCACCGGTCATTCACACAGCATTCTTTAATTACTCTTTCATTTACATTAAAAATAGGGATACACTTACACAAAATGTGTGTGCCGATACAGTATCTGATCACTTAGAACAACATCTGCCAATACCGATACCGATAGTTTTGTGGTTCTGCTTTTTTAAGCTACCTTGTTTCAAATCACTTATACACACATTTGAAAGAAATTTAAATAATAACTTTATTCTCCATGTCTTGAATTATTTTCAAAATAGCATTAACATTCTTCAATCACGTTAACTGAATTTTGAAAGATTGTTTTTTAGTTTTCCTTCATATCATTCATTCTTTTATTCCTCTTTCCATCTGCTCAGCAGATCAGTGTGTGAGCGTGTGTGAAAGAACCATATGTAGGATTAACTTGTTTTGCTACGAGATCAGACATTATGCATGATGTGGCTATAACTGCATGGCCAGATTGCGAACAAACGCGCACAAACTCTACACATGGTGTTCTGCATTCAGTAACTGTAGGTTTTGAGCTTGTTTGAGGCCAGACATTATCTGAGGCCAAACTATTTTTTTCCTTTTCACTCGGCTCTTTCTCAGCTCTCTGTCCGTTCTTTCCACAATCGTTTTTTTTTTTTTCTTCTGGAATAGACTGCTCTGTCTTCACCACAGATGTGGATTATGGCCATGCGGGTGCCTGTGTTTGTGTCCAGCAGGTGTGTCTTGAGCTGTGTGTGGCCGAATTGCCTGACCTTTCTGACTAACACAAGCTAACTGATTATCTCCCATGAGCAGGGTTTCCCGAGGAGGAATCAGAAGTTCAATGATCTATGCTTTCTTTATCTTTTATCTTATTTGCGAAATATTTACAGGAGTGGTCCGTTTATACAGCTCAATTATCAGCACAATTTGAAATTGTTGTTCATCCAAAGCGTAGTACAATTTTACAGTTCTCTGCTCCAGCAACAAATTGTCAACAACAATATTAAACGCTTAGATTTGCATGGTTTGGTGAGCGAATGTCAAATGTCACCTGGTGGTGGCTGCTTGTCTCTTATTAGCCCCGGTGCATGCTGGGAATGCTAACACTAACTCCAGTGGCTGGTTTTCACTGTTTCATTGACAGTGACTTCTGTATACAAATATGTCTGATCTTGGCATGTTACTGATGTAGCCTTAGGATTTTAAATTTGTGACGCAGGTCATTACATAACAAGGATAACAAGGGGGCTCTTTTTTATTTATTTATTTTTTTAAATAAAGAGATTCTGAGAATGAGAAAATGACTGACTGAATTTCTATGGCTTATATAGACTACAGTAGTTGAACTTTGTAGTAGTGCTCAAAACAGATAGCTCCTGACAACTAGGATATAGGGATGAATCTCATTTCTATTACTTTAATGCAGAAAAAAGGATCATCACTGTAATGCAAATTAATTACTGTAGTGTAAAGTTAAATTGTTAGAATACATTTAATGTACTTAATTTATACTAAAATAATACATTTATTGTATTGTGGCCTGATGGGTTGATTTATGTTTTTTAAATGAGCATAATAGCTGAGAATTGTGCTTAATTGTCATGAAGAAAATACATTTCCAATGCAAAAAATAATTTATGCAAAATATAATTAGGTTTATGTATGTGTGTATATATATATATATATATATATATATATATATATATATATATATATATATATATATATATATATATAAGTGGTTTTCATTTTTTCATTTGATTTTGGAGTGAAATATGACCAAGTTATTGCTTTGTGAGATTTACCTGTAGAAGAATACTAAGAGTCCTGATCTAGAATTAGTGTCTGCGTATCTCATATCAGACATAAAGGAGTGAATCTGGATTCTGGGTGGTCTCTTAATTTGGGATGCTTTATAAACCGTGTTCCCAGTAAAGACCATCAATTCACTGACTTTCTGTTGTCTTAGTCTCATTCTCTCCATCCTTCCCTCTGGTCTTTTTTCATAGCTCTGCAGTTACCGCTAGCCAACGATGGAGGAAGTCGCTCATCCTCTTCTGAAAGCTCACCTCAACACCCCTCATACCCTAGCAGATCCCGACAAATGCTTAAGCTTCCCACCTCACCTTATAGCCAACCGAAGAGCCTGGAGAAGTATGTCAAACACACACACACACACACATATGGAGCATGAGCTAGTGGTGAGGGAGAGTCAGTGTTTTAATGCATAATATTTTTTCTTCAGTGCTGAAATCGATCAGAAGCTGCAGGAAATAATGAAACAAACCGGTTACCTGAAGATTGACGGACAGGTGAGAATCACCATTTCCAGCTTTCCTTTGTAGATCCTGTAAAGTAAGGCTGTCAACTAGGAATATTCTTTGAATTAACATTTTAAATTTGGATGTGTGCCAAGCACTTATGATCTCTTGGGCTAAAACAGACACATTGTAATGAATAAAACAGAACGCGGGTGCCTCGAGATAGACCAGAGTGTAACTACTGTGTGCATTTTCCATTTCACTTTTTGATTTGTAACTAGTAACAACTAATAAACAAGCAAAAAAAAAATAATAATTGTTTCTAGAGTAAATAGTTTACCAAAAATGTGTCAACATGCACTACCTTTCAAAAGTTTGGGCTCATGATCTTAAAAAAATCTTTTGATCTTAAGGCGTATACTTAAATGTTTGAAATTAGATTTGTAGTCAAAAATAAAATTGTGCCAACATTTTAATTTATTTAATTACAAAACAAATTTATATATATATATATATATATATATATATATATATATATATATATATATATATATATATATATATATATATATATATATAAAAAAAAAAAAAAAAAGTTTTTGAAATGGATGACTTGGGCCGAATAATTAAGAAAAGCAGCCACTAAGTGCCCAACATATAGATGGGAACTCCTTCAATACTGTTTAAAAAGCATCCCAGGGTGATACCTCATAAAGGTTGGTTGAGAAAATGTCAAGAGTGCATTTCTGCAAAGTGTGGCCACTATGTAAAATATTACATAGATTTGATTTATTTTGGATTTTTTCACAACATAATTCCCATATTTCCATTTCTATTATTCCATAGTTGTGATTACTATTATTCTAAAATGTGGAAAATAAAGAATAAGTGACCCTAAACATGGTAGTGTATGTGGACATTGAGACTTAGTTGTGAAATTTTAAATAATACCAATCCATAGAAAGTCTGACTTTTTTTTTCATCAAATTGTCTGTTCTCATGTTTTTGAGACATTACTAAAGTTACTTCAGAAATTAGCATAATTAATTCTGATTCAAAGTAATGTCCAGCATCATCCAATCACTGCCTTCCTTGTTAAAATAAAATTATACATTATAAATTCTGAATCTATGTACTGTTTACCATTTTCCCCTGTCTGTCAAACATGTTGAGTTGTCCAAACATAATCTGCAGCCTTTTAGTAATGAATGTACTCACTAAATAGGGAGCAAGGGAGTATTCTCTAGCTCTCTGTTCAGCTGAATGACTTAACCTCCAATGTGCTGTCTGTCTGCACTGGTCAAAAATGTTCAGCTTTTGGATGAACCCATTGATTCTCAATGTAAAAAAGCACATTGAATATAGAAACGTGTTTGCTAATGTTAATGAATAGAACCATATTGTAAAGTGATAACAAAATAAAATATAACCAAATTTATATTAGAATGAAACTAAATGTCCCACAGATGTGTTGATGTTGAAAGTTATTCAAAATAAATAACTTTTTTTTTCTTTTTCTTTTTTGAGGGGATAATGTCCCAAAGATCATATATGAGGACATCATGGTTATCAGCGTGAAAAATGTATAATTTTCAATGCAAAAAATGTAAAGAGGTTTTTTACCAGAAGTACTTTTGTTGGCTCATCGCCTTTAGAAGTGATGTGGGGCGTCAATAGTTTAACCCTTCAATAACATTCTAGAGCAGGGCTCTTCAACTACATTCTCACGGATGCCAGATTATCCAGATGAAATCTTGGCGGGGGCCAATTGTTTTTACGTAATTATCTTAGCTAATACTTTCATCTCAAGTAACATGATACTTTAAAAATATCCTTAATACTGTGCATTATACATATTAAAATGGTCACAGGGTTTTCACTATTCCATTTTCTCTATAAAGTACCATCCTGTTCAGTGAGAAAAAAAAATGTCTCCTGCAAATATTGTGAATTTGCACACAATAGCCACTGCAGGAGCCAGATTTTTGTGTAGGTAATTATTGGCAAAATATGAACAAACTGAGTTGATACTGTTCGTGATTAAGAGGGCTGATTCACAGCTGTATAAAACCTGTATATATTATAATTCTTTTCCAAGCCCTTCAGAGCTTGAACAGATGAGACACGATCATTTGACACTTCAAGAATATTGAATAAAAGCAAACATTCAGCACATTTTCTTTGAACATTCAGTTTTCGTAATCGTTTGCTTTTGTTGCCTAATGTGTATACAGTATGTGCTGACAACATTTCTGTCACAACTGCGGTGATCATTTTATACATCTGTAGATTTTAATGCACTCCACACAACTAAGCAGTTTTATATGAATATATTGGATTGAAATAGACGCTATAAAATGCTCACCTAAACGGTGTAATCCATGTTTAGCAAAGCTTAAATGCACGCTCTGGTCCGCACAACTGATGATGGCTGAATGCTCTTCCACGTTCCAATGAGCGTTGTTAAACTCATCGCTGATTGCTGAGGCTCGAGTCTATGAACACTGAGTTTTGCACAGAAAGGGATCTGATATTTCAGATGGTGAGACAATTTGATGAAAAATTAGTTGGAGGGCCAGACAAAGATGATTGGCAAGCCGGATTTGGCCTCTGTGCCGCCAGTTGACTAGCCCTGGTCTAGTGTGTTGTGAACAATATTCAGTTGGTTTAAATTAATTGAAATTATACGTTGCATATAGTGAAGCCAAAATACAACGTCCATGCATGTGGATGCGGGGTCGCGTAAGGGTAAAGTTTGAGTTTCCTTTTAAATTGACACCGTGTATATAAAATACAACTTAACTGCAAGAGACACTGAAAAAAAAAAATCGAGACAATGCGCAATGGTCAAAGATGTCCATCAAGCGCATGCTTGCGTAGAAAAAGACAGGTGTGTTCAGAGAGAACTGCCCTCAGATGTGGAGGTCTTTAGCAGTTAGGTCTCGCTGCATAAGAATTAGGTACATCCACACAACTGTATTTAGTTGAAAACACTGTGGTACCGCTGGTATTATGAAGCTTGAGTCTGTGGTAGTACTATGGCACCGGTATAGGATACTGTGCAACACTAAGTTAAAATAGAACCATCTATTGAAGCGTTTCTTTTCTTATTTTACTTTTTGTACTTATTTAAGAATATGACCAGATTAAATCTTTGGACTTGTTCATTTTATGCACATTTGTTAACAGCCAGATATGTTCTTTGCAATAAACAAAAGCTAACAAAATAACACTGTGATAATTAATTTGGTTCATATTAATATGTTGCGCCCTCTTGTGGACGTAGGAGACAACGTTGATTAAGAAATCAGATGTCTTGTAGATTTGTCCCCCTATCTGAAATAATATCTTAAAATTTTGAATATAATTTTAATTTTGGTTATATTTCAGTGAAAGATTTCCTTTCTCAGCCCTTTTGACAGACCTACTCTGAATATGGTATTTAAAAAAAGTGCCAGACCTCTTCTTTGTGTTATCTAGCGTTATCCCGCAGAGGTGACAGATCTGATCAGCGAGGGAGAGATCGGCAGTGGAACATGTGGACAGGTGTTTAAAGTTCGCTTTAAGAAGACTTGCCATGTCATCGCTGTCAAGGTCAGTTAAGCTTTCTGTCTCTCTCTTCACAGTCTCATATCCCTGATAATTAGAAGAGAATACTTAATAATCATCACTGGCTTCTGGATGGGAATAAATTACAAGGCCTATTAAATCACGATTCTTTTAAGATTTCCAGTGTAGCTGCTCACCTAGGTAACATGAAAAGCGTTTAATCAGGCTTGAAGGTTCTTTACTGATCTCAGATCAGCTTTTGGATGCTTTTTTTTTATGATGGGATTTTGTGTTCATTTTATTTGTCTAATTGAACTTTTCTTGTAAATATGGAGTCATTAAAACAGCAGTGCAGCTCTGGAGTAATTACTGTGTTTTTATCTGCAGCAAATGAGGAGGACAGGTAATAAAGACGAAAACAAGAGAATCCTTATGGATCTGGATGTGGTGTTAAAGAGTCACGACTGTCCATACATCATCCAATGCTATGGTGCTATAGTCACCAATGTGAGTAGCACACATACACACACTTATTATCTGTGCAGTTTTACTGCTTTTTCCAAGTCCTATGCTATGCTGCATCAATAACTGTATTCTTATTAATAATTTAGTTAATTCAGTCATTATTATTTGTTAAATATGCATTATTTGAAGAATCAGCTCTCTTGGGTCTTGATGGTAAATGTTTAAGTATCTTGAATGACTTCAGATCTCAAGGTCTCTCTTCTCCTGTGCAGACGGATGTGTTCATTGCCATGGAACTAATGGGGACATGTGCAGAGAAGCTGAAGAAGAGGATCCAGGGGCCCATACCTGAGCCTATTCTGGGAAAGATGACCGTGGCGGTAAGTCTTCTTTATACCAGTAGTTCTCAACCTTTTTCTGACGAATACCCCTTTACTTCATTCTCTAACCCCAGCCACTAATATTGCATGTTTTGTCCCACTGAAATTCTCATTCTACATTACAGCATTGATTTTGAGTTGATCAAAATATTATCATCTGTATTGAGGACATCTCGCTCTCTCTCTTTTAATTTCAGATAAAAATCAAGATAGTTTTATCGCCCAGCCCTATTGATATCATTGCATTAATCTCTTACAGCAGCCCAATAAACTCAGTGATAGATAGCTACATTATAGGCACATAATCTGGTATGCAGAAATATGAAATTTACCTCAATATGTTTCTTAAAATTTGAGGCAGGATTAATGCTGATATCTGGCTTGAGCAAGTTAAACTCACATGACACAGTCAAGCAATTTACCTTTTTCACTGGGAAAAGCCCTTTCAGGTGCGGCCGTGATGTTTAGGTGTTAAAATGTGTTCTACAGCTGCTGTTCACATTTTTGTACGTGTAATTTGATGGGAGTCACGAGACTCTCCCTAGCCAATCATGTTGTTTGATTAAAATAAAATCAGGACAGGGAAGTAGCGAACACAGATGGAGGGAAAATAGCGCAGAAAAGGTATTGTTACAGAACTTAAAATGTACTCAAGTAAAAGTATAAAATGTTTAAACTACATAAAGTACATTTCCTGGGAAAAACGAATTGCAGTAATGAGAGTATTTGTAATTCGTTACTTTACACCCCTGGTAGCAAGACCATAGTAAGCACATGGAAGTATGGATCTTCACTACTATGGTTTGATGTAACAATTTCTATTGCACAAATTTAGCCATTTTTGTAATTACAAAGAGTAGGCCTACCCTAAACAAATATAAAAGTAATAAATGCAAAATATAATCATTAAAAAATGTATGTTCCCTTACTCCCCTAATGTAGCCTATGATAAATTTAATAGAGCTGAAGTAGTGAAATGATAATATTTGAATGCAAACAGGAACTTGATGATATTAACGCCTCCCATTTGTAACCTAACGCCCACCACCACTAATTTGCTCTCAGCACCCCCTGGTATCCTTTGAACACCCCCTGTTGAGAACCACTGCTTTTACTCTCTTGTTACAGCAAAATTCAAAATGACCTCTTCTCTGCCATGGCTTGGATGGCACCTCATATTTTCCTCAAATAATTAATGTTTCACAAGGTGAAGAGTGGTTTTCACGAAGCACTGCTCCAATCTTTTTTTTCTCTCTCTCTCTCTCTCTCTCTGCTGCTCTTTCTCACTCTGTTTATCCTTAATATAGATTGTGAAGGCTCTGCTGTACCTAAAGGAGAAGCACGGTGTGATCCACAGAGATGTAAAGCCATCAAATATCCTGTTGGATGCCAAAGGGCAGATCAAACTGTGTGATTTTGGCATCAGTGGCCGACTGGTGGATTCTAAGGCTAAGACTCGAAGTGCTGGCTGTGCTGCTTACATGGCGGTGAGCACACAAACACATTCTCTCACATACGTTCAAAGGTGCTGAATGCGTACGTCAGACTGAGCCTCCAGCTATTGTTGGAGAGGAGAGAGTAGATTTATAGATTCAATTAATGGAGGGGGATTATTAGGAGGCAATGATTGATACGGGCCAATTGGGGAATTTGGCCAGAACACTGGGGTTATGCTCCTGGGAAGTACCCTGGGATTTTTAATGATCAAAGAAAGTCAGGACCTCGGTTTAACATTTCATCCAAAGGATGGTGCCTTTTCACATAATAGTGTCCCCATCATTATACTGGGGTATTAGGATCCAATTTTATAACTTTGCAAATTTATTAAAAAGAAAAAAACTGAAAATCACATTGACATAAGTATTCAGACCCTTAACTCAGTACTTAGTTGAAGCAACTTTGGCAGCGATTACAGCCTTAAGTCTTTTTGGGTACGATGCGACAAACTTTGCACACCTCGATTTGGGGATTTTCTGCCATTCTGCTCTGTCAGGTTGGATGGGTACCGTCGGTGGACAGCCATTTTTAGGTCTCTCCAGAGATGTTTGATTGGGTTAAAGTCCGGGATCTGGCTGGGCCACTCAAGAACATTCACAGAGATGTCCCTAAGCCACTCTTGCATTGTCTTGGCTGTGTGCTTAGGGTCATTTTCCTGTTAGAAGGTGAACCTTCGGCCCAGTCTGGGGACCTGAGCTCTCTGGACCAGGTTTTCATTCAAGATATCTATGTATTTTGCTGCATTCTGCTTTCCTTCTACCCTGACCAGTCCCACAGCATTATGCTACCACCACCATGCTTCACTGTTGGGGTGGTATTGCGCAGGTGATGATGGGTACCTGGTTTCCTCCAGACATGACGAATTGTGTGCCTTACCAAATTATGTCCAATCAATTAAATTTTCTACAGATGGACTCCAGTCAAAGTGTAGAAAAATCTTAAAGATGATCCAGAGAAATTAGATGCACATGAGCTAAATTGTAAGTGTCATAGCAAAGGGTCTGAATACTTATGTCAGTGTGATATTTCAGTTTTTCATTTTTAATAATTTTATCAAAATGCAGTTTTTTGCTATGTCATTAATGGGGTATTGGGAGTAGATTGATGTGGGAAAAAAGCATTTTAGCATAATGCTGCAACATAACAAAATCTGAAAAAATGAAGGGGTCTGAATAGTTTCTTAATGCACTGTAAATATGATAACATGATTATTGATGAAATTTGCACTTTTATTTTTTCAGTCTAAAACAACAGAATTCACGTTTTAAATGCATGTACTATATATAATGGAACATTACAATTTCATACTATGCATATGTTGGGCAATTCCACGTAAATGTTAACCACATCAAGGAAAAATAAAGTTTAAACAAAAGGAACAAAAACCCCTTTTAAATTCCTTCAATATAGTGGTTTAATGGATAATGCTGTCCAGACCGCTAGAGGGCACTGCTTGCTCACACAGCACTTGCTGAAGCGCTGAATGCAGAAATGCAGCCTTTTAAGGTAAATATAATCATGCAAGGCCATATTGCGATTTCAGTCTTAATGCAATCAATCATGCAGCATTAATAGATATCATACCGATGCCTCAGAAGTCAAAGTTTGCTGGTTTCAAAGGTTTTTTTGGGATGTAGCCTATAGGTAAGTGCCATTTTCACTCAAAGTGTCAAATCGCAAGAACAAGAATTAATAAAAATTTTAATATTACACGTTCTTAGGAGTGCCAACCCTTCTACATATTGCGGCCATAATTATTTCTGGATTGTGCATTTAAATTCACTTTTTACAAAGTGTGTTACTAATTAATTATATACCAGATTGTCTACACCTGCTGTCGTATTGGTCACTCCAGGTTAACACACAAGTTTTTAATATTAGGAGAAGATTCACCAACATGTACCTTCTGCCAGAATCTATTATCCCTGAAACATGTTTTATTAGACTGTACTGGTCTTAACTCCATGGGAAACCTTTTTTATTTAGTCAGCACTCGGGAAGAAATTTTTAACAAAGTCAAACTGAACGCAATTTTAGAGTTTTTAGGAAAAATTTATATTAAAAACCTGTTATAGAATTCCTTACAAATTTCTCGCCATGGAAATAGCCATAGAAGCTGGCATGGCGTTAAAAACACGCAAGCAAACAAACAAACTAATTAATTATAAATCAACCATTATTCATACCGTTGTTTTCATGCTTATTAGCAACATACAGATGGTTTTAATTTGGTCGATAATTGGTCGAAATATATCGGCAGCCAATACATCGGTGCATTCCTAGTTGTACCGTTGACACAGTCACAGTGCCGAAGAGCAGCGTTGCGTTTTCTCACAAGTTGTCAAACAAAAGTAACAAAATAGCACCATCAACTGGCAACTGTTATGAATTTTAATATGCCGTTAAACATAAATTATCTGCTTCAACAACTACAACATGCAAAATTATTGACCAGCAGAAAGCACATCAAAGTCTTCTGATTGGCTGATCAAAGAATTTGACAGAGGCACATGGCCATATTTTGAGGTATCTCAGGACACTTATGCCAGTGATATCTTTCAGGGAGTAGGAACATTTTCTGCATGCCATTTCATATAAATCGCTTACAGCACCTTTAATTACACATTTCCTTTGCATATTTGATTTTGGATACACTGATCATAAGACAGATGTATCACCTATCTGCTTGAAGAAATTGAAGTTATAGTGGCATCATGGATGATGCTATTACAGGCATTTCTGTTTTACTCTGGCAGCATTTACCACACGTTAATCTTCATAATCTCTTATGTGTTTCTCAGCCTGAGAGAATAGACCCTCCAGATCCCAGTAAACCAGACTATGACATCAGAGCTGACGTTTGGAGTCTTGGTATCTCTCTGGTGAGTTTCTTCTTCCTTTTGTTGGTTGTTATGCATCCAGCAGTTGGTCGCTATGAAAAATTCAGGGATTTGCTCATGTAGTCATTAACTGTGGAATTGAAATGTAATTAAAGTGCTGGATTTCAAAACACCATCTTCTTGAATTGCTATTAACAAGTATCTATATACCTTCCTGGCTGTAGGTGGAGTTAGCCACGGGACAGTTTCCTTACAAGAACTGCAAGACGGACTTTGAGGTTCTCACCAAAGTTCTGCAAGAGGACCCGCCGATCCTTCCTCTCAGCATGGGCTTTTCCACTGACTTCCAGTCCTTCGTCAAAGACTGGTACATCCAACCACAAGTTTTAGCTTCAGAAAAAGTTCAGACGATCTTTGATTTCTTTCTGGACACATTGTTGGAGGCATATTTGTATTCACACAACACAAGTGTACTTTGGTTGTATTTGTTTGTGAATTTTGTATAGGCCTAATTTTTTTTGTCTCTGCAGCCTCACAAAGGATCATAGAAAAAGGCCAAAATACCACAAGCTGCTTGTAAGTGTCAGTCTTCCAACTGAACTCCCATTTTACTCCCCTGCTCTTATTGTTTGTCCACATGTAGAGTGTCTTTAAAATAGAATTACTAGGGCTGTCAATCAATTAAACATTTTTATCAAGGTAATTTACACCTTATATTCCACCTAATTAATTGAATCGCATATAAATATTTGCCGAAATAGACCCCAAAATAATCCCCCCAAATAGAACAATTAAAATGATTATTCAAAATAAATGTTTTATATATATATATATATATACACACACACACAGTATCTCACAAAAGTGAGTACACCCATCACATTTTTGTCAATATTTGATTATAACTTTTCATGTGACAACACTGAAGAAATGACACTTTGCTACAATGTAAAGTAGTGAGTGTACAGCTTGTATAACTGTGTAAATTTGCTGTCCCCTCAGAATAACTCAACACACAGCCATTAATGTCTAAACCGCTGGCAACAGAAGTGAGTACACCCCTAAGTGAAAATGTCCAAATTGGGCCCAAAGTATCAATATTTTGTGTGGCCAACATTATTTTCCAGCACTGCTTTAACCCTCTTGGGCATGGAGTTCACCAGAGCGTCACGGGTTGCCACTGGAGTCCTCTTCCACTCCTCCATGACGACATCACAGAGCTGGTGGATGTTAGAGACCATGTGCTCCTCCACCTTCCGTTTGAGGATGCCCCACGGATGCTCAATAGGGTTTAGGTCTGGAGACATGCTTGGCCAGTCCATCACCTTCACCCTCAGCTTCTTTAGCAGGCAGTGGTCACCTTGGAGGTGTGTTTGGGGTTGTTATCATGCTGGAATACTGCCCTGCGGCCCAGTCTCTGAAGGGAGGGGATCATGCTCTGCTTCAGTTTGTCACATTACATGTTGGCATTCATGGTTCCCTCAATGAACTGTGCCGGCAGCACTCATGCAGCCCCAGACCATGGCACTCCCACCATGCTTGACTGTAGGCATGACACACTTGTCTTTGTACTCCTCACCTGGTTGCCGCCACACACGCTTGACACCATCTGAACCAAATAAGTTTATCTTGGTCTCATCAGACCACAGGACATGGTTCCAGTAATCCATGTCCTTAGTCTGCTTGTCTTCAGCAAACTGTTTGCAGGCTTTCTTGTGCATCATCTTTAGAAGAGGCTTCCTTCTGGGATGACAGCCATGCAGACCAATTTGATGCAGTGTGCGGCGTATGGCCTGAGCACTGACAGGCTGACCCCCCACCCCTTTAATCTCTGCAGCAATGCTGGGAGCACTCATACGTCTTTATCCCAAAGACAACCTCGGGATATGACGCTGAGCACGTGCACTCAACTACTTTGGTCGACCATGGCGAGGCCTGTTCTGAGTGGAACCTGTCCTGTTAAACCGCTGTATGGTCTTGGCCACCGTGCTGCAGCTCAGTGACAGGGTCTTGGCAATCTTCTTATAGCCTAGGCCATTTTTATGTAGAGCAACAATAATTTTTTTCAGATCCTAAGAGAGTTCTTTGCCATAAGGTACCATGCTGAACCTGCTCCCCATTCACACCTGAGACCTTGTAACACTAACGAGTCACATGACACCGGGGACAGAAAATGGCTAATTAGGCCCAATTTGGACATTTTCACTGAGGGGTGTACTCACTTTTGTTGCCAGCGGTTTAGGCATTAATGGCTGTGTGTTGAGTTATTTTGAGGGGACAGCAAATTTACAGTTAAACAAGCTGTACACTCACTACTTTATATTGTAGCAAAGTGTCATTTCTTCAGTGTTGTCACATGAAAATATATAATCAAATATTTACAAAAATGTGAGGGGTGTACTCACTTTTGTGAGATACTGTATGTATATGTAATTAGTAGCACTTAATTAACACATTAAGTATTTATTTGTAGTTGACCAATATGTATTTTTTTAATGTGTGATGGTCAATATAATATAGGATGGTCAATATAAAGATGACCTAAATAGCAAATAAGACATCTGCAAAATTGCTGAAGTTCAAGTAAAACATTTTTTACATTATATATTTTCTCACAGTTAATTACATTATTTATATAAAACAGAAAATGTGCTTCATTGATACTTTGACAAGGCTGTTGTCACAACACTTTTGAACTGATACAAGGAAACAGTTCTATTAATCAGCTGAACTGAAATTAATTTAGGCTCACATTGATAATCTTAAAATCAGCAAATATCAAATTAACCAACCTATTCGATATAATGGTCCATCACTAATTCACACCTTTAACCAATTCTTTGTGTGTTTTCCCATAGGAACACAGTTTTATCCGACGTTATGAGGTGTCAGAGGTTGACGTGGCGGGTTGGTTTCAGAGGTTGATGGAGCGCACTGAATCTCCACGCAGCAGCCAGTGCTTCAACCATCACCAGCTCCACCATTCTCTCTTCAACAGGTAGCCAGACGGAGAGAAAAAGAGACACGGAGGGAGAGAAAGAGACAGAATGATGTGATGTTGATTTAGAGACGGGCAGATAAAATGTACATTTGAACGGATGCGAGGAGTGGATAAGGACAGATTGTGAAAGAGAGAATGTAAATATGGGAGTTTGACAGATTGACAGACAATCCTGAGCAGGTTCGATGTACAGTAAATTTGAAATATTTATGTCCTCATCCACCCATCAAACAGGTTGGACCATCATGCTTTCGTTGGGGGCCGTTCGGACCGAATACTGAAAAAACAGCAGGGCTTGACGCAATGGTCAAAAACGTCCATCTAGCGCATGTTTAAGTTTGAATGGCCCCTTACACACTCACTGTGACATACATGCACACACACATTTACAATAACACACTGTTTCACATAACCTACAAGCATTTACCGCTATAAAATGTTTAGCCACAAGTATATATGTATTCCTCGCTGCACGCAGTGGGATCTACAAAATGCTGCACTGGGAACTTCACTTCTGATTCCGCTCAGTCCATTCAGTTCAAAATCAGCACGTCTTGAAGTCCTCCATATAGCCCCTTACTCAGGGACTGAACAGAGTAGTCAAACAACACTGTGCAATGATGTGCGTGAGTGTGTGTGTTTTCCGTTTATCAGTCTTCGCGTTCAGTGTGTGGCAAGTCTTCACTTTCCTGTAAAGTTTGAGAACAATTGTTCACAGCCATTCAGTAAATCTAATAGAAACTAGGGAGCGATTTTATGATGTATGTTTTATAGAAATGTTCTTTTCTGAGCTTGCAAGCATCATCAGTTATTTCAGTAATTGTTACATATATTTAAAGAATTAGTGATTCTTAGTAGTAGAACTTTTAATCCTTGAAGCTCAGATTGTTATAATTAGTTTGGTCTGGAATTTCATGTATGAAAATAGATATATTGGTGAAGGGAGAAATTTTGTATTTAAAAAAAAAAAAACGAGTGGTTGACCGATTCTAATACTGATATCTAGAGAGCATGGTGGCATATGGATAATTATGATGAAATGGCTGTCGGCATATTTTGGACCTAGGCGAAATGACAACTTGACAAAATGGCCAAATAATAGGCGATTAATAGGTCTGGCCAATATATCGGTCTATCACTAAATAAAACACACAAAAAATTGGTACAGATTGTGTAAAGTTGTGCACAGTGCACACCTCAGGTCGATGAGTGTTAGAGATATGGCGAGAGTTTAACAGAATTCAGTTCTGTTTCGGTCTTAAGAGTGTCTGAGGAAGAAACGGCAATTGGCCACCAGAAGAAAAGATGAGAGATGTTGTCATAGGCACTCCGAACACTTTTATGTTTTTTGTCTTGTGTTGAGAGACAAGCGGGGAAGTTTTTGGAGTAATCAGAGGGAGAAAGCAGGTTATTTTAGTGTTGCCTCCATTTCATTCTCATGGACCGTTCTCTTTTCCCATCAACATTTGAGTTCCTTCAAACAGGGTTCAAACCTCAAACCAAAGCTTTTTTTTTTTTTTTTTAAACACTTTTTGACACAGGAGCACTGCTTTGTTTTTCTGCCAAGCTGTTGTTCTCAGTGGATTTCAGCACTTGTTCGTTGGTCGCGCTGAAGATGTTCAGTGACTTTCACAACCAAAGCTGTAGAGTTTGAGATTCACTGCTTTAAAAAGCCAAATCACCACTAGAGTGACAAGAGAGAAAAATGCACAAATGGGCTTGGAGAGAATCGGAGGGTAATTGTATGTTGAGGCAGGAAGGGACTATGGTGTTTAAAATTTTTTTTAAAAAAGACTGTGCAAAGACTATTGAACGTGGCAGAGGAAATAACAGACAATGATAGGTGGAATATGGAAAGTATGAAAGATAGACTGCATTTAAGTCTTATAAAAGTAATGGCTTTCTTTTTGAGATTGTTTTGTGTGTAGGTCTGGTGAGGTTTTAGGGTTGAGCTGGAAGGTGTTGGTTATTTCATAGATGTTGTGAGCTGGCAGGACATTATATAAAAGCTTTGAATTGTATTGAACCAATGTACCAGTTCTTGGTACATTTGTTTGTTAATTAGTTTGTGTTGTTTTGCATCTTACCCTTTTGTTATCCTTGAAACTTTTTTGTATTATCTGCTATTATTATTATTTATTTATTACCTTACTGCTGCTACTGATTACTTTAGATGCTGCTGTCAATGATTTTATTCCCAAAGGAAAAGTTTTTTTCTAAACCAAATGCATAAAACAGTGTAATGTCTATACATTTACCAAATACGAGAATGATTACTGGTGGAGCGTTGGAGGAGCTCATGATGTAATCCATTAAGAGGAAAAGAGAGAAAGCAAGAAAGTGTAGTCATTTGAGAATATCTATATCTTAATGGTTTGCTTTTAAAACTAAACCACTATGCTGATTCAGACAAACGTCACCGCTCACTATGGGCAACTAATAATGACAACAAAATTATAGACATCAGCTGGTAATATTTATATATATTTGAGGTAGATTTTCCATATTACACTATTAAATGTCGATCATGCGGGTAGATATTTTTGTAATTGTCTTCCTGTGATCATCCTGAGGTGGATGGAGTCATGTTTTTAAAATCCGACCACTTTAGTCATCCATTAATAAGTTTGAATATATTCCCCATATTAAATAACTTGATTATAAACAGGGCCACACTGAAACTCTGTCCGCAGACTTTCACAGAAATCTGCAGAACGGTGATCATTCACAAAGTTTTACGTATTTCCCACCCATTCGTGTGCATTTATTAAATATGTAATATCAATTTGATTAGCTTTCAGCTACCAGTACTTCCATTTGCAGTACAAAGCTCAATTAAACACATTTTATAATGTTTAAAGGTGCACTTATTTTTTTTAAATACACTTTGACTTGACACCTAGTGGCTTGGATGCAGCATCATTCAAACACAGTAGTTTTCAGTTTCAGATGCCATTGTAGACATTCACCTTTCATAGATTAATCCATGAGTGGAAGTGTCAAATAACAGGGCTGTTGCTGAGATTAACATGTAACAATAACATGAGGGGATCCTTTCCATGTAGAATAAAACCGCTTTTATAAGGTAACAGATATGACTGAGTCTTCATCTCATGTGAGTGCTCATGATTTTATAAACATGTGTTTCAAAATTACTATTAATTTCTTTGAAATGACTGAGTTCACCTTTAAATGCATGGTACGCTCACATCATGTCATATTTATTACCGTAATTATGAGATACTTGCAAAAAGCCGTTCACGTCTTCATAGAACTATAGAATTCTATAAAAGCTCAGACTTCACAATGAATTACTGTAAAAAGAACCAAAATTGCAGCGGCATCAACAGTTTCATATTTTTTTCAACAAACATATTTCAGTTTCATATGCCATTTTATTATTGGCCGTGTTACCTGGAGAGCTTTCTTTATTCTTTAACATTTTGCAAGAACATAAAGAGGTGCATTAATGAATTAATAGTGATTACATATTTTGCTGTCATTAAAAACAAAACCATACAATGATCCTTTTTGGTGTTATGAGCGTTGCCGTAGAAACAAACATTTTCAGTCATAGATCATGAACTGCAGCAAGTAACATTTTCATACCGTCTTCTCATAATTACAGTAATTCTGACCGGTTGTGAAAGCAACCTCATTCTGCAGAATTATGCAAATTTTCCTCCAAAATCAGCACAGAAAATGTGAAAAATATGCAGATTCTGTCTAATTCTGAATCAAATGAATCTGAAGGAATCAGAAACCGTATGAAACACTTGTTCCGTTTTTCCAACACTACATTAGTAACAGTGCTGTTGCTATTTACCTCCCAGTAGTTTCTTCACTCCACAAATATTTTTTCACAAGCCAAATAGAGCCTATAACTGAACTTGCCATCAACATAACATTGATTTCCTGTTAACTCATAACATGCTGTTGAAATTCATCTCTGGTTCCTGCCTGTCTGTCCGTCCGTCATTCTCTCAGTAGACCTCATAGATATAACTGCAGCATTACACACCAAAGGTGTCATCAATAAAACAAATTCAAACCAGTGACGTTTTTATTATTGATATTGATGTTATATTAGCTGATGCTGGATTGTTCTTAGCTGAGGAGGACCTCAAGTGAGGCAGGGAATATGCAGCTTCATGTATGTAAATGTCTGTGAGAGAGTGATCGGTGAGGTGCTGGTGTTCAACAGTCCAATGCCATTCTGATTCTATCCCTCCTCCACACACTTTAATATAGCTCTTCATTTCAGATTTGGACACGGCACCTTAGTGGTCTGTTATCGGCAGTTCCTCACCCTTCACTGTTGTATTGCTGACCCACACACACACACCTATGGAAATATGGCTTGAGATCCTTATTTTCTTGGTTTATGCTTGTTTTAATGTGTACTTCTATTCACTGTTTTCTGGCACTACTGTATTTTAATTTATCTTTATTTTGTAATGATTCTTATGTTTTACTATTATAAGCATCACTCCTGTGGGTGTGTGTGGCAGCATCACTGATATTTTTGGAGTGTTAGCTTAGGCGTGTACATTGCATCATGGAAAATTGGGTCTTTGTTAAATATAAGAATTGCTGTTGTTATTATTTAAGTTATCTTAAGGATGGCCCACCTGTAATTAAACCAAATACTCACTATGCAGTCACTCAAATCAAGTCAATTTGCTTTTTCCGTTAACTTCTGTATATACACAACTACTGGAGCCACAGGGAATTTTAAAGGAATATTCCAGGTTCAATATAAATTAAGCTCAATCGACAGCATTTGTTGCCAAATATTGATTCCCACAAAAAAAATATTTTGACTCGCCCATCCATTTCTTAAAAAAAAAAAATAAATACAAATCGAGGTTACAGTGAGGCACTTACAATGGAAGTTTAATGTGTTGTTTAATTTATATTGAACCTGGAATATTCCTTTTAAGTCTTGTTGTATCTCTTTTTCTCCAAGACAAGTGAGTGAATATCATGTCCTCAGTTAGTGCGAGAGAGAATTTTTGATCAATAGTGTGAGAAGTGTTTTCTTTTTATTTTGACAATGACATATTTAAGGATTGTATTGGGGTAGGGGAAGGGTGGGTTGGGGGTGTGTTTGGGGTCAGATGGGGTTGGTTGTTTCGGGATTACTTTGTCCAGTGCTGTAAGTATATCAATTGCATGTTATTATCTCTGAAGTAACTGCTGTTGATTTTACACATCGTTTTGGGTTGGAGGGAGGGGGTAAGGGAGACATAAAAGTTGTATCTTTATTTATGATTTTTACAAGCATATATAATTTATATATATTCTGTTTTTTTTTTCTTCCAAAAAATATTAATTGTGTTAGAAAAAGACACACTTTTGCCATTTTATATCTCCTGACATTGTTTTGATCTGCATATGCAGAATTTTTACTTTTATTATTATTTGCTGATTTCATGCTGTTAATAATGTTGTCATTTATATTGATTCATGAACTTTTTGTTTGTTTTTCATCCATGTTGTATTTGCGTTTGGTTGATCTACAAAAGAGTGCTACTAGAGGCATAGTGTCTTCAGCTGTTAGAAAAAAGTCTGTAATTTTGTATTAGTTTTGGTACTTTTTGTTTTCAATTTTACATTTTTGATAACCATTTTGCTTATTATTGTAATGATTTCTATCATATTCAGGGTGAAAATCACACCAAATTAAGAGAAATGCTCCTTGAGAAAAGAGTTATATTTCAAGGTGTTTCACAAGTGTTTCTTGGGAATGTTGCGTCAAAGGTGTGTCTTTTTCTGTTGAAGCCAAGCAATCCCTTTTCACCCTCTGATGTATTTTTATTATTATTTTATTTTTGCTGAATGGTTAATGTCTCTTTGTGGAAATCTCTATTCGTAGCTGCTGTTGCACTGGAGGGTTTTTTATATTATTTTTTGATGTGATGGAATTTAGAATCGTTTAGTTCACAAAAGTGTTTAAATCTGCTTATTTTCTCTTTGATGAAGCAATTGAGATGCTGTCAAAAGCAATGGTTGTCAATAACTTGTGTGCTCCATTATTGTTTTCTGGCATATGGATTTACAAATGTTATAAAATATAGACATTATGATGCAACATTTTGCTCTCTTTTGGGGATTAGTTTGATTTAAAGTAAGATTTTTGGTGTGAAATGTAAAAAAAAGTGCAGTAAGCGATTTTATTTTTTCCCCATAGAAAGATATGCAAAACAATTTTCTTCTCCCTGAAAGATATCACTGAAATAAGTGTCCTGAGATATCTCATCTGTCTCTATGAAATCACTAGACATTGTAAACGGCAAACTAAAATGTGTCTCTGACGCTTTCTGCCTGTCAATCATTTTGAGCGTTCGAATAGTGCTGTTGTTGCAGCGAGTTGTTGAGGCTTAATGCTATATTCGGATTCATAATTTATCAGTTGAAGGGCGCTATTTCGCTACTGTTGTGTTTGACCACCGAACATGCTTTGTGTTTTCAACTGTATCTGTGCGGTGTTTTGGACAGAGGGGCGTGGCTAAATCAACGGCTCAGTCTCGTTGAAGTTAGAACGGCTAAAATCGTTTACAGCACCTTTAAATACTACCGCTAAGAACGAATATAACTTGGCTTGTCTTTGCTGTTTTTTTTATTATTTATTTCTTTTCTGGGTACCATCTTAATTTTAGCCTGGAACAAAAGCATCCCCCATTGTTGTGTTGTATTGTATTGAGACACAGCAACACAGTTTTCTCATTGTTTTAATGTTTTTCCCCCTTCCCCACTTTTCTTATCTAATTATTTCAAATGAAAGAAATGCCATTATATTGTGAATACCTCAGGATTTTTTTTTTTTTTTTTGACAAAAAATTAAAAACTTTTAAAAACCTAAAACAAATATAATTTTGTGTGTGTGTTGTTTATTTAAGTATTGTAAACAGACGTCACCCTTTGAACATTTTGATCCATCTCCTCTGTCTCTATGAACAAGTAGTAGATAAAAAATAATCTTTAAAAATGTCATCTGGGCCTGAGATCCTCCAGTGAGATTTAGTAATATTTTGTCTTTTCCTCATCTTTCCACCACAACATTTTGAGTTTTAATGAGCTTGACTGATTAAACATTTTGTGAATTTCACTATAACTGCCGTTCTAATTCTGGGCTGCTGGAGGTATTTGTCAAATTTCTGTGTTCACTCAGATTGTTCATGACAACTTCTAAATCTATATTCTTTGAGCTATCAATTTATTATTGTTTTTTTTGTTTTTTTAATGTTAAACAAAGGTGCACTCAGTAACTTTTTTCTTTTTAACTTTAAGTCTGTGTGTCATCGTGGACTTACACTGACACCTAGTGGCTTGGAAGCAGCATCATTTAAAATCGGTAGTTTTCAGTTTCAGATGCCACTGTGGAAATTTACTCAATGAGTGAAAGTGTCAAATAACAGGATGGATGGTTACTGAGTTTAAGCGAGTAGTATTTGGCTGGTCATGTGTCTCCAAAATGGCAGCCCCCATGTGTGGACCCTCTCCATGTAGAATAAAACTACTTTTATAAGGTTACTGATATGACTGGAGTCTTCATTTTAATGTGAGTGGTCATGATTTCCTACATGTATTGTAAAATTAAAATTAATGTCTTTAGGAGTTAAACTATTTTTAATGAGTAAAATGTTACTGAGTCCAGTCATTTAAAGACATCTGTCAGAGCCATGCCACAGTATAGTGAAAATATTATCAGTTCGAGTCATGCCGGTCATATATCCCAGTCCCATTACCCCCTCTCTTTCTCCACCAATTCCTGTTTGATCTGTCCTCTCAAAAAACTACAATAAAGTTAATAATACAAATAAATGTCACGAGATCAGCATGGTATTACATCAGATTTCTTTTATTTGTTAGTGTTTTATCATTCAGCATTTATTTCTGAGGCTTACAACAGTCACACGTGTTTGAACTTCAGTTGCCTCTCATTTTAAGACTATAAAGAAAATCAAAATAAATGGGGTTTTTCCCATTATCAGTGCAAAAATGCTAATCAAGCAAAACAAGAAACAGTTAATCATTATTCTCTTTTTCCTCTGTGTTGACTGTTTAATAAACCATTTCAATATCTAAATGTTTTTTAAACTGTTAAAAAGCCAGTAGTAAAACAAATAAATTCAATAGTTGGCAATCCTTTTAGTTTTCATAAACATATTAAACAAAGTTTTTCTTAAAAAAAAAATTAAAGTGTCAAAGGTTAAGGGATTTGTACATCTTTTCCAAAAGCAATGAGGATTCAGAGATACTGAATGTACATGCAGTGATTACAGTGTTTAGGTTGGTAAATATTTGGGAAAGATGACATTTGGCTATGGAGTGAGATTCAATGAAAGTACAAATCTGATCCAGTACTGGACATGGCACTGACCATTTGCATCAATCCCACCTGCCCAGTGAAAAATCTGCTGTGGTCTCAGTCTACCCCATGTTAAATGTGATATTACAGGTGTTTTTATTCTTGTTTTACTTTGGGAATGTGCAATTAGAAAAGGCATCCACCTTGTCTACTGGAAAGACAAGTTCAAATCTAAACCAGCGCATGCATGCACACACACAAATATGATTTTTGGCATTAATGCAACCTCGCTAAATCATTCTCTGCCTCACTTCTTCACTCTACCTCACTCACTTCCTTACTGCCAACATTGTTTATTTCCTCTCTCTACCCTCCTCATTTCCTCACTCCCTTCCTCGCTCAATTTTTCCCTCACTCTCTACCACCCTCAAATGCTTATTCAGCCTATATTCTTGTTTCTTTTCTTTTTCATTTTCTCCCCTTTTCTCCCAAGTCTGAATGCCCAATTCCTACTACTTAGTAGGTCCTCGTGGTGGCGCGGTTACTCACCTCAATCCGAGTGGCAGAGGACAAGTCTCAGTTGCCTCCACTTCTGAGACCGCAATCCGTGCATCTTATCACATGGCTCGCTGTGCATGACAACGCGGAGACTCAAAGCATGTGGAGGCTCATGCTAGTCTCCGTGATCCACTCACAACTTACCACGCGCCCCATTGAGAGTGAGAACCACTAATCGTGACCAAGAGGAGGTTACCCGATGTGACTCTACCCTCCCTAGCAAATGGGCCAATTTGGTTGCTTAGATTAGAAGACCTGGCAGTATTATGCAATTCAATTACAGACTTTTGTAGCTTAATTATTAGAGATGCACCGATTTTAAATTCTGGGCTGATACCAATGTTTAAAATAACAATTTGGCCGATTACCGATTTTTTTGTTGTTATTTATTTTGTTTTTGTTGTTATTTAATCCCCCTTTTGTGCCAGTGAAACAAAGAAATGTTCAACATAAAGTATTTCAGCCCTGCATCACACTATCTTTGAATGAGCACAAATTCAATCATACAAATTTTAGAAAGAACGTTTAATATAACCTTCTTTCACATGACAAATATTCTTTCTTTTTGTGAAAAATAACTTTTCAAGAGCCTCTTTAGCCTGCTATACATCTGCCTACTCAATGAGAAGAATTTTTCAGCCCAACAACAAAGAAATGTGTGAAACATAAATGTAATTCAATTTAAATGTAAAAGTGATAAAAGCAATAAAATAAAAATTAAAGATAAATAATTCATAAATACAAACATAAATAGGGCTATCTTTTAGCTCTTGTGGTTTTCATACAGAATACAAAGTTCTTGTGTTTCCATTAAGCACAAACTTACAGTAGGTTGAAACATGGGGCTGAACATGGGCCTCTTTACAAAACTCAAATTGGCCTCTTAGGAAATACGTTCCCATACTTTTGCAATTGTGTGCCCAGTGGCACCTGCATGTGTACGGCTGTACGCACTGTGCATACCATGAGCGTGCTCTGACTGACCTGAGAAATATTTACTCTCAGAATATTTCACCAATCATGAAACGTGCCCCTTATTTCTGTTGGCTCTTTAAAAGAACAAGCAATGCTCAATTTGCGAATGAATAATTCTTTTTTCAGTGAATTGCCCAATCGGGATTGCGAAATGGTCTGAATCGATACGTGATCAATTCGTTCAGAGCACTCTCGTTGAATCATTTGGAGATGTTTTTCACATAGTAAAACAACATCTGGATATTTATGGATACAGTGCTCGATACACTGTAAATTTACCCAAAGTCAACTGGAACAAAAGTCTGTCTTTTTGAGAGGTAACTTTGAGAAACTTCAGCTAGTGCTGTGTCATGTGAACAAGGGGCTGTTCAGACTGAACGTGTTTTTGCGTCTGCTTGCGCTGTTTTTCAATCGTCTTCCTTGTAAACATTCCAAGATGGATGTCTTTTGACATCATGTTTCGCTGTGCTTTTAGCATCTCTCGCGGGAGCGCAGCATTTTTAGACGCCGTGTCAAGTTAGAAAAAATGTCTTCAACTGATATAAGCGCGTCTCGAGACTCCTGCGTTCTGCTCTATTCGTTGTGGTGCCATTTTCTTTTTTAGCGCGAAAATGCGTCTGTCTGAACAGTTACTGTAAGAAATGCTTAGCCATGAATGCTACTTATACTCGAGAAAATAAATAAATTCTTATCTCAAAGTCACCAGAATTGAACTCGTTGGTGTTGGTATTATAGTACCACCTGTTGGATCTTCTCCGAATCTGCAGCTGGTTAGGCAACTTTTGTCCAAGTCCACCGCAAATAACCAACGCATATAAACAGATAAACATCGGCCACTGCCATCGGTGATGACATCATATTTGCAGATAGGCCAATGGCAGTCAACAGATAAATCGGTGCATCCCTATTAATTATCACACTAGGACATATTGCAATTTTAATTTTGATTCAATTCATTTTCTTCCAAATATGTAAAATTCCATGACATTCTGCGTTTTATAGCTAATGCCATTTATAGCTAATGCCATTTTATGACAAGAATGCGCCCAGGTTTTCTGCATACAACATGTGGTAACCGCAGTATAAGCAGACTCCGATCAGTGAATTATTGAAAATGTATTCACATCCTGAGGTATTAATGCAGAATCACCATGATAACATCCCAGGGTGTGACTTAATAAATAAATAAAATGTGTGGTCCGACCATCATTGTTGTCTAAAGTTTATAACTCAAATGTTTTTGGGTAACAAAAATGAAATGGAATGAAAAAACTATATTTTGTTTAGATCAATTTTATAGTATTTTGCACTATATCAATACTTAGCAAAGCAGAGATGACAGCAGATGAGCACAGAATGTCCGTGACTGGGATTTGTATATGATGAACCTTTATGACGTTGTTTCACAATGCGCAGTCGGCAGCAGTGACAAAACGACACATATTTGTATATTTGGCTCCTTTTCCGAGTCTGAATCATTACGATGTTTTTGTACATGTAACAAAAAAACTTGTTAGCAACAGGGTCAAAAAGTTTTAAAGGTTTTCCAGGACAAATCATTATTTTCCAGGACATTTAGGTATTTTTCAAATTGTCCATGACTGGAAAACTGCATTGCAAAATCCCAGGGAACTCTGACATAAGTATAGTGGTATACTGGCCATAGATATTATTATCAGAACACTCTCTCACCAAAACAACAAAAAAGAGGTAGAATCCCTCATTTCACTGGCACAGTCTCTCAAGAAGTTGTTCCCTGTTTATGTGGGTCCTTAACTGTCTTGGTGAATGCCCACAGTCCCTGGACCCTTGCAAAGTCTTGAGAAAAAATTCAAAATGGCAAAACGACAATAGAGGGAGACAACGTTTTAGTGACAAGTAGTGGATAATGTCGTATTAATGAGTCTGTATCAATATCTTTGGTGACTTCCCAACAAATGCATTAGTTCAGAAGTCTTCTGTGCCCATTTTTATACTCTTCAGCCCCTGGTAGGAACCTACTTCTCTTTCCAGTTCTCTTTGACATCTAGACCTTGCATTACTTTCTTTTCAGCAGTCTGAAACTTCAGAGAAGATGTTGGAGTCCCTGGCAATTCTCCTCCTCTGACGGACCGTCTTCTCTTCGTCCTACCCACACAAACACGCACACAGAACACAACATCAAATGTTTTATTTTGTTTACCCGGTTATTCAAATCTTAAGCTGTTCAAAGGTGTAGAGTTTGATCTTGTATCTAGACTATGTTCTCTGAAAAGTTAGATTTGTGTGTATTTTTACCCAGGCTTTGCTATTTGTGGGGACACATTTTCTGGAAATGTTACTTGAAAAATGGCAAAACCTGACCAACAACCTTGGGGCTGGCCAAGGAAAAAAGGCACATAAATGGACTAAATAATGTCTTAATTCATATCTAAAAATGCTGGATTTTCAGGGTTAATGTTAGTCTACAGTAATTATTATTAGTTTATATCAAGAATATTGGTAAGAGAAAATAAAATTATGTCATCAATTAGTCACCCTCATTTTATTCCAAACCTGTATGACTTTCTTTGTTCTGTGGAACACTAGAGAAGATGTTGGGGAGAATACAGCCTCAGTCACCATTAGGGCTGGTTATTGATACAGATTTTTCAATACACAAGCTCTTGATTTGATTCTGTTTTCATTCAATATTGATTCATATGGGTATATTATAATGTCCTCATGGGTATATTTCAGTTATAATGTCCGTTTTGCTTACACATAAAATACATTCTTTCCCAGCAAATGCTGTTAATTATACTAGGTACATTAAGAAAATATGAATAACCAACACTCCTGGAAACAAACAATTTGATGAAAATAAAATCTGACTTTCTATAGCTTAGTGTTATTTAAAATTTCACAATGTAGTTTCGCTGTCCACATATGTGGACCTTCATTTTAAGGAAAACTATTTGCTATAGATGTTAGGTGCTACTAGTTACAAATCAAAAAGTGAAATGGAAAATACACACTGTGGCCACGCAGGGGTCTCAGGAGGATAATTTGTAGTATTTACACTGATTAGTTTAACATGTGCTAAAAACGGTACTGTCACTTTAAATAAACCCGGCATTTCTGTAAACAGTGTCTTTAAATGAGCAGACTCGAACGGCTTTATCTCATCTGTGCCATTCATGAATGATTTAAATGTTTATTTTTTGTTGCTTTTGATTATACTGACTGTAGAGAACCAAAAGGGTATTAAAAGAGACATTATTAAATGACAAATGTGTCACATGGATCACGTCTTTGGACACACACATTACAAAGAACAACTTTAACTCTCAACATGCAGTGAAAAGATCTCACTGCTGAAAACTCCACCAAAATACTACACAATTACTGGTGAGTGAAATCTAAACATTTACCAGCCAGTTGCCAAATATATAATTTTTTTGTCGTATAGCACGAAATTTGGTCGCAAATTATTTCCTCTCATTGTAGTAGAGGGTTGCGTATAGACTAGAAGATTGAACTTGGGATTTAAGACTGGATATTGTGATTGTTCAAATTAAGATTGAGATGCATCGGGAAATCAATATTTTTACACACCCCTTGTCACCATTCATTTTTCATTGTATGAAAAACTAATGCAATAAAAGTGAACGATGACTGTGACTAACATTCTGTCTTTTTTTCCCACAGAAGAAAGTCATAAAGGTTGGAACAACACGAGGGTGATGGGTGAACTTAAGGCTATATATGCAAGGTTGTGTTTATATATATACTCACCGTTGTAAAAGCCCCGTTTGGTCCCCATTCTCCAGGAGAATTGTCCTCAAGGTCTTCAGCCTCCTCCTCCTCCTCCTCTTCTTCACCCTCCTCCTCTCTCACTGGGTCCATCCCATCCTCCTCATATTCCGTTGCATAGTCTGACTCTTCTGCTAGACATACGGGCAACATATTGTTCACAATTATGTGATAGAACACTTCACATTCATGCATATATACAGTCTAACTCCAGCTTAAATGATGTCAATTGTAAAATTTTTAGTTTTTACATGTGAGGAATTTCTTTGAGTCACTGACCATCGGCTCCCAAGTAGCTCTGCACCGGCTCAATCCTGGATACAATCTCGGCTAGATCAGTAAAATCTGCGCTAGGACATGTGCAGGACTGAAATAAACAGCAACAGAAAAATTATTGATGGATTATAATGAACTGGAGAGTGAAGAAATATCCCATATCTAACACATCCCACATTTTCAGAGTGCTGATCTAAGATTGTTGAATCTCTTGTTATATCTCTGTTCAAAAGCAAAAACTCAAAAAGTTGTGCTGAAAAGGTGAACTTTACCACTTATTCTATAGTAAATTATCGAGTCCTATATAATAGTAAGGTTGTAACATTTCAGGAAGTCATTGTCAAAAGGATGATTCAAATGTGTTTTTTTAATAAGAACCTGAGAGAACTCACATCATTTTTCTTGCTGTCATTATAGTCTGCTGATCGATGGTCTTTCAGCATGTTTTCAATGATGTCACCACGAGCCCACTCAGTAAACACCAATTTACCATACTGGTAACCCACATCCTGAGAGAAGACAGAAAAACCTTCCATTTAGCAGATGTGGGAAGCAATAGTTTTCCCTTTGGAATTCAATACTAATATATTATAATATAATACTATAATAATAAATGTACTACATAACATAAATACAATTTATTTACTATATATTTCATCTAAATAATACCAGCTAAGAGGAAGACCTGTACATATTTAACTCCGGCTCATAAAAAAAAAGAGATTTATAGTCAAATAAATATTGATCTGTTTCTAACCCACACCTATCATATCACTTCAGAAGACATGGATTTAACCAATGGATTCTTATGGAATACTTTTTTGCTGCCTTTATATGTTTTTTGGACACCATTCACTTGCATTCTATGGACCTACAGAGCTGAAATATTTTTCTAAAAATCTTTGTTTGTGTCCTAAAGAAGAAAGAAAGTAAAACATCTGGGATGGCATGAGAGTGAGTAAATGATGATATAGTTCATCCAAAAATGTCAATTAGCCCTATAAGTCCAACACTAGTCTGTGAATTTCTCACATAGATTTCATCAAATTTTCCGAAGTCCATGGTCTTAAAGCGGTCGATAGGTGGGCGAATGTACTCGCAGTATGCACTCTTTTTGACCAACTCCAGCTGCCGTACACAGGATACGTAGGCCAAACGGGACTGGATTTCTGCCATGTCAGGCACCTGAAAGACATACATACTTTCACTTACAAAATTTATGCAGATCAAGCATGATCCATTTCATATGATGTACAGTTTTAAAATATTTTCTTGACCTGGGAGTGTACATTTTTTATTCTGTACCACAAGGTTTCCAAATGGGGCTCACAAACTACTAAAGAACTGCTAGGTGTTTGTGTGATAGGAATGCCAATGTCAAATTAAATTGAACAATTAAAATATATATATATATATATATATATATGTATATATATTTTTAATAAAATTGATCAAATTAAAAAATAATAATCCAAATATAACACTTTAGTCAAGAGCTGTATGTATAAAACCTATCAGAAATGCCCTTAAAGGCCAAAGTATACTTAGGGTGTGTGCGTTGTGGATCCCTCAACGCATAGTATGAGTGACGCATATTGCGTCATCAGCACAGCCGCTGACTTTACCTCAAGCCGCCTAGATATTCTTGACTCGTGCACGTGGTCCTCGTCTGTGCTTGTCTTCTGCGCATGTGCTAACCATTGACTGTACTAAAAGAGTCACAAAGCACTTGTAGTGTATGCGTCGAACGCGTTCCTATTTGTTTGCTGTCAGAAAAGTACACTCACAAAGGCAATGCGGTAGACCGGGCACGAGGCGATCCGGAACCCGCAAAACGAAATACATTATACCTGGGCCTTTAGAATAGTCTAAAGTTTTAACTTCAGGGTCAAATATTTCTTAGCAAAAAGTAGGACGTGTGTAAAAGCTTTTTATAAAGAAGTTAAAAGTAACTTTCAGCAAAGTCTTCTTAAGATTCTTAAGGGCTGACTGAGTTGACACTTACATTTGAGGTCAGAAGTTTACATACAGCGTAGCCAAATACATTTAAATTCAGTTTTTCACAATTCCTGACATTTAATCAGAGAAAACGTTCCCCGTCTTAGGTCAGTTAGGATCACTACTTTATTTTAAGAATGTGAAATGTCAGAATAATAGCTGAGAATTATTTATTTCAGCTTTTATTACTTTCATCACATTCCTAGTGGGTCAGAAGTTTACATACACTTTGTTAGCATTGCATTTAAATTGTTTAACTTGGATCAAATGTTTTGGGAAGCCTTACACAAGCTTCTCACAATAATTTGCTGGAATTTTGGCCCATTCCTCCAGACAGAACTGGTGTAACAGAGTCAGGTTTTAGGCCTCTTGCTCGCACATGCTTTTTCAGTTCATCGGATTGAGGTCAGGGGTTTGTGATGGCCACAGATATGGGACAATGGTAATCAGTACATAGATTCAGATTTAGATTTATTCATCAACAATAATAACTTTCAATATACTCAAATGAAAATATGATGCAATTAAAAAAAATTCTCGATGGCATTTGCCCATATTCCATTTTCATGTAAGTTTAACACTTTCTTTTTTGTGAGTGCGTGGTTTCAACACAGTCATTGAGCTACTCCTAACAAGGTTAGAATAGCTCTACAGCAATCTGAAATAATTTAGGACTTGAAAACTAAGACTTATTGCTTTTTAACCTTTATGCACGACACTTATTCTTAAGTCTATAATAATACAAATGCCCCCAGATCTAACATATATTTAAAATTAAATAAATACATGTATTACTCATTATATTTATTGAAAGATTTGAACATTTAAAATATCAGTAGATACTTGAATAATAACAAGTAATACAAGTACAAATTGATGTAATAAAGGTTCAGCTGGCAAGGTGTTTGAAAATCCTATCTCAGTCAATCTGTTAAAGAACTGTCAAATTCTTTCTGTAAAAGTCTCCTTTTCTTTAATCCCATCATCATTTTTATTTAAAAAAAACAAAAAAACAGCCACAGTAAATTGAGATAACATTTTCAATCTAAAAGCATTTTGAGGCCGTTTCTTATGTGCAGCAGCTGTGAAATCTGAAAAATAATCTTTCTAATACTAAGTTCTGCAAAAGCTGCATGTGAATTATAAGAAGTTCTAATATCCCATAACAACATTCTCACCTTCACTTTCTCTGCCCACGGGTTGAGTCGTTTCCATAGCAGCCACCAGCCAGAAAGACAGTCACCGTAGTTGCACAGATCAGTCTCATCTTGGCTGCCGACATCAATGGCGATGACCGTTTTTGTGCCCATGTTACGAGCAATGTCCGCTGTATGATATTAAAGTGCCAATTGAATGCAAACACACACGCACACACACACACACACAAAGATGGACATCCACAGGGTAGCAGGAAGAATAAAAGTTTTATCAATATTTTATCAAGAAAATAATCAAATCCAAATAAACAAATGACCACCAATCAACAGTGTTTTACCAATCCTATTGTTGAAAATGTGCTTTTTCATTATAAATTTGAACACAGGTGATATTCAGTATTATTCAAGACATTTAACAATTAATTAATTCTAAAATCTCTTTAAAAAGCAGTATGTTGTGGTGAAACAGCGTTGCAGGTGTGTTTAGTACAAAAAAATAACAAGGATGGAAAAAGACAATTTGAATCAATGATGAATCAAATCAAAGACAAGATTAAAATCTACCAATGCATCACCCATCAAGGCTTTAAACATTTGCATAACATATTTAACCAATTTTAACATATCCAATTACTTTGTTCAGAAACAGATGATGAGGATGCAAAGAATTATTTTGTATTTTGCAGTATAATTTGCTCCGATATAAACTGCCAAATCAAAATATTTACACAGTGTAATGTTACATGCCAAAAATGTTCTTTTCCCCTTAAGACGTTCCAAGTTGAAATGCAACATCTGAACTATTTAAACTATTTCTTGTTTAAACTATAACTATTGCAAACTGAAAGACATTATGCCATTGCTGTCTGGTGGCATTTTGGCATTTTTGAAAATGATCATTTGCTTGTTTTTAATTAATTTAGATTAAATCAAATCTACTTATATTGCAAGAAAAGCTCCAGTTTAAGACCAATCACAAACCAGACAACAACATCAACTTGACAAATGACTGACATTTACAACACAATCAGATCACAACTTCATATAGGCTGGTGAGGACTAAAGGTCAAACAACAGACTTTCTTTGTCCACACCAACCAATCCCTGTAAAACTTTATCCATTTGAATCTCTGAACATATCATTAAATTTTCCTTGATCTTTTGACATATAAGAGGTCTTGTACTATGAAAACATACTGCAAGTTTCTGAACTCAAAACATCTCGCTGCAAAAAGAGCACACTTCTCACTTCCGTAGCCCTCCCAGTAGCGGTGAGCAGTGAGATGCCAATCATAACAGTGGGTTTTTACTGTGAAGTCTTAAAGGAGAAGCAGCGCAAAAAAGCGTTTCTGTCAAAGGTTCAGAATGAGGGTTGAAAATGATAATGTTTTACAAATATATGCCTGTTTTTCATGCAAACATTTTTTAATAATATTATAAATGAACCTCAAGGAATATATTAAAATAATAAAAAAGGCATGTCATGACCTCTTTAAAAAACTGCACTTTAGACACAAATTCTGATTTCAAATGGATGAAGCAAAACCACTCACTCTACCCTCAAAATGATAAAGTACATCACATTTTACTTACCCAGAGCCACATACCTCTTACAAACAAAATTAAGCAATCTACCAACTCAGATTTATTTTCTGACCCAAGTGGCCCTCTCTCAGTAGAGATTGGGATGCTTTGGGGCATACTTGCCTGGCAGGTTGTTGATGTATCCTCCATCCATGAGCAGGTTTCCATCTTTGGGGTCACAGAGGGGTGGCAGGTACCCGGAAAGAGTCATGCTCGCCCTGACATAACGCCACAGGGAGCCTACCACACCAGGAGGAGGATAATGACCTCTTAATAATGTCTAGAGAACGTATAAAAAACGTCCCAGCAATGTTCGGAAGCGAAGTCACATTTTTGGTTAGTAGCACACAGACCAGGAGGGAGAGACTAATGGTCACCCCAAGGACAGTGTGCAGTGATTTAGTTTGTTCTCCCTCATACAGTGAACCCGACCTTTGACATTTTGAGTGTGTGGGAGTCAAAAGTAGGGTCAACACTGATGAGGTAAGGCAGACTTGTCTTTCAACTCTGCCTCACTTCTCCTGCTCTTATCACAGAGTAAAAAAAAAATATATATATATATATATATATATATATATATATATATATATATATATATATATATATATATTTTTACTATATAAAGTAGAAAGTAGTCTTATTTAAAAAAAAATAAAGCTCATTGGAGAAGCAATTATACCCCAACCTTTAAAATATGGGTTATTTCTCAAAATGTACATCATTGCCAAAAAAATAAAACATAAATTATGCAAATATATTCTCTTAAATCATACACAGATTGTATCACAAATGCTTTATTTTCATAATGATTTACTACAATCGTACTGTGCTTCTATGGCAGAGAGCTTTGAGGAGACAGAGTTTGAAAGACAGTAAACATTGGGCACTGCCAGCCTGTCCCAGCCTGCAGTACAACACTCGACCAGCAGGTGTCAGGAAAGGCGTGGCAGTGAGTAACATGAGTTGGAAGGAGAGAGAAATCGAGAGAGGCAGGTGCATTCAGCGAGTGGCACTCATAAAGGTAAAACAACATACAAGACATGCCAGCCGAATCTGTCTGTTGTGTCTAAAGTTGTGTCGCATTCTTAAAGGGATCGTTCACCCCCAACAGGGTGTAACCCGCATTACTTTCTTTCTACCATGTAACACATTTCTTATAAGGAAGAAATGATGTCATATGGGTCTGGAACAGGTGGTGAGTAAATAATGACAGAATTTTAAATCTGGAAAGTTCCAGATATAAAATTAGAATGGATGAGCCACATTTTAAGCCATTTTATGCACACCTATGACCGTAAATTAGCCGAGATGTTGCTACCTTGCTTGGTAATTGTAAACAGGCTACGGATATGCTAATAAACTATATTACTTGCCAGAAACATTTTATCACATGGCTGTTACCACCATTTTATTAAAGCAATAAGCTACTTGATGCTACGTATTACAGTGATTTTACCATTGTTTTGCATAATGCCTGGGGAACAGTCCTTAATTCTCTCATCATTTACTCTCACTCATGCCATCCCAGATGTATATGACTTTCTTTCTTCTGCTGAACACAAACTAAGATCAATAGAAGAATATTCTAGCTCTGTAGGTCCATACAATGCAAGTTAATGGTGGCCAGAACTTTTAAACTCCAAATAGTATATAAAGACTGCATAAAATTAATCCACATGATAGTTAAATCCATGTTGTCTGAAGCGATATGATAGGTGTGGGTGAGAAACAGATCAATAGTTAGGTCCTTTTTTACTATAAATTCTCTTCCGTGCCCAGTAGGTGCTGATATGCACAAATAATGTGAATCGGCCAAAACACAAGAGCAACTGCAAAAAAAAAAAAAAAGTTTCTTAATTTGTATATTTTTTTTCCAGTAAAACATATCAAAACTTTCTTAAAACAAGATACATTTACTCGATAAACAAAATGGTATAAGATATTTTGTCTTATTTTCAGAGAAATCCCAATAAATTGCTTAAAACAAGAAAAAAACTATTTGCCAATGGGGTAAGACGACGTCTCGGTTACGTTTGTAACCTCGGTTCCCTAAAATGAAGGGAACGAGACATTGTGTTACTGTTGATGCGATCGACCTGGCTTACAAGTCGCAGGGTGTGAAATGCCCAATTGATGTTGAAGTACACTCAACTAGAGGCGTGGCCTCTTCATGGGCATGGATGAAAGGTGTGTCCTTACAAGACACATGTTATGCAGCAGTATGGTCTTCTCAAACCACATTTGCAAGGTTTTACAATCTAGACGTTACGTCTCTTTCATAGCAAGTCGTCTCTGTCTAGAGCGCTTGTTATTTCATTGGCCAAACATATACTTATGCCCCTCTTTTTAAGTACGGGCTCCCTGTCTTTTTACATAACCGCATGCATTCAGACCATTGTATTTCCCAAACGTCACAGGCACTTTCATTACAAATAAACTTCCTTCCCCATTGGGTTTGTGAAGGGGTTAATTCATACTATTTGACCATATTTCAAATAATGAATGTTCCCCTCCTGGCTCACAATAAGGGTCATTCACTTGCGACATAATCATGTTGGTCGTCGTCCCTATGGACTACGTCATCACATTTCCTTTCTGGGAAGGTTATGTCATGTAGTGCCGCATGATGGGAATCAGCTTAGTGACGTAATGTCAAGTGAACTGAATTTTTAGGGAACATCTCGGTTATGTATGTAACCTCGGTTCCCTGAGATGAAGGGAATGAAATACTGCGTAAGCTAGCCGCACTACGGACTCAGGTTTTTTGAGGTGCGAGCGATGCGCTTTTATACCGGACAGCTTTGTGCCTAAAAGGGCGGGGCTTATACACCATAGACAATACTGTCTTTATTGTAGAAAGGTTTCAACTATGTCATGTAGCAGGACACTCCCCATAATGTCAGCTTAGTAACAAAATGTCAAGTGAACTGAATCGTAAGAGAATTATTTCTTGCAGTGAAGTATGTGAACGTAAAAGTGGGAATGATATTAAAAAGGACTTAAACATTATTTGTTAACCACTGGAGACATATGGATTACTTTTACGCTGCCTTTATATGCTTTTAGAGCTTAAAAGTTTTGGACCCTGTTTACTTGCATTGTATGGACCTACAAAGCTGAAATAATCATCTGAAAATCTTTGTATGTGTTCAGCAGAAGAAAGAAAGTCATACAAATCTAGGATGGCATGAGGGTGAGTAAATGATGAGATCATTTTCATTTTTGGGTGAACTATTCCTTTAACTGAGGTAAAATTACTGTAACCCACAACATATTATGGCTTATTGCTCTCTTAAGTAATAGTGTGGAGCGGAGGGGTGCGGGACCGGGCTGGAATGTCGCACGCCGGTCCCCAATCGGCCTGATGGGGAGCGCAAGGGATAAAGGCGGCCGGTGACGACGGTTCGAGAGAGAGAGAATTACGGGCATGTCCATCATGTGTGTGTTCATGTTTGTGTGTTTTGGTTTAAGTTTTCATAAAATTATTATTTATATTGACAAGCCGGTTCTCGCCTCCTCCTTGCCGGGTTTAGGCACCAATGTAAGGGGGTTAAGATCGGCAAGGAGGAGGGAGAACCGGCTTGTCAATATAAATAATAATTTAATGAAAACTTAAACCAAAACACACAAAAACGAACACACACATGATGGACGTGCCCGTAATTCTCTCTTTATCCCTCGCATGCCCCATCAGGCCGATTGGGGACTGGGCGTGCGACATTCCAGCCCGGCCCCGCCCCCCTCCGCTCCACAAATACATACTCTACCTACATACAAACATGTTAGTGAACAACTACATATGTAAAGACATACTGTATATGGTAGACAAACGATTATATTGCACTCATGTCATGAATAATAACATTCGGTAAAGAAGAGGAAACAAATCATAACAACAGGAAGCGACTGTGTACCACTAATCCATGGTTAAGAGCCAATGTGTGTGAAGTGTCCTTTACAAAAAAAAAAAAAAACTAAACAGGGAAAGACTGGGCTTGGATACATTTTAATTGGAAAAATTACATTTAAATTGTGTGAAGCTTATTGGGTGAATCTCATGAAACCTTTTAAATGAACAGTTCACCCAAAAATGATAATATTCTCATCATTTACTAACGCTTATGCCATCTCCAACTTGTATGACATTTTTTGTTGTGAACACAAACAAAGGTTTCTTGATGTGTTTTTGTCCATACAATGCAAGTCAATGGGGTCCAAAACGTTCAAGCTTCAAAAATGACATAAAGGCAGCATAAAAGTTATCCATGTAGTTTAATCTATGTCTTCTGAAGCGATACGATCTGTTTTAGGTGAGAAAGAGACCAAAATGTAACTCGGAGTTTATACACATCGCGCTTGATGCATACTGTATGGATCACTAAATCGTAAGGATTAGTCTTATGCTGCCGTTATGTCCTTATTGAAGGCTGAAAGTTTTGGACCTTGTTGCTTTGCATTGTATGGACAAAAACACATCATATGTCCTTCAATATATGTTTGTTTGTGTAATGCAGAAGAAAGAAAGTTGAGTTTGAGATGTAAATGATGAGAGAATGAAAATTTTTGGGTGAACTATTCCTTTAAGAACGTGTCTGGTCATAATTCACCACATATCTAAAGAAAGATATTATATTTTGCTTAAAGAAAAATAAATATGGAAAGCCTATTTTTAGGATCATTAAGATTACTTGCAATGCTGCATTATTTCTACAACATTTAATAACATCCCCCAATCGAATTCTCATTACCTTATGTGCAAAAATATCTTCTTTAAATTGATCATATTTATACATCACAGTAGTATTGTTGCTAAGCCTGTAATTTATGCTAATTTATACTGTATCACTGTATTCACATCTTAATTGTTATGAATATAGGCTTCTAAATATAGGCTTTATGCAAAGTATACTTTCTTTTTTCTTTTTGCTTTTGGGGTGAAAAGTGACATGGATATGTTTGTTTTTTAATTCAACCAAATCTAGTATTTATTGTGGTTATGAAGGCACAGTCTCACTTCTCTATGCTTTCTCTCATTGGATACAGCACAATGTTCCTTCCAAACCATGAGTTCCCAATGTACGCAGGGGGTTAATCTTGTTTTAACAGGACAAGAGACAATAAAAAGCAAAGGGTAACTGAGCGGTTTGTTGTCACAGGGATAGCAGTACAGCTGCTTTTAAAAATTCTTTTGGTTTTTGGAAGTTGGTGAAGGGGGAAATGGGGGCAGAATCCTGACCTGGGACATTGTTAACATAGCAACCATCCACGAGGAGGTGGCCATCCTTGGGGTCGCAGAGAGGAGGCAGATAAGGGGTATAGGAGGCACTGGCTCTAACATAGCGCCAAACACAGCCTGGCAAATGAAGATGGAGAGTAAATCAAAACTGGACAAGACTTGGAGAGAGACGGAGCGAGAGGATGAAGAATGAGGGACAGTAAACAAAAGGAGACAGATGAGTGAGAATGAGAGAGGAGAGGGGGAGGAACACACCCTCCTGCAGTGTAATGATAATCATGCCGACATTTGGATGTCCCAATCAATTCTTTTAAAATGTGTTTAACATGAACAACAAAATCTCCAACAAAAGTTCCACTGAAGTTTAGTTAATTTCTTATCTCAAGTAAAAGATGCTCAGAACATTTTGGATACCTAACTGAAAAGGTTGTGAAAGTTAATTATATAGGCAAATGCATGTATTAGAGATGACATTCTCTGCCATGCCAATTAGGATCAATGTATTAAAAAGTGAGGCATTGGGAGAGGTGAAAAGCAGAAAAGAGTGAGACTGAGAAATTTGCAGGCTGTTTAGTGTTATGGCACACACACTGGTAACATTGCACTAATCATCAGAGCATGTTAACTATAGGCCTATTCTCTGTTTAACCCATGATGAAACTACTGTAACTGGGATTTATTGTGGGTTACACTGACACAAAGGTACTATATGAACAGCTATGCAATGCAGTTTCAAAAATAAAGCCACAAGATGTAAGCATTATATGTGTTAATATGATTTTACTGTGATAAAATGTCTTACTAACCTTATGTATGGTTATATCCAATATTACAAATTCATTATCGTCACAAGGTAACTTTGGTAAACCCTGATAATGGGGAAATATCAGTAAGGCTGGTAAATCCCTCATTCTATCATACTAAGCTCATGCTAATACATATAATGTTTACGTTTTGTGGCTATACTTTTGGAAAACAGTGTGTGTTTTAATGTTTATGGACTGGCCCCATACACTTACATTGTAACTGCCTTACAGTAACTGTGATTTGCTGTTTTTAAAATAAAATTATTTTTTGTGGTAATAAACATTATGCTACAAATGCTGTTAACCGAACTTGTTTTAAACCTGTAACATTACTTTAAAACTAGCAAATTACATGTACGCACAATTTCTAAAATTAAAGGAACATTAACATTTACAAAATTATTTTAAAATTTACAAAAAAAATTATTTGAACAGAAAATGTGGATTATCCATTGACAAGGTTGTCATTAGATTTTGAAATTAACACAAAGCAAAAAAGTTATGATTATCAGTTAATGTCAATAATCACAAAATGACCAAATATTGGCCCATACAGTATATATATTGGTGTATTACTACAGAGGTTTTGGAATTGCTTTACTACGATTGAACTACAATTGATGTTTCTGTGAAATGAGTTTGACTAGATTACTCTCACACTGTGAAACAGCTTGAACTACTTTTGAAGTGTTTGAACCATGCATGTCTTCTAACATATGAAAACCAATACGAGAACCAACATCCTCTAATGAGGAAAATGTGGACTAAGTAATTTGAGTAATTACATACTGTAAGTTGTGACAAACTGTTTTGACCTGTGATGTAATTCTTTATGTGTGCAGTGTGGGAATTAGAGACATGTAAGCAATGCTACACCAGCAGCAGAGAAAGGAAATGGTATTTACAGGGGAGGGGTGAGCAAACGAGTGATGCGTTCGGGATCCTACAGAGATCAATAACAAGGATTCTACCTTCTACAGCAACGAAAGGTGTACACTTTGAGATAACATACATTCGGAAGATAATAGAAAGAAAACATAAGACAAAGATGTGTGAAAAGGACAAGAATGAATGAAACAACAGATGTATTTACAACACAAAAGCACAGTAAGACGGAACATAGCACAAAAGGGAAGACTGACAGACATTAGACAAAAGAGTGGTGAAATATAGCAGGAAAAAGCTTTGTTCTTGCAGTTAGTTAGGCATGCAAAATTCAATTCAATAAGCCATTTGGGCAAACTGGGGTGACCACGTGACCATCATAAGGTCCCCAAATCCAGTAGTTTACAGCAGTAAACATATTGCATAAGTAACTGAGCAAATCTGAATGCAGATAAGAGACTAGACAAAGTATAGACAAGTGCATCAGTGTCAATAACATAAACATTAATTGATTTTGTCAAACGGCAGAATTTCATCTGGTCCATGACTAATTGATACTGAACTGAAATTGAGGACTGGATCCAGAATTGAGGATTATTGGATATGCCATTGGTAAATCCCAAAACATTCCTAACATCAGTGCCTATGCATTTGCCAAACACTATAAAGTCACTTAATTACTGAATGTGAGTTAACAAGCATGATGAAATGGGCATTTTCCAAGTCGCTTTCAGGAACCATCACTTATTTCAGACCATTCAGCAAATCTAATTAAAAAACCTCTTGATGCAAACTAATACAGTTATTTCATGCAGTTCAAAAAAGCTAATTAAACAATCAAACAATAAGATTTAACACCCCCAAAATTTCTGTTAATGGTTACTTTTAAATATTTGAGAATGTTTTAAAAAAAATACTCAATGCACCTGCATTTGCCAAAACCATTATAAAAATATTCTACAAATTTAGCATTATTATGATTAATCATTTATCACAAATTGGTTCTAGAAGTCAAATGTCCCTAACACTGAACTATGCAGAATCCCTGACTTAAGCAAAAAACAGGCTGTAAAGGTTCTGTTTTCACTCACCATCTTTATGAACCCGCATTGCAGAAGCTGTGATGTCTGTGGTCACGTTAAAGTAAGGCAGCCACAAGTCCTACAAATATAAGGAAGAGAAGAGAGCATGAGGTTTTCACGTTTACATTCATGTGATCGCCATCCATCTTTAGTACATCAGCTTTTCTTTCCCACAACTTTTCTAAATATCAACTTGACAAACATTTAAACTGCTATGAAAAAGTCATTCGAAAAATTAATAATAACAAAAGAGCTGCAGTGACCTCTTACCTCAATTTGTTTCTCCTCAAACACTTTGGAGATGCTAGTGTTGAAGGCAGAGCCAGAGAACATGGATGTGATTGGATACGTCAGATCCAGTACTGTTTTGAATACAGAATTCATCGCCTGAGAGCAAGACAAAAAATGATAAGCTGAATAAACTCAAATGATGTCATCTGGAAATCTTCTAACAGATCCAATTTCTGCTTTCCTCTTCTGTTTTAACATGTCTGTAAGGCTATAAAATGCAAAAATGTATTCTAAAACAGGACTGAACAGGAACAGGATTGACATTCATTATTTATTACTACCTTTACTCTAAACATGATGATTAAATCCATAAGCCACCAGAGTATGTAATTTTCTCACAGGTAAGAGGTGTTCTTAGTCATGATGCAAAATGTCATATTACCTTGGACCACTCTCTTGCCCTCTGCTTGACCCGAACAGCACTTCTCTCCTCTGCATAAAGAGCAGCAATGAACGAGCCAATGGATGTTCCTCCCACTATGTCAATAGGAATTCCTGCATCCTCCATGGCTTTGATTACTCCCACATGAGAGCATCCCCTGTGAAAATGGCCAAAAACATTAAAATAATACCCTTTTTGTTTGGAATACAAATCCGTAAGTCAACTACCAACCTAGGTAACATTTATAGTATAGCAACAGATTTAATGCAATCATTTAAAGTCCCTTTTTTTAAATAGCCACTAGCATTTAGTTTACATCACAGCCATGGACCATGATTCGCTACTTGTTACTGCTAGTCAAAATTAGGTGGTATTAAGCCCAAAGTGTACCAAGTTTTAACACGAAAGCTTAACGTCTGCATGTAGTCGAAATGCTAGTCTTTAAATGTAAACTTCATTGGGGGCCTGGGTAGCTCAGCATGTAAAGATGCTAACTACCACCCCTGGAGTTGCGAGTTTGAGTCCAGGGTGTGCTGAGTGACTCCAGCCAGGTCTTCTAAGCAACCAAATTGGCCCAGTTGCTAGGGAGGGTAGAGTCATATGGGGTAACCTCCTCGTGGTTGCTATAATATGGTCTTCGTTCTCGGTGGGGCACGTGGTGAGTTGTGTGTGGATGCCGCGGAGAATAGCGTGAAGCCTCTACACGTGCTAGGTCTTCATGGTAACGCGCTCATCAAGCCACATGATAAGATGGATCTTATCTTATAGATTGACGGTCTCAGACGAGGAGGCAACTGAGATTCGTCCTCAGCCACCCGGATTGAGGCAGGTCACTATGCCATCACGAGGACTTTGTGAATTGGACATTCCAAATTGGGGTGAAAAAAAAAAGTATCCTTCATTTGACTGTCCACCATACACAGACGGTAGGCTCATACACGCTACGACTGCTATGAGAGACTGGACTATTTATCTTCAAAGGTTTAGACCAATAAATATGTTTTTATATTCCTTCAGACACAAATGATAGAAATGCAGGTATCTCCTGACCTCCTTACACATGCGTTCTGACGTAACCATCAACTGTTGTTGTTTCCACATTCGTCTGCAGCGATTACATCTTTTAGTGCTCCTTTGTGACAGAAACGGCTCAACTGTGAGTGTTGCCACCTTGTGGACCCAGTAATTAGTACAAATAATTCCAGGCACATGCGCATTCTGCGTGTTTAGAGTATGCACAGTTAGAACAGTTCAGTGCTCGAGCACTGCTTTTGATGTAATTTGCATCACGCGCCCTGAACACAGACGCCTAGCGTTCACTCTGACTGATGTATACTCTTGGATTTAGAGGGAGGGACATTCTCATTCTAGAGAGCATTTGATTGGACAAAATTATCGAGTGCAGTAGGAGTCATCAATTTTTCATCTGTATTTGCAGAAGAGAGGAAGCAACTTTTAAATGTGCATAATCTACCTGCTAAAATTCAATTGTGACTAATTTAGGAGTACACTAGAATATAGATGCCGTCAAATCTAGCAGACATGGTAAAAAACTAAAATTTGTATTTCACATGGCAAAAATCCTATAGTCTCAAATATGCAATACTGTTTTTTTAAAGGTTTATATTTAAACTAAAGCAAAATGACTGTGTTGGGTGTTGCTCACCTGGCTCCGCCTCCCCCCAGCACAAGGGCAATGCTGTTTCCTGTGAGCACTCTGGCCAGCCGAGAGAAATCACTGTGTGTGTCTGCAGTCTTCTCAAAGACCTTTTCATACACCTCTCTCTGTGTAATAAAACAACCACATCCATATCAAATTTTAAGACTTCATAAGAGCCTTTATAAATATCTTGGCTAAAAGATATTCTGAAAATAGGTGTGGACTTCTTACCAGTTTGGAGGGGCCTCTTCGTGAGAACACTCTACGGGGACACTTCAGGTGAAGGTGTCCAGAGCACCAGCTTCGCATGTTCAGCCATTCGACGGTTCTAGAGGGGCCCGGCCCATCCTCACGATGCAACAGAACTAACTGCTTCAGGGCCCGCACTGCTGTGTTCTCCAACATCTGCTCCAACTGAGAAGATAAGCAGAAGAGACAACTAGATATGATTTGGCTAGACAAAGCATGGTATGTAAGTTAAATACAAAGAAAATCAGTTTTAAGGTTATAACACGCCATTCCTTGCTAGTTTTGAATTTACAAAACTTTTGATTACTAGTGTAGCCTTGATCTTCAACCACTACGCTCACTATTTCTCAAACACATACACACCTCTCCGGGTGCAGGTTCCTGGTCCCCAAGCCCCACAATGAGGATGCAGTCAGCTTGTCTGATACAGCGCTGCGTCCATGGAGTCATACTGCTGTCTGTCTGATACAGCACTATACGATTAATGTCCTCCTGCTGAGCAAGCCAACCTGATAACCTGTACTCATGAATACTACAAAATAAAGAGACAAGCAGTTTAAATGACAATTAAAAGATGAATACAAGGAAGACTAGAAAGAGATAAATAAGTTTCGCTGTTCTAACGTCATATTCACCTGTCCAAAGCTGAAGCCCCGAGTCTCTCTTTGATGATGTCACTGGTTAGAAGCAGGGTAGGTCCTGATTGAAGAATGAGGATACATTAGTGATACAGATGTTATGAATGTCTAAACTGTGCCAACCACTGTATATCAACTACTAGTGTACCTATGGCACTGAGGGCGTGGCTAAGCTCCAAATTGAAGGCATTGATTGGCACCTCATCACAAATAGGAAGTACCGCCACAGTGGAGAGATTACTGGCTGGGTTAGTGACATCTGGACTGGACGCCATGCTGGGCAGACCCAGAGCAGAGCCTATAAGAAGGAAAGAATAATTTTTTTCTTACATTTTAAATATGTATATTTTTTAACACAGAGAAAGTTCTGTTTCATGCTCCTTGACTATTTACAACCCTTGATGCAAAAAGAGCTGGCAAAGAGGAAATTTAGTAATTTCATATTTATGATCTGGCCTAAACACATTTTCTCTCCTAAGATGTTTTTTTCCCCCTACAAATGTATTATCTAAAAGCACTTTGACTAAAGCTTTTCATAGGGTGTGAAATATTTATATTAGAAAACTACTTGAAGGGCATGGGTAGCTCAGCAAGTAAAGATGCTGACAATCACCCCTGGAGTCGCAAGTTCGAATCCAGGGCATGCTGAGTGACTCAGCCAGGTCTCCTAATCAACCAAATTGGCCCGGTTACTAGGGAGGGTAGATTCACATGGCGTTACCTCCTCGTGGTAGCCATAATGTGGTTCTTGCTCTCGGTGGAGCATGTGGTGAGTTGTGTGTGGATGCCGCTGAGAATAACGTGAAGCCTCCACACACACTATGTCTCCGCGGTAACGCGCTCAACAAGCCACGTGATAAGATGCGAGGATTGCCAGTCTCAGACGTGGAGGCAACTGAGATTTGTCCTCCGCCACCCAGATTGAGGCAAGTCACTACGCCACCATGAGGACTTAAGAGTACATTGGGAATTGGGCATTACAAATTGGGGAGGAAATAAGAAAGAAAAAGAAAACTACTTGAAAAAGGTCCACGGGGCTGTTGAAGGTTTCCCAGAATCTTCTGCCCCAGTAGATGGATCAAGCGGGTCACCACCTGTGGGTATCTTCTCTTTATATTGTTGAGCGTTCCCTCTGGAAGCTTCACTAGCTCAGTGTCTCTGACTGCATGGACTGTGGTGGCACGTGGCTGCCGTGTCAAAGCTTCCACCTGAGAGAAAGTGAGACAAATTAAAAAACTGAGAGTTCTAAATACCTAATCATATAAAACTAGGGTTCATTTCAAAGCTTTATAGTGATAGTTCTAGCAAGCATTTTAATTATCACATAATTTACACACCCTCTATGTGTATGACTTTATTTCTTCTGCTGAACACAAAGAGTTTTAGAAGAATATTTCAGCTCTGTAGGTCCATACAGTGCATGTGAATGGTGGCTAGAACTTTGAAGCTCCAAAAAGCATATGAAGGCAGCATAAAAGTAATCAATAAGACTCCAGTGGTTCAATCCATGTATTCAGAAGTGATATAATAGGTGTGGGTAAGAAAAACATCAATATTTAAATACTTTTTTAATAGAAATTCTCCTCCCTGTCCAGTAGGGGGCAATATGCATTCCCAAATGTGAATCACCAAAAACAAAAGAAGAAGAATGTGAAAGTGGAGATTTAAATATTGATCTGTTTCTCACCCACCATTCACTTGCATTGTAAGGTCCTACAGAGCTGAATTACTCTTCTAAAACTCTTCTTTTGTTTTCTGCAGAAGAAAGAAAGTCATACATATCTGGGATGGCATTAGAGAATTATCATTTTTGGGTAAAATATCCCTTAAACTCACCACTCCAATGAGATCTCCTCGTCCATACTCCCCGACTAGCTCCTTCTTCCCATTGGCTTTCCGAATGACAGAACGCAATCGTCCATTCAGTACAATGTAGGTACAATCAGACTGATCGTCCTGCCTACAAATCACACCAGATTTATTTATGCCAATTATTTCACATGCCAAAAGACCACACCAAAAACAATTATGCAAGCCATATAAAGATGCAGAACTGAACATACAAGAACATCATCTGAAAAGTTATTCTAATTAAAAGAGTTTCATTATCCAATTAACAATAATTATCCAAGTACGTTCTCAACTAAAGAAATGGTGACAGTAAATTGAAGGAACAATAGTTTAGGAGTGAGTGATAGTACCGGTACAGGGCACGTCCTGCCTCCACAGCCATCCAGTCTATGGCGAAATCCATTTGCCGAACGAATGGGGACATACGAATAGCAACAGTGTGAGCTGCGCTGAGAACTACACTCGGCTGCTCGCGCATGATCCTGTAGGGAGCAACACAGAATAAAGACAATATTAACATTGCTGCACTGCGGATGTGGATCTGTTCTATTGCAGGAAGAAGAAAAATTAACACTTGGATATTTGACGCCATCCAGCCATTAACTTTTTGTGTAAACATTTATTTGAATGAATACATTTTATATTTTAGGTGCTGTGACTGTTCATGACAAATAAATAATACTACTAAATAATTATAAATATTCCATGAAGTCTCTCATGAGCTCATCATATCTGCATGCATAAAAATGCTAAAATAATTAGCATGATACAGTTTAAAATTGTTATAGATGGAGGACAGCATATCACACCGCAGGATATGTAAACCTCCCAAAAGTAGAATATTTCATGTCAACTACCTACTTAAACACTCACTTGAAACTAATTTTGAAGTATTTTTCATCATAAACTTTCTATTGCTAATATCCTGTAACTAAGGGGGCTTTCACACTGGCAGTTTAGACTAAAATGAAAAAATTGGTAATATGCGGACTGGGGAGCAGACCGTGGTACCGAACCCAAGACTAACTGTGGAAGGTGGTCTGAGCTCGGTTGCAATGGAATTGTGGCATGGTTTGCATGAGTGAGAAAGCAAGCTATTATCGGCCCTGCACTTGTTCAGCAAGCAAAATAGCCTGCACATGCGTTTTTGCTGATTTAAGCAAGACAACATCATCAGTTGCACAAAACACACACACACACACACACACACACACACACACACGCACGCACGCGCACCAAGAGTGGCAGGGGAACATAAGCAGCACTGCAAATACTGCTTGCAACCAACTGACCTCAAAAAAGACTGTTTGCGAGCATCAAATATAGTAACCTTCTCCCGGACATGCATATCTGCAGAATTTTGGCAAGCGACGCACAGAGGCGTCATTCACCCTGGTGTGCCTAATGTTTCCTTTGAAGATTCCACGTTTTCTTTTTTTTTATTCCGTGTTTTAAAGTTTAAATCAATTTCACCATTGTGTCATGTCAAATCAAATGAATACAAACTTTAAACAAATGAAAACAGAACAATTACTTTTCAACATATCATTGCATTTGTTTTATGAAATTAAGTGCTTTAGTAAAGATCCTCACAACATAATATAAAACACAACATTGGTCTTAATTTTGTCAAATAAAGTGCTGCAGAACAGAGCATCACATTATAAATGAAAATGTTGATGAACACTTCTGTTCAGTACAACAGCACTCTTGCTTGTGAGATATAGGTTCAACAACAACATAATAAATATAGATGCAAGCAGCGATGACGGGCCCAAGCGCCATGGGTCCATTTCCACTCGGTGTCTTTCGGAAAACAAACCATGATGGACACAGAAACAACTCAACATTAATGCAAACTTGGACCCTAAACATACAATGTGTAATAGATATATGCCACCATTCCATTTAGACTACAACTTCATGTAATTTAATCCACTGCCATGACAACACTATTAAAGCTATCAAGCATTCCTTCAAAATTTTCCATTAGCAGTGTCTAAAAAATTTTGAAGCAATTTGGGTAAAAGTAAGAGGACTATTTCTAAGTCTGTTGTAAGTGCCACACTTCCTGCTGCCTGTTGGTAGCGCTATGACCGTGACCCACAACAGCCACATCCATGTGATTAACCCCCAAGAAAAAACATGAAACACCATGCAGGCAGAAGATACGTGACACTTCCTGTTTCCTTATTTTTGCCAATAATTTAGTGAATTGCTATGGCAACACAATTCGATATTTAAAAATCTGTTTGCAATTTAACATCTTCTATGTCTTGGCATAATGTTGTCTAAATGTGGCGACAGTCTCATGAATCACCATTCAGAGAATCAATCAATCTATCTATACATTTTTAACTGTAATAAAAAAAATTTTTGCTAACGGATTAATTTAACATGGAGAAGTTTTGACATGCCTTGATAATTGTGCTTTTTTCAGTTGCTTAAAAACATATTCATTTAGAAAGTCTTATAACACTGTATTCAGCACAAACTGGGCTACAATAGTATGTGAGCAACATGTACATTTTTGTATTTTTGAGAAAATAAAGTTTATGCGTGAGTTAAAAAACAATCACTGAAATAAGGCCATATATCACATACTAAATATTTGTTCACAAGACTTTTGAGAACCGGATCTTGTAGCCTAGAATTTTTGCTACAAAATGATGTGAAAACCATCCAGCGCACAGTGTATGCAGACTGTATATTTATTTAATTAAATCGCATCCTTTTGCGGTTTAATAATTACACTAGGACATATCACACATATTGGTAATTTCTGTGTAAAAGGAGTATCAGAACACGCTCTCAAATGAGCGTTAGCATTTATAAGCAGCAGCCTGTCCGTCAGACAGCAGTCGGTGCTCAGTACTACCAGTACTGTAGAAACACTGGTATTGTTACATCTTTTTTATTTTAGTATTGACTTGCTACCGATGTACCAGTACTTTTGACTAATGTGCACATTTGTGATGACACAAGTTGATGATGGAAAAGCAGCACGGTTCACACCAAACCAATGCTGCAGAGGTCACTAAAAACAATCATATGCAGCAAACGTGCCCAGTATGAAAACCAACTAAATATACGAAGCCCCCGAGAGTGGAAATATAATTTTTAATAGCTGAATTCGGTAGAATTAAGAGTTTGTGTGTGATTGCTCGGATATTACACTTACTCATAAAAGTCGGATTTGGAGATCTTCAGGAAGGTGCAGTCTTTCTCTGCTTTGATAGTGAAGATGAGCGGCTCTCCTGTCAGCACAGCCAGCTGACCCACCATCTCACCCGGCTGGGTCACAAACAGACACACCGCCTCCTGCTTGTCAATCATTTTCTGGTAGACATGAAGACAGCCTGAGAGGACAAAATGCAGACTCACATCCTGAAGAAGAGAAAACAAAAAGAAGAGTGAGTGGGGACATGGAGCTCCAATACAATCTACATGAAGATCTCAAATAGAAGCTTTCACTGATTAATAATGTAAAGTCAATGAAGGTCTAAGTGGCAAAACAATTTAACAAGAGGTGTATGGTTACTAATAAGGGCACCAGAGAAGAAAGTAAAGGAGATTAGAGAGGATGAGCACCTGGTCTCCCTGTCGGGCTAACACAGATCCAGCTTTAGCATGATGAAGCGTCACTCTTCCATTGAGAAGCGCAGGGTCCTGAAGATCAAAAATAAACAGAGTGGTGATGAAAAACTGGAGGCAATGTCAGTGGAAATCCAGTGTAAACACATGAACAGCACCATGAATGCATAAGCATATACCTCAATCTTCATAAGCCTAAGAATCTCTTTCTGTGCCTCCTCGAACAGTGTGATATTAGGTCCCCCTGGAAACTGGCCATAAACGTTCTCCATTCCTGACTCTTCCTCAGGATACAGATACACACCTGATGGAACCTCATCCACAGTCACCTTCCTCTCCCGTTGATCCTGAGAGACAGAAAACAAACATGATGAGTGAAAACGTAGGTTAAGATTGTGTATATGAGATTATGTGAGCGGTTTACTCATGTGAATCAGTGCGCTGTTTGTGCACATGTAGTCACACATGTACAATATGTGTACATGTGTCTGCGGTAGAGGATAGCTCATGTCAAAATCTGTGTGTAAATATACTCACTCGTGTGAAAGCGGGTAGGGTAGGTGCGCCATCCTCAGCAGATACAGAGATACGGCCTCTCTCATAAGCCATGTCAAAATCTGAACGTAGACTCTTCTGCATGCCTGTGACACGTGCGTAAAATTAAAAGTTCAACAATTATTTCAAAGCATGACAAAAAAATAAGCATAGATAATTTATGCAGATAAAAATTTACAGAACCAACACAGCTTAGCTCAAACTGTTTTCAGTGCTGTGAGCTCTAATGCAAGCACATCTCAGGGGCCATGTCCGGTCTTAAAGGAATATTCCGCGTTCAAAACAAGTTAAGTAATCAACAGCATTTGTGGCACAATGTTGATTACCACAAAAAAAAAAAATTCGACTCATCCGTCCTTTTCTTTAAAAAAGAAACCCCCCATCAGGGTTTTATTTTGCGATAACAAACGGCTGTACATTTCCAGTTGCATCACAATCGTCATTTAAATAATCTTGATAGCGATAATTAAATCTCAACATTGATCTTCTACTATATGCACATCTCTCTACTATGCATGTATATCACTCGCATATAAGACAAAATTTCACGCTATGTAACTTAAATGTCTTTTATTAGCAACTGACTGGTGAATGGTAAGATTTCACTCACCAGTGATTGAGTAGTATAGCGGCGAAAAGTTCACTGCATATTGTGAGTTAAAGTTTGATTTGACACATTCACCCCCAAAAAGCACACAGAAATGTTGTGTGTTTTGAAAGAGACACATGTTACACCAACCTGCAATGTCTACAGGCATGGATATAGTCCTGCTGAGAGTCGGGATTGTGCCGCCATCCTTGCCATTATCCCCAACTGTAGAGAAAAAGTGACATCATCAATGGTCAGCTCTCCCTCTGAACAGTGTTAAACAAATCTATAAGGGCCAAACATTACTCGATGCCATTAGAAATTCTCTAAATCTCACTCTGGAATGTGTTTTACACAATTTTTTTTCCCTAACTAATTAATATCAGGACTGAGAACAACAATATTTACATTTGAACTGCAATTTGAAGTAAGCCTACTTGTGAGGGACTTTCTCAATTAACATTAGGCAGTGTTTATGCAGCTGAATTCAGATAGAATGCTGCATTTCTCTTCACAATAATATATATATATATATATATATATATATATATATATATATATATAAAGCCACCTTTGCCTTTAAAACAGCCCCAATTCTCCTATGTACACCTGGACACAGTTTTTCTTGGTTGTTGGCAGATAAGATGTACCAAGCTTCTTAGAGAATTTGCCACAGTTCTTCTATCTTTTTAGGCTGTCTCAATTGCTTCTGTCTATTACTTTTTGCAAAAGTAATGTTTGGGAGTCTAAAATAAATTTTTCCTATTGACACACTAAAGCTGAAAATATAAATAACCATCTTAAGACAAATGCTTTTGTGAAACATCTTAAGTGCCTAAAATCTTTGCACAGCACTGTATGTATACAGTGCATCCAGAAAGTATTCACAGTGCTCCACATTTTGTTATGTTACAGCCTTATTCCAAAATTGATTAAATTCATTATTTTCCTCAAAATTCTACAAACAATACCCCATAGTGACAACGTGAAAGAAGTTTGTTTGAAATCTTTGCAAGTTTATTAAAACATTTAAAACGAAAAAAAAATCACATAAGTATTCACAGCCTTTGCTCAATATTTTGTTGAAGCACCTTTGACACCAACTACAGCCTCAAGTCTTTTTGAGTATGATGCTACAAGCTTAGCACACCTATTTTTTGGGAAGTTTCTCCCATTCTTCTTTGCAGGACCTCTCAAGCTCCATCAGATTGGATGGGGAGCGTCGGTGCACAGCCATTTTCAGGTCTCTCCAGAGATGTTCAATCGGTTCAAGGCTGGGCTCTGGCTGGGCCACTCATGGACATTAACAGAGTTGTCCCGTAGCCACTCCTTTGTTATCTTGGCTGTGTGCTTAGGGTCGTTGTCCTGTTGGAAGATGAACCTTTGCCCCAGTCTGAGGTCCAGAATGCTCTGGAGCAGGTTTTCATCAAGGATGTCTCTGTACATTGCTACATTCATCTTTTCCTTGACCCTGACTAGTCTCCTAGTTCCTGCCGCTGAAATCCCCACAGCATGATGCTGCCACCACCATGCTTCACTGTAGGGATGGTATTGGCCAGGTGATGAGTGGTGCCTGGTTTCCAGACATGCGCTTGCCATTCAGGCCAAGAGTTCAATCTTTGTTTCATCAGACCAGAGAATTTTGTTTCTCATGGTCTGAGAGTCCTTAAGGTGCATTTTGGCAAACTCCAGGCAGGCCGTCATGTGCCTTTTACTGAGGAGTGGCTTCCGTCTGGCCACTCTACCATACAGGCCTTATTGGTGGAGTGCTGCAGAGATGGTTGTTCTTCTGGAAGGTTCTCCTCTCTCCACACAGAAATGCGGGAGCTCTGTCCGAGTGACCATCAGGTTCTTGGTCACCTCCCTGACTAAGACCCTTCTCCCCGATCACTCAAATTAGCCGGGTGGCCAGCTCTAGGAAGAGTCCTCGTGGTTCCAAACTTCTTCCATTTATGGATGATGGAGGCCACTGTGCTCATTGGGACCTTCAATGCTGCAGACATTTTTCTGTACCCTTCCCCAGATCTGTGCCTCGATAAAATCCTGTCTCGGAGGTCTACAGACAATTCCTTGGACTTCGTGGCTTGGTTTGTGCTCTGACATGCACTGTTAACTGTGGGACCTTATATAGACAGGTGTGTGCCTTTCCAAATCATGTCCAATCAACTGAATTTACCACAGGTGGACTCCAATCAAGTCGTAGAAACATCTCAAGGATGATCAGTGGAAACAGGATGCACCTGAGCTCAATTTTGAGTGTCATGACAAAGGCTGTGAATACTTATGTACATGTGATTTTAAAATGTTTAATTTGTAATAAATTTGCAAAGATTTCAAACAAACTTCTTTCACGTTGTCATTATGGGGTATTGTTTGTAGAATTTTGAGGAAAATAATGAATTTAATCAATTTTGGAATAAGGCTGTAACATAACAAAATGTGGAAAAAGTGAAGCGCTGTGAATACTTTCCGGATGCACTGTGTGTGTGTATATATATATATATATTACACGATCAGTCACAATATTAAAAACATCTGCCTCCTCAAGCTGCCAAAACAGCACCAAACCACATCTCAGAATAGCATTCTGAGATTATATTCTTCTCACCACAATTGTACAGAGCAGTTATCTGAGCTACCATAGACTTTGTCCATCTGTCCATTCTCTGTTGACCTCTCTCATCAGTATGGAATTTCTGTGTGCAGAACTGCCACTCACTTGATGTTATTTGTTTTTGGCACTATTCTGAGTAAATTCTAGAGACTTTTGTGCATGAAAATCCCAGAAGATCAGCTGTTACCAACAGTCTAACACCAACAATCCTCCATGTGATTATCTAATCAGCCAATCGTGTGGCAGCAGTGCATAAAATTATTCAGATACAGGTCAGAAGCTTCAGTTAATGTTCACATCAACCATCAGAATGGGGAGAAATGTGATCTCATTGATTTGGAATGTGGCATGATTGTTGGTGCCAGACGAGCTGGTTTGAGTATTTCTGTAATGGCTGATCTCCTGGGATTTTCACTCACAACAGTCTCTTGTATTTACTCTGAATGGTGCAAAAAACAAAAAACATCCAGTGAGAGGCAGTTCTGCAGACAGAAACACCTTGTTAATGAGAGTGGTCAACAGAGAATGGCAAGACAGGGTCAAACTGACAAAGTCTATTGTAACTCAGATAACCATTATGTAAAATTGTGGTGAGAAGAACAGCATCTCAGAATGCAGTTTTGGTGGCACGAGGGGGACCTAAACAATCTTAGGCAGGTGGTTTTAATGTTGTGGCTGATCGGTGTGTATATATATATATATATATACACACACATTCATACATACACACATACATACATATATACAAGGCCTTACAAAACATCTATAAGAAGTATATATTGTGGTTTCTAACATGTAGCATCTCGGACTGCAGCCTCACGGTGTTTGTCAGGGACAGTGAGGCTGCCGAACCGTTTGCTGTGTCGTACGGGGCTAGAACGTGTTGGATGAGGAGAGACAGGAGAGGAACGAGGCTGCATGTCCTGAAAAAAAAAAAAAAGACAGATATAAAGAGTACAGAGACATAAAGCAGATAATATGAAGCCTCTTAAAATTTGCTACTCACTTTCTACTACGCACGATTTATTAATCATTCACAATATAATGAGTAATAAGAAACAAAGTGTGTGCAAGTGCATGTGTGTGTGTGTGTGTGTGTGTGTATATGTATACTCACATGGCTGAAGAGTTCATTGGTGAGCCCCAGGTAGTTGTGCAGGGCCAGAACTGTCACTCTCTGAAGACGCACCATGATGATCTACAGATGGACAAAACAGGACACAGGACATCACTTATTCAGCACATAAAGTGTCCTTATAAACACACCGTTTGAATCCCTGTATGAATCCAGACCTGCACAACTCGCACAAGGCTTTCAGGGTATTTCTCAAAGATGGACAGGAAGGCATCCACAGGCAGTCTGAGGACAGTGGACACTTCTGCTGCTCTCGCTGACACGGTCTTATATGGTCGCTGGTGACCCTGAAATAAACAAATACACACATTCAAACAACTTTAATTACTGAATTCTACATAATATCCATAGCATGTCATTTCCTATGGGGATTTTCCAATATAAAGTGGGATTTATGAGTTGTTGACACATAACATGTCCATTAGTGCTGTCAGTCGATTACAAATTTTATGGCAATTAATTGTATAATTTTTTGTAGTTAATCGCAATTAATCACAGATTTTAGAAGTCTCTGACAGGGAAGCACTGGCAGAGATTATTTGTAGGTATATGGATGAGGATATACAAATTGAAGAAATAGTTGATGCAATTGCTTCCTTGAAAACAGGCAAGGCCCCAGGTCCTGATGGTTTCCCGTCCGATTGTTATAAAGCATTTTCTAAATTATTATGCCCATTATTACTTTTGTTTTTTTTAGAGAGCCACCAAAATTCTAAATTACTCCCAACCTTTTATCGAGCTACTATCTTATTAATTCTCAAGAAAGATAACCCCCCCTGACTGCAGTTCTTATCGTCCCATATCGCTTTTAAATTGTGACTACAAGATACTAGCTAAAATATTATCTATGCAGCTTGAAATAACTTGCATAGAGTAATTTCACCTGATCAAACTGGTTTTGTTCGAGACAGACACTCTTTTTTTAATATTAGGCATCTTTTTAATGTTTTATATTCAACTCATTCCAATAATGCGGAAGTTGTGGTCTCACTAGACGCTGAGAAAGCATTTGACCGAATTGAGTGGGACTATCTTATAAATGTTTTGGAGAGGTTTGGATTTCAATTTTTTTATTGAATTCTGCTGCATTAAGTATCTCATCTTCAGAGTTGTTAATAACCAATTTAGGTACCTGGGTGTCCAAGTGATACGTAGACATGCTTATTTAAAGCCAATTTTAGCCCTTAATTTGATCTCACAAAATCTTTGTTTTTTTTCATGGAAACCCCTTCCTCTCTCATTGATGGGAAGGGTAAATGCAGTTAAAATGAAAATTCTTCCCAAATTTTTATATTTAATTCAATGTTTACCCATATTTATTCCTAAGTAATTATTCTTCTGTCTGGAAAAAACTCTCTCTTCATTTATTTGGAATAACAAACTCATCTTGTTAACCCAAAGGAGGTGGGAGGTTTGGCTTTACCTAACTTTCAAACTTACTACTGGGCAGCCAACTTTAGAAACGTATTGTACTGAGTACAACGTACAACATTGCAATTGTGTAAACATCTCTGGGTGCAAATAAAGGCGGTATGTTGTACCCAAGTCACATTAACATCTATGCTCTATTCTCCGATCCCTCCTACTCATCGTAATTTGATTAAGAAACCAATTGTTAAACATTCTCTGAGGATTTGGACTTAAGTGTCTTTCTTCAGCTGCACCCAGTGCCAATAATGTTTCCTTTCCACCCTCTCTTTTTGATGGGGCTTTCAATATTTGGAAGTCACAAGGTCTAATTACGATTGATCAACCATTTTTAGACAATAATTTTGCTTCGTTTAACCAACTTAAAGAAAAATTTTCTTTGTCTAATTCACATTTATTCCGGTATTTTCAAACTCTGAGCTTTGCCCGTAAACATCTCCCGGAGTTCCCCTCTGCCTCTCCTAGTGGTGTCCTGGAGTGTATTTTAAATCAGCATATATGGGGTAACATTTCAAAGATTTATAATATAATTAATGACAAACAAACCCCATCTAATAGGTCATTAAAATCTCTCTGGGAGGAGGATTTGAGTATTATGTTAGTATTATGTTAGAAAATTAAACTTAGGATACTGTCTTAAAAAGGATACATTCTTCTTCAATTAGCTCTAGGCATAGGCTTATTCAATTTAAGGTAGTACATCATATTAATTGGTCTAGGGTGCAACTCCACAAGATATTTCCTGATTTGGACCCCACCTGTCCACGCTGTATTGTGAAACCAGCCTCTCTGTTTCATTCTTTTTGGTCCTGTTCTAAGTTATTAAGGTTTTGGGGGAGAAGTTTTAGTTGTTTCTCAGACATTTTTACACAGTAATAGACCCCAACCCTTTGACAGCATTATTTGGGGTTCTTCCAGAAAATGTTAAACTGACAACTTTAGAGATTGATAATATTCCACTTTGCACATTGTTGGCTAGACGACTTATACTAATGAATTGGAAGCTGCCATCTCCACCATCCTATCGACAGAGGGGTTTTGACCTACTTTTTGCCCTCAAACTTGAGAAGATTAAATTTGGAGTCAGAATGAAACCCGATCTCTTAATAAAATCTTGGAGCTCATTTTTAGATTACTTTAAGGAGACAGGCTTTAAAGTGTTTTCTTTTTCTTTTCTTGTTATTTGGATGTTTAGTATGTGTATATACATATTTTATTGTAATTATATGTGGGCATTTATCATGCTTTTCTTTCTTCCACTTTCTAAAATAAATAAAAATAAAAATTGGATTATATTATATTTCATTTATTAAACCTGTGAACGTAAAAGACAATGTCGATTTAAAAATCAGATGTCTTGAAGATTTTTCCTCCTGCCTGAAAAACATTTCTTTAAAATTAGAATATAATCGAATTTGGTAATATTTCAGATAAAAATTTGAATTTAGTTTCTCAGTCCTTTTGACAACCCTAATATCCATAAGATTTTTTATGTCAAAACATCTGTTGTCTTTTAGTTCATTTTAAAATGTCATTTGGTGTGACAATAAATTTTTTTAATTAAATTCACACCACATGACATATCAACTTACCAGAAGTATTTAATATCTACTACTTGTCTTAAATGACAGCAGTTTGACCTTGTGGTCAGGACCATTTTCACGAACAACATAGATGAGTGAAGAAAAAGACAATCAGAGGTTGTGTAATGTGCAGGGTTGGGAGGGTTGCTTTTAAAATGTCATCCACTACAGATTACAGAATACATGCTTTAAAATGTAATTTTTTATGTATTCCATTAGATTACTCAAAGTCAGTAATGCAATATAAATACTTTGGATTACTTCAAGCACTGGCAGATTTTTTTCCCACTTGTTTTGACTATAAACAAGTTATTAACAAGTGAAAAGATCTGCCAGTACAGTAAGACAAAATACACTTATATTAAAAATACATTCTCTGAAAAAGGCCTAAATATATTATGCAGTGTAGCTTCTAAAAAAAGATTGATCTTGTTTTAAGGATTTTTAGATATTTCTTTACAGAAAAACATTACAACAATTATCATCAAGAATAAGATTGTTGCTTTAATATCAAAAGTCTCACTGGAGAGGAATAAATCTAATCTAATGTGGATTTCCTTGATAGAAAAAATATGATTGTGCCTGGTAAAAGGTGCAAGTAAAACGGCTAGAAATAGCATTTAAGCTTAGCATAAAGCTAAATGTTCACATGACAATTTACACAAGGTATATTTCTATTTCTGCTGCTCCAAACTTTCTTCAAAATTAATTCTCTGTCTCCTCGTATGAATGTCACATATCTAAAGAAAGTTTTTCACCGCTGTTCAAATGCTCTTTGGAACGCTCTTACATATTTTAAATACATAATCCCGTTACATGTATTCCGTTACTCCCCAACCCTGGTAATGTGTTATATAATAATACAAGCTCTTGCCTGCATTGAAATGGCAGAGAAAGTGGAATTGTGGGTGTGACTCACTGTGATGACATCAAGGATGCTTAGCAGACTGTGAACACTGTCTCCAGGGAAAACCTCTTTGACCACTCCATCCTTCCCATCCTGAGCCACCAAATGAAAGAGAGATATAGAGAGAGATATAGAGAGAGACAGAGAGAGATATATATATATATATATATATATATAGAGAGAGAGAGAGAGAGAGAGAGAGAGAGAGAGAGAGGTGAGTCACAATCAAACAAGCACATATTATTGTACACAGAAAACTGCTTTATATTAATTGTGGCACAACAATGCATTTACACACATACACACCTGTCCAGTAAGACATAACTCCAGCTTGCCATCCTGTACCACATAAATACTGCTGTCAGGCTGACCGGGTCTGAAGACATATTCACCTTGCTGGAACTGTAGAAACACCATGTGCTTACACAGCTCCAGAAACAATGGCTTCTCAAAGTGACCCAACACACTAAAAGAGAGAGACAGAAAAAACAATGCCACACAAATGTACTGTAGTTAATAACTGCATAAGAGACTTGTAATAACTATTAAAGTAAATAAATTTTTTTCATCATATTGCACTGCTCTAAGGAATAGTTGCTTCTATTTGGTCAATCTCTGCATTCTGTGGTCAAATAATCTTTAGAATTGACTGTTGTCCCAAACAACCAAATTCCCTAGCAGTGCTCATTCCATGTCTTCTCACATAACAGAATAGAGGTGCTCCGATACTAAAATTTTGGCTTTGATACGATACCAGCCCCGGTACCCTGGTAAAATCTGATTAATTGTCAAATTGTAATCGTTTTCTCAAAAATGTCACATCCCGTAAAATTTTGCTAATATCACTATAATGGAGTATGGTACCGAAATCAGCAACAAGATTTAATCGTACCGTTTTCAAATGTTTGGTTTTGCAATATTTCATTAATACCAGTATACAGTGTAACCTTTTAACAGAATTAACTTCCACTCAAATCAATAATAACCATTTATTTATTTACGTGGTAAGTAAAGTATCAGTGTAAAAAGCAGGATAATGAAAAGTCATACAGACATTTTCAGAAAATTAAGGCCCTTTGGGGTAATACAAAATCATCTTGTTTATTTATCCTGATTAGGGTAGTCTGGCTTCATTCTGTGATATATTTAGTTACCGAATGACTGTACATTATACCTTACATTTCACATGTAAAACAATGAACACACACACTGGGAGCGTACCGGACATTCTTGAGCATATAGAGCACTTCAGATGGCAGGTGAGAATTGGCCACGTCAAACTCTGTGAGATCTGCCTCCAGCACTGAGGGAGGAGGCTCCTTCATCTGCAAAGTGGGCACTTCCTTCTTAAAGCGCAGGATCCTGAGACGGAGACAGAGAGAGTCATGAAATGTGACTTAGGGAATCCTCTGGGCCAATAAAAATGACCAAATAATTTAACAAATGCAAGATACTTTTTGGCAATGTTCAGCATCTTTTGTTTCTTTTTGAGCCGGGGTCTGGAGGAGGAGGTGGAGCCCACAAGAGAGGAGGTTGACTCAGACACTTTCCTCATAATCTTTCTCCCATAAAACAAGACTTTGTCTCTTTTACGAAAACGATACTTCGGTGCTTCCTGAGCCTCAAGTTCTGAGAGGAGATACAACAATTACAGACATATTCATCAAATTAAATTATTACAAATCTAGATGACTTGATAGTTTTACACTAAACAACCAAGAAGAAAAAGATCAAAAGAAAAAACAGGAAATGAACGATATTTAAATTAAATAGCATGAATTAGTATTAGGAACACTTACGGCGGAGCTTGATCCTGCGGAGGACAAAAAATATGAGGACAGCGATGAGAACGATGGTGACGCCAGCGCCGATCACGATTCCCACCACCTGAAGAGAAAATGATAGACAGAGAAATAGAATAATCTAGAGAACACTTGAGTGCCATTCAAAAGGCAAACTCAAGCTTAATGGAAAATAAACTGATTCTCTGTAACAGTGTATGTATATTCTTGTGTATTTACTTACCATGCTTGTCTGTAACTGATCCTCCACTAAAGACTTAATGGTTCCAAATCCCTCCTGTTGCTAAACACAATAGATATTAATATAATCCATGTCGCAGAATGTGACAAAAATGTGGGGGTCCCCATAGTGAATTTCAATTTTTTTTTACACTGTTACCCATCATTTACAACACTACAAAACCTGAAGAGACCATTTCAATTAATCAATTCAATAGAATTATTGACATTTATGGATGAAAGGTAAAAATACCCCTGAAAATCAATTCAAGGGGGCAAATACTGCTTCTTCATATAACTAATTTCTGACAGTACAACCTGTTTTTGCTGAGCTGAAAGACAGCACTGAGGTCAAAAATATATATATTGGCAGCTAAAAGTTTGGAATAATGTAGAGATTTTGTTGTTTTGGAAGGAAATTGGTACTTTAATTAAAAAATGTGGCATTCAACAGATCACAAAGTATAGTCAGGACATTACTGATGTAAAAAATATCCTCACTATTTGATCAAAATTATTTTTGAATCATGCTAAATTGCTAATTTGGTAAAAGAAAATTTCTTGCCATTATATCAAACACAGTTGAAAGCTATTTGGTTCATTAAATGAAGCTTAATATTGTCTTTGTGTTTGTTTTTGAGTTGTCACAGTATGCAATAGACTGGCATGTCATAAGGTCAAATATGGCAAAAAATAAACTGCTTTCTCTAGAAACAAGTCAGTCAATCATTGTTTTGAGGAATGAAGGCTATACAATGCTTGAAATGACCAAAAACTGAAGATTTCATGTAAAGGTGTACACTAAAGTCTTCAAAGACAAAGGACAACTGGCTCCAACAAGGACAGAAAGAGATGTGGAAGGCCAGATGTACAACTAAACAAGAGGATAAGTACATCAGAGTCTCTAGTTTGAGAAATAGATGCATCACATGTCCTCAGCTGACAACTTCATTGAAATCTACCCACTCAACACCAGTTTCATGTACAACAGTAAAGAGAAGACTCAGGGGTGCAGGCCTTATTAGAAGAATTGCAAAGAAAAAGCCACTTTTGAAACAGAAAATCAAAAAGAAAAGGTTTGAGTGGACAAAGAAACACAGACACTGGACAACAGATAATTGGAAAAGAGTGTTATGGATCTTAACCCCATTGAGCTTTTGTGGGATCAGCTAGACTGTAAAGTGCGTGAGAAGTGCCCGACAAGACACATCTATGGCAAGTGCAACAGGAAGTGTGGGGTGAAATGTCATCTGAGTATCTGGACAAACTGACTGCTAGAATGCCAAGGATCTGCAAAGCTGTCATTGCTGCACATGGAGGATTTGAAGTTGTTTTAGAAGTTCTAATAAATGTTTTCAAATTGTAATAGTAATTTTTCACATTATTAATGTCCTGACTATACATTAAGATCAGTTGAATGCCACTCTATTGAATAAAAGTACCAATTTCTTTCCATAAGAGCAAAATCTGTACATTATTCCAGACTTTTGGCCACCAGTATACATATACATACATACATATATATATATATATATATATATATATATATATATATATATATATATATATATGCAAAAAGACAGATATAGTGTCTGGTTCATGATGAGAGAGATAAAGAAAGAGGGAAGGAAATGAAGAAAGATGGCATATGATAAACCCTATTAATCTCTGCGCCACAATTTTTCAGAGCTATCGCATGTCTTCAAGTGGCTTTGAATAAAATGCACGAGTCATATGAACTGCTTTAATGGGGTTTTTATGGTTCTTTTATGTCAATTTTGGAGCTTGACAGTAATGACCATGACTAACACACAGTATTAGATTTGGATTGGGCTCATCGGACCGATACCCGATCCATCGAAAAGCTTCAGTATCAGAGCCAATACCGATCCAGGTATCGGATCGGTGCATCCCTATGTTCAATGATGAAAACTAACTATATTTTTACATATGTGTTAGATCCTTTGTCAACATGAGGAACTACTTCAATACAGAATTGGTAGATTTTATCTTGAGTGTTTCTGGTGAGTCAGGGAGATGTTAACATGCATCACTGGACTTATCTAGAGACACTAATCAGTGAGCAGCATTTACTCAGTGTAACATACATTTGTATTAAAGGAATGTCTGTACATTGTCATAACTTGACGGAGAAATTGTTGATCTCTCAGTACAAGGCCTTGTGATATTGGGCAATCTTTGAACAGAGTGATGGGTGTGTGCAATTCTTGCTGGAACAAGAAGGCTTATTAAGGCCTATTCACACCAAGAATTTTCTTTCTAAACAAGCTTTTGAATAGGAACAATGGATTCCCATGGTTCTATTCAAACTGGGTCTGACAAATCCTCCGGCAACATTTCTATTTTTATTTTTTTTCGGAGAACAGTCCAAAAGATTTTCTTCAGACAGTGATGAAAACTGCCTGACCAATGAGATAAGTCAGATTTTAGAAGATTTTCCAGAGTCACTGCTGCTGCACATCCCAGCGTGTTGGTGGCACAAATCAACTGGCAAACAGCGGTGTAAGGATCTTTTACTCGTCTCATGCACAAAAACTCTGAATTCAATGCAAATATGCAGTAAATAAATAATATAGAAGCTGTAAACATGTTATTTCTTTTTTATAATATATATATATATATATATATGTGTGTGTGCTAAAACCTCATTTTATATAATATATTTGGTGTTTTGTCTTAATGTACATTATTTCATATTTATATAACTTTGCCTGATATTTTATTCATGCATTAAAAACAGCAGAGATTCAGCACTTCGTTTGGACTAAGCTCATATTAAAATATAACAAAGACTCTTTACATGCAATACTTTACCACGAGTGCAGACAAATGAATTGCTGAACCTCACTCCTGTTAGGGATAAATTGCAAAGATAAATTAATTGTTCCTGTAATGGTGCTATTTTTCTCTCCTATGGTTCTCTACAACTATGAAATAATTAAATCAAGAAAAGATAATGAGGCTGTGTCTTCTTTTATATTGTTTTTAATGTTATGCATCATATTTTATGATACACCTGTTTTACTTAATGTATGTTATTTCACGTGTATTTATATTACTGTTCCTTGTGTTATCCAGGCATTAAATAAAGAAGCTGGGTGCGAGAGTTAGTTTGGAATATACTTGCAGCAAAATACATGCATAAATATAAAGACATAAACACGGGATGTATGCAAAAGCGCCCTTTACTCATTTTATACTTACTATAGTTTTAGATACGGACACGGGTCCGTCTGACATCAGAGTTCAGTTTGTTTGGTTGATGTGAAAACTGTTTTCTGAAATCGGGTGAGCACCAACAAACCACATCCGAGTCTGCATGACACTGTGGCCCGAGGTAACATTTATTTGAATTCTGTTATGATTATCAGTGCCTGCCCACTTTTTCAGCCATCTTGGTTCCGAGAGTACTTCATAACACCATTTCAAGCCATGAACTACGCCAACCAGCTCTGATGCGAATCACAACTTTAAAAACTTTGATTTGAAGCAAAAAATAATAATTTTATTCACAGGAAGACAAAAGGTACAAGACTGATTGTGATTGATGTAATCGAATTAAACATACTGTACAAATATAAAGCTTCAATGAAAGTTGTTGATTAGAAGTATAAAAACAATCTGTTTAAAGTATATTGCATAATAATCAGATTTATTTAAATATTTAAGTAGTTTGAAAGTGTAGGGAGCACAGTAGGGACACGGTTGTGTCATTCACCGTGCATCATTGTAGTGGTCGGTTCGTGATTCTATGATTGGTGGATTTTCCCACTCAGGATCATGGCTAGTGTAGTTCTTAACCAGAAATTCAGCTATTAAACAATGCGGACTGATGGCGTCAACAGAATACACCATTGATTATCACCTCGTAGCTCATGGTAGGTCTGTCTTTAAAAGTTTATAAGTTATCAGAAATAAACAATTCCACTATGGTAAAAAGTTATTGGATTTTTACTTCCAGAACCAGACTGTGAGCCACGATTGATGTCAAATAATTTGCCTTTTCTATCATAATGCATTTGTCATTGCTGCCTGTCTCTACAGAAATTGCCTTGAGCATGCAGCTTGCATTATTTGCATCTTATGAGACAAGCAGAAGCAAGGGATGTTGTGGGATCAAACTCAAATTCGGATCAAGCAATCAAACAAAGTGTGAAAACAGCCTAAGACAAGCCTCTTCCCTCCCTGTGTACTTGAAATCAAGCCTCTGCATTACACTCAAGATGACTCACCTTTAAAGTAGTTAGGAAAAACTCCTCTTATGGGTTTTGGGTAAGTGGGTGTGTGTTTGGTAACAGGTTGGTAAAGCTCACCTCTAGAAGCTCTGCAGACTCTGGGCCCGATGTACTCTGTCCCATTCTACCTCAGCGCACAGCTGGGCCATCTAACAGTCACTGCAATACACAGCAAGGCAACAGGCTTCATGCAACATGCAAAAAACAGTGTCTCACACCCACAGAGTCAGTTAGGATTGCTACAGGCTGAAAAGAAGCTAGTTAAAATAACTCAAACTTATTTTACGTGTTGGCTATTTCGTATGATTTTGTACAAGTTTGTTTGTATACATTTTTACGAATTCATCACGTGCAAATGCCCGGATGTCTAATGCTGTAAACATGAGTTTTGGACACGAAGCGTTCAGGACATGCTTATTAATATTATGCCCTTACCCAAACCCCTTATCTAAACCTAACCAATCAGTAGAATGTATAAACATGATAGGAAGCTGTTGTGTGTGACAGAAGCAAGAAATTGTCAGGTTTAATGGAAACTAGGGCGGCCCCCAACCCAAGATTCTCATAGACGACTAGTAGGTGTTAGTTTAAGCTATTTGCCGACTAGTTGTTACACTTTATGATATTAATTTAATTACTTAAATATATACAGTATATATATATACAGGTGAAACTCGAAAAATTAGAATATCGTGCAAAAGTTCATTAATTTCAGTAATTCAACTTAAAAGGTGAAACTAATATATTATATAGACTCATTACAAGCAAAGTAAGATATTTCAAGCCTTTATTTGATATAATTTTGATGATTATGGCTTACAGCTTATGAAAACCCCAAATTCAGAATCTCAGAAAATGTGAATATTGTGAAAAGGTTCAGTATTGTAGGCTCAAAGTGTCACACTTTAATCAGCTAAACACCTGCAAAGGGTTCCTGTGCCTTTAAATGGTCTCTCAGTCTGGTTCAGTTGAATTCACAATCATGGGGAAGACTGCTGACCTGACAGTTGTGCAGAAAACCATCATTGACAACCTCCACAAGGAGGGAAAGCCTCAAAAGGTAATTGCAAAAGAAGTTGGATGTTCTCAAAGTGCTGTAACAAAGCACATTAATAGAAAGTTAAGTGGAAGGGAAAAGTGTGGAAGAAAAAGGTGCACAAGCAGCAGGGATGACCGTAGCCTGGAGAGGATTGTCAGGAAAAGGCCATTCAAATGTGTGGGGAGCTTCACAAGGAGTGGACTGAGGCTGGAGTTACTGCATCAAGAGCCACCACACACAGACGGGTCCTGGACATGGGCTTCAAATGTCAAACATCTTACCTGGGCTAAAGAAAAAAAGAACTGGTCTGTTGCTCAGTGGTCCAAAGTCCTCTTTTCTGATGAGAGCAAATTTTGCATCTCATTTGAAAACCAAGGTCCCAGAATCTGGAGGAAGAATGGAGAGGCACACAATCCAAGATGCTTGAAGTCCAGTGTGAAGTTTCCACAGTCTGTGTTGGTTTGGGGAGCCATGTCATCGGCTGGTGTTGGTCCACTGTGCTTTATTAAGTCCAGAGTCAACGCAGCCGTCTACCGGGACATTTTAGAGCACTTCATGCTTCCTTGAGCAGACAAGCTTTATGGAGATGTTGACTTCATTTTCCAGCAGGACTTGGCACCTGCCCACACTGCCAAAAGTACCAAAACCTGGTTCAATGACCATGGTATTACTGTGCTTGACTGGCCAGCAAACTCGCATGACCTGAACCCCATAGAGAATCTATGGGGCATTGCCAAGAGAAAGATGAGAGACATGAGATCAAACAATGCAGAAGAGCTGAAGGCCGCTATTGAAGCATCTTGGTCTTCCATAACACCTCAGCAGTGCCACAGGCTGATAGCATCCATGCCACGCCGCATTGAGGCAGTAATTAATGCAAAAGGGGCCCAAACCAAGTACTGAGTACATATGCATGATTATACTTTTCAGAGGGCCGACATTTCTGTATTTAAAATCCTTTTTTTTAATTGATTTCATGTAATATTCTATTTTCTATTCTATTCGGGTTTTCATAAGCTGTAAGCCATAATCATCAAAATTATATCAAATAAAGGCTTGAAATATCTTACTTAGCTTGTAATGAGTCTATATAATATATTAGTTTCATCTTTTAAGTTGAATTACTGAAATTAATGAACTTTTGCACGATATTCTAATTTTTCGAGTTTCACCTGTATATATATATTGAGGGCATCAAATAATGATTTGAGTTCCAGGGCTGAGAAAGAATGTTATAAGTAACATTGCTAACACTGTTCTACATTACAGAGAAATACTAAACCGCAATAATGAGCCTTTAAAATATACATTTTACAAGCGCACAAACAAAGCGATATCTGCAAAAGCTGTAATGATTATAAATGTGTCAGAAAAACCAGCAAGGAGACTGTCTCGATCTCGGGGATCGACGATGATCAGAGTGATCGTCAATAGCTGATGCCTTTGATCATGTCATGACGATATTTGGCTCGTTTTCCCATGTATTAAATTATATTATTATTATTAAGCTATTATTATTATTATTATCAAATTACTATTACACATAATTTGCCTGTAGACACACAGAATAAACACACTTTATTATATTATTAAGAACAGATGACAGAAAAGCTGTCTATGCACATGTATGACACGCTGTTTGTACGGAACCGTGCAGTCTCGTGGAACACAAGCATCTAAAAGGTTCTCACTCTTTCTTTTTTTTTGCAAAAACAGTATCATCTACAAGTCCTGCAAATGACCTCAGACATCTCAGCTCAGGAGGTGCTTTGAGTTCACTTTATTTCCACAGAGCAGTTCATTGTCTGCAGACTGTACATCTGTGATAAATCATAAAAAAACTAAAACACGTACAACTCGAACCGTGATTTATATTTCAGTGATTATCATCATCATTATTATAATAATAATTATTTTTACATTTATAGTTGTTTTATGTCTTCATTTGTGCAAGAAATCTTCTGCCTGCATGCTTAGACGGATACTTGCCTGACGGTAATTGGAAAGGTGGTTATATTATTGTTTTGATCACTTCATTATTTTAATCGATTTTTAGTTTCGTTTGGAGTGCAATTTGAATTTAGAAATTTATTTTATTTAAGTTTTTAAATTTTTTTAATAAATTAATTACAATTTCATAGCAAAATTACTAAAGAAAGTATATTCACTGATCCCTCAGCCCGAAGGTTGCCGATGTAATTGGATATTGAGATATATATATATGTATATCGTGAAGGAGGGAACAAAATTTATCCACACACATGATGTATTTTCCCAGACAACGAAATACCCAACCGGCAGAGTATGCACAGTTGAAGCAGGTTCTTTGCCAGAGATGTTGCCCTTCACAAAAGTCATCTGTCAAAAAGTTGAACAACACATATTTTTTTCCCTTGAATCCAGGGTGTGCTGAGTGACTCCAGCCAGGTTTCCTAAGAAACAAAACTATCCTGGTTGCTAGGGAGGGTAGAATCACATGGGGTAACCTCCACGTGGTCCTCATTAGTGGTTCTCACTCTCAGTGGGGCGCGTGGTAATTTGTGTGTGGATCGCGGAGAGTAGCATGAGCCTCCGCATAAGGAGTCTCAGTGGTGTCGTGCACAGCAAGCCATATTATAAGATGACGGTCTAAGAAGTGGAGGCAACTGAGACTTGTCCTCCACCACCCGGATTGAGGTGAGTAACCATGCCACCACGAGGACCTACTAAGTAGTGGGAATAGGGCATTCCAAACTGGGGAGAAAAGGGTATGAGAGTGTGTAGAAAAAGCAAAAAATAGGTGGTTGACATGACATGGTTTTTATGTTCATGTCAATGTAATTATTATCTGTTTATATTGGTAAAAATAGCAGAACAGTAGGATAGACTTCCACAAACTATTTACAACTAAAATCAGCTAAACTGTAAGTGACAGTAAAAAGAATATATGTAAATATGTTTTCATATTATTAATGTAAACAGTGCTCACAAACAGGTCAGACAAGACAATCAGCAGACAATCAGCAATGAACAGAAGTCTCAAACAGTAGCCCCTCCCCCAGTGATGTCATTATCCCTAACAAATCCCAATATCCCACATCCACACACTTCCATATGGCCTAAATACACATCAGACACGTTATACTCCCCTCCATCATTTACATTTCCCCATCAAACCATTCCTTTTACCTCCAGTGGTAAACAACACGCTTGCTCCGACATCTCCCATCAACACTAAAATAAACGGAGTATGATGCCATCTAAAGCCTTCCAATGATGACATCACAAAGTCTGGAGGCAAACAACTGCCTGAAATCAATGGGGGTGGATAGAGGATTAGATTACCAAGATCACAGCAGACATAAAGGATTTACGTTTCATATCTGAGAGTGTGTATAAAATACACCGCTAATGACTGGCGACATGAGACTTAGCTCACTGCTTATACAGCTGAAAGATGCCTACCAATAGTTCCAGTGAGTGATTGTATCACATTGAGACTGATTACAGGGAGAGATAGCATTGAACAACTCTTGCTGTTCTTCTAACTATGACATTCAATAACAAGAGAGCGAATGAAAATCACAAGGGAATAATGAGAAAGGGTAAGAGAAAAGCTGAAATGCCAGGCAGGATTCTTTACTCACTAATGGGCATCTCCTAATAGCCATTGTCGTTGGGTAACAATGCCCTTAGTATGCAACCTTTAAGCATGAGAGAACTGGAAATAATGGACACACTTACAGACAACTGACAAACATAAATTAAACTCAAGGCTTCGAGAACCAACAAAACTGCAATGCAGAGGACTTTGACATGGTCGAGAAGTGTGAACAACACCTCTTTTTAACTTCCTATCACACACACGCTCACTCAATTATCTTTTCTTAATTTAAATGATTAAATGCACACAAAACTTAAGAGTGAAAAACACTTGAGTCTGAACTGAAGCATGACTTTGATGGCAACAATTGCTGCATACTACAACTACTCTGCTGAAAAGACAAGCATTGCTGGTCACCAGCATCTGTTGTGTTGTGGATGCTGGTATGCTGGTTTTCCTACCAGGATTCTTAGGGTTTGTTCACACTTGGCAGGTTTGGTTCAATTAAATCTGGTGCGATTGCTCTGTTAGTGTGGTTCATTTGAACAAGTGTGAACATTGCCATCTAAACCTTGGTGTGCACAAAACAAGCGGACCGAGACTGCCTGAATAGTAGAGGAACAAGCCCAAATCATTATATACTGTATAAACCAGCTTGGGTCAGCATGCTGGTCTAAACTTATTTTCCCCAAGCAGGTTACAAATAAATCAGGCCAGTCAAGTACACACAGATCAGTGAAATTGTGGTCCATTTTGTTACACTGATGATTAATGTGCGCCAAGAACTAAAACATGCCTGTGAGCCACATGCTGCTATAGCACACTGGAATCCAGGTAACATGATATTAAATATTGAATGCAGAACATAATATCAGATGCTGGAATAACGAAACAGCATCATACGTATGTCTGACCAGCTGATCATGGGTTAAACAATATGTCAACAGCAAATAAACATAACAGTACACTTAAGTTAACACACATTAAAGAAATCGCCCTCTATTAACCCCAAATAATCAGCCGTGATGTCTTGATGTTTTCTCTCTAAATAGACGCAGTGTTGTGAAGTGCTGCTGTTGAAAGTGATGCTGTGCCGTGACCTCGTCAGATAAACAACACAGCATCCTCAGGCGGGAAACTCTTTCGCCATTAACACGAATACAATAAATCAAAATTTAATACACAATGTGCTGACATATAAACTTAATGGCCAATAAGCATACTGTATACTGCACACTATGTAGTATGCTTGTTAACGTACCTGAAAGCGAGGATCCGTCCTGATCTGTCGAACAACGGACATACCGGAAACATCCGTTCAGAACGATGCGTACACTCCGCCCACTGAGTGCAGTACCCAATCAGAGACGACCATCTGGCCAATCACATTTGAGGAAAAATGACCCTCACTGAGTTCCTCCCCCACTGTTATTTACAAACGTTTGGTTAAAAGTAAAGTGAACCAGAAAAGATTACGTAATATGTGTTATGATGAGTTTAATATAAAGGTAATGTAAAAAAATATGAGTGGTGATTTTTTTAATAAAAGATGATTATTTTACATTACAGTACAAGTAAAAAAAACACCCTGTGACTCAAGAGCCTACAGCAGATAATAAATTCAAATAAGATTAAATCAAATAAAGTGATAATTCCAAGTATACTATTTCAACATATGGTGTGAGATAATAAAGCCTCAGGTCAAAGTGGGTATTCAAAATTAAGTAATCACCTTATGAGATTTGAACAGCTCACTACAATGGTGATTTCTTAACTCTTTATCTAAATGTCATTACTACCTGACCTATGCCAGGAAGTGCAGTCAGCACACAGGTAAACTTAAAAATTTAACTGAGCACTATATGTCAAAATGCTTTCATGTTGACTGCATTTTGTAGTTCCTCATCTAATTCTTAATTTTAATCATTAACTTGACACTGAGAAATTAACTGATTACATTACAGCTGTCAAATTGCACCTGAAGGTATCAACTCTCTAATATAATTTTTTGGTGCTCCTGAAATATTCAGACTGTTGACAAAAAGCACACAAATAAATTTTTCAATTAGACTGAAGAAAGGAAAAAGCCATAATTTAGTGTCATTGATTTCAAGGTGCACTCAGTCATTTTTTTCCCCCAATAAAAAAAGATTGACTCCTTAAGAAATTAATTGGAATTTTGAAACATGTATAAACGCATGACTGCTCACATGAGATGAGGACTGTAGTCTCATCAGTAACCTTTTTAAAGCTGTTTTTATTCTACATGGGGCAGGGGTGCCCTCATTGGGGCTGCCATGTTAGAATCACATAACCAGCTGAATACTATTTGCTTAATCTCAGTAACCATCTTGTTATTGGACAGTTTCACTCTTGGTTTTGAATGATGCTGCATCAGCACAACCAGGTGTCACTGTAAGTCCAAGATGACAATAGCAAAAAGTTACTTAGTGCACAAATATAGATGCTCAAATGTGATTCATAACAAAATGGTTGTTTATATAAATACTACTACTTCTACTAATATTACTTCTGTTACTACTTATAATATTAATACACACTCACTGAGCACTTTATTATGTACACCTGCTTATTAATGTGATTATCTAATCAGCCAATTGTGTGGCAGCAGTGCAATGCATACATTTATACAGATACGGGTCAGGAGCTTCAGTTAATGTTCACATCAACTATCAGAAGGTGGAAAAATGTAATCAGTGATTTCGACCATGGTATGATAGTTGGTGCCAGACGGGCTGGTTTGAGTATTTCTGTAACTGCTGATCTCCTGGGATTTTCAAGCACAACAGTCTCTAGAATTTACTCAGAATGGTCCCAAAAACAAAAAACATTTAGTGGGCGGCAGTTCTGTGGATGGAAACACCTTGTTGGTGAGAGAGGTCAACGGAGATCAACCAGGCTACGGTAACTCATATAAACCCTCGGTACAATTGTAGTGAGCAGAATAGCATCTCAGAATGCACAACACTTCGAAACATGCAGAAGACCACTTCAGGAACTTTATTAGGACCATAGTGTTCTTTATAAAGTGCTCAGTGAGTGTATGTTATAATTAGTGAGTGTACAATATATGTATAAAGGTAATTTCTGTCTGCCTGTCTCTGGCCCTGATATATTTAAATTAGCTTCTCTTAATATTAAATCACTTCTCACCATAAATTCAGTCTATATTAAAGGAATGCAATGGGTTCCTTACAAGTTAAGCTCAATCTACAACGTTTGTGGTGTAATGTTGATCACCACAAACTCCTCCGTCCTTTTCTTTAAAAAAGCAAGATTCAAAGTTACAGTGAGGCAGTTACAATGGATGTGAAAGGGGCCAATTTGAAGGTTTTAAATGCAGAAATGTGAAGCTTATAATTGGAAAAAAAAAGCACTTAATATAAAATTACTGTAATTTTTACAGTAATTTTATAGTTTGATGACATTACATCGTCAAGGCAGCAAAATGATATATATCTTTAAACATAATCTTTTTATTTTATCACACTAAAATCATATTAACATGTTTTTATTTTTTTTTATTTTGTGGCTATACTTTGAAAACAGTGAGAATTTATCATCACTGATCCTCCACCAAATTTCACAGTGGGTGCGAGACACTGTGGCTTGAAGGCCTCTCCAGGTCTCCGTCTAACCATTAGACAACCAGGTGGAGGTTCAGTGATGATCTGGGGGTCCTTCAGACAGGCTGGAATTGGGCAGATTCGTCTTTGTGAAGGACGCATGAATCAAGCCACATACAAGGTTATCCTGGAAGAAAACTTGCTTCCTTCTGCTCTGACAATGTTCCCCAACTCTGAGGATTGTTTTTTTTCCCCCAAAGCAGAACAATGCTCCATGCCACACAGCCAGGTCAATCAAGGTGTGGATGGAGGACCACCGGATCAAGACCATGTCATGGCCAGCCCAATCTCCAGACCTGAACCCCACTGAAAACCTCTGGAATGTGACCAAGCGGAAGAAGGATGACCACAAGCCATGAAACAAAGCCGAGCTGCTTGATTTTTTGTACCAGGAGTGGCATCAAGTCACCCAACAGCAATGTGAAATATTGGTAAAGAGCATGTCAACATATGAAAGCTGTGATTGAAAATCAGGGTTTTTCCATCAAATATTGATTTCTGAACTCTTCCTAAGTTAATATAATATGAACTTGTTTTCTTTGCATTTTTCAAAGTCTGAAAACACTGCATCTTTTTTTTTATTTTGACCAGTTGTCATTTTCTGCAGATAAATGCTCTAAATGACAATACATTTATTTGGAATTAGGGAGACGTTTTGTCAGTACTTTATAGAATAAAAACAAATAAAATTTTACTCAAACACGTACTTATAAATATTAAATCCTGAGAAACTGGTAATTTTTCAGTGGTCTCTTATTTTTTCCAGAGCTGATATATATATATATATATATATATATATATATATATATATATATATATATATATATATATATATATATATATATATATATATATATATATATATATTTATGAAGAGTCAATATTTTGCTTAATATGGGACTTTTATTTTGCTTCGCAAGGAGTAGGGATCCCGGATGTACATGTGTTCTGCAGACAGGCATGGAGGGAAGTAGTGCATAAACTGCGCAAATCAGTTATATCAAATCCTCAGTTTGAATTTGCGTGACACTGTCATACATATTTTTCTGAATAAATCACTCGTCCTTACAGGCGTTTTCGAGAGTTTAGAAGTCAGCAATGATTTTGAGACTGTCAAACAGAGCATGTGTCCTCTATGGATCAGTTCGCCTCAAAAGCACCCTCACAACAACGTTTTTCGACGAGATGGGAAAACCTGGAACCATCCTTCTATCCGCGTCAACTGGCATATTTGAGAACCTGGCTTTAGAAGACTGGATACACGACCACGTTGATCTGCAGAACAGAAGTATATTGCTATTATGGAGAAATTCGCCAGTGGTTGTCATCGGCAGACATCAAAATCCCTGGCAGGAGTGCAACCTTCCCTTAATGCGGCGCCTGGGGATCCCTCTAGCCAGACGCCGCAGCGGAGGCGGGACGGTTTTCCATGATTTGGGAAACATCAACATGACCTTTTTCACCTCCAAAAAGAAATACGACCGTCACAGGAATCTCAATGTTGTTACCAGCGCGTTAAAGACACTGAGGCCCAATCTAGATGTCACTGCTACAGACAGATTTGACATTTTGCTAAATGGGCATTACAAGATTTCAGGCACTGCTGCAAAGTTGGGCAGAACCTCTGCTTATCATCACTGTACATTGCTGTGTTCAGTGAATCATTCAATATTGTCACCAGTTTTGAACAGTAACACTTCTCATGTTATCAAGAGCAATGCTACCCCAAGTGTTCCTTCCCCTGTCAAAAACCTCTTGGATGAGGACCCCACTCTTGACACCAACAATATCATGGAGGCGGTTGCCTCCCAATATAATAAAGAATTTGGATTTAATAGTCCAGTCTTCATGGTTGACCCCAGTCAAGAGACTCTCACGCCTGGTATTCATAAGATGGCACAAGATCTTCTGACATGGGATTGGATTTATGGCCGGACTCCAAAGTTCCATGTTTGTGCATCTTTGGTGTTAGATGGTGTGAATGTTGAGCTTGATATGGACATTAAGAATGGCACAATTGAAAGATGTGCCATAGGCGTTCCCAAAGACTGGCTACCACCTGAGATAGTGAATGAGTTTACAACAACTTTGAATGGAAGCAGATACTGTCCAAATGAAACCGCAGTGCTGGTGGCGGCTTTCATGAGAACTAATTCACTGACAGTTGATGCTGCTATGAAAATCCATAGCTTGTATGAAGGTGTGGTTTCAGTAATGTGAATAAAAACTTGAAAGGATATCAGACTTCTTTTACTTAGGTTGTTATGAATATTGTGATACACAAATATTCCATAAACATGACAATGGACTTCAAAGAGGCCTAATTAACTCTTGAAACTCTACCCACAAATACGGTCATGTGATATGAAGCAAACACACAAATCCTCATACTAATACTATGCTGAGGCCAATCGAACAATATATTTTTAAGCATATCAGAATCATAGAGTTATCAGAATTATTTTTTTATATATATAAATGGATGCATATTTAATTTACATGCACACACACACACACACACACACAGATATATATATATATATATATATATATATATATATATATATATATATATATATATACAGTGCCAGTCCTACTCCATTTTGGCACCCTAGGCGACACCATCCAACGTATAAATATTAAAGACTTAATGCACAAATATGCTTGTAATAGAAACCATTAATAGTTTACTAGTATTAATATAGGAATAGTATAATATTATATATAATATAAACGGGGTTATAATATACGAACAAGTAATATATATTTAATTATATAGGCCTATCATATAATAATATAACATATAATGGGAAGTAGTGCTCGGTTTGCTGATATTTCTATACGCGCGTGCGCAGTGCTTGTGTCGCGCTTCCTGATAACAGAAAGCATGTAACTTAGCACAGATTTGTCAGTCATATGTATTTCCTATTTCTTTATTCCTTAAATATCGGATTCTCCTATTTCATTTGTGGGTTTGGCTGGGGAAAGCAGCAAAAAATTCATGATTTCCGTGTCAAAGTTACCAATTGTGTTTGAAATTACATCGTTTATTAAAATTAAACATACAAACTTTCCAGATACGCTACAGATCTCCGTTTAGGCAGCGGTGTGCGATTACTCATCACCAAGAGCGCATGCGCAATGTGAGCACGACCAACTTGATGTGCTAACACCGACTACGCCGCACCGCAACGAGGAGGTTACAGCTACACACATTATGGGGAAGAAACAGAAAAACAAGGGAGAGGACGGGTAAGTTATGGCTTCTGCGAACAAGTAACTTTCACACTGTTGACAGGACAGTGGCCGTGTTGTTTATCATTGTGACTGTTGCAGTCTAATAATACATACTGTTAGCCACCTGGCTAGCCTCTGATGTGCATGAGTTCATGTGCTGCTGGTACTAGGCCTATCCTGCTCCTCTCCCTCTCTGTTACGAAACTGCTCACATAAGTCGAGGAATATCATCATGAGAGCACTGATATTTATTCATACGGGTCTAGACACCAGGCTGATGGGGTGGTTTAAACTAAATACTCTGTATTTCTTTAGTTGGTAGCTCTACAATCAGACATGAGGAGGTCTTTCCAGTCGAGATCCACCAGCTGTGAGTCTCAGATTAGTTGCAGTTCACATCTGTTTTCATATCAGACAGTGTCCAAGCACAGGAGATATGAGCATTTTAAGGTCGTGGTCTCTGTATGTTTCAAGCTGTACCTGATCTCTCATCGCCTGGCAATGCAACCTCATCCTTTTCCATTGTGCTATCCGGCTGTTCTGCATTGTCTTCAGTAACACGCTTCTGTATGGGATGCCAGCGACCATTGTTCTTATAGAAACAGTGACAGTAAGAAATATCAAGCTCTGGGAATGTGAACAGCACCCAGGACTGGGAAGGTCATTCTCCTCTTTATGGATGGATACCTGCTGAATTGATCAGGGTGAGCTTTCCCACTGAGATCAAAGGATGTGAACAGGATGCAATTCACTGTAACACAACGTCGAGGACATATTCAACTTTTCTTATAAAGCCCTTTTATTATGATTAATTGTATTGAATTTGATCCAGATCCAAAAATGAAAATTCTGTCATCATTTACTCACCCTCATGCCATCCTAGATATATATGACTTTCTTCTGCTGAACACAAAGATTTTTAATAGAAAATGTCAGCTCTGTTGATCCACGCTATGCAGGTGAATGGTGACAAAACTTTGAAGCTCCTAAAAGCACATAAAGGTATCATAAAAGTTATCCACAGGACTCCAGTGGTTTAATCTGTGTCTTCTAAAGCGATTCAATCTTTTTTTTTTTTTTTTGAGTGAGAACAGACCCAAATGTAACTTTTTTTCACAATAAATCTTGACATCAGCAGACTCCTTGGTAATCATGATTTCAAGCTTGATCACACTTGCTATCGTGACATCTGGTGCTCTGCACATACATCAAGCACTTCGAAGCGTTATCGAGCATTAAATCGTGATAGTGTCTAGAGGCTGAAGTGGCAAGATGTACTGTGAAATTATTTTTATTTTTTTTGTCTTTCCCAAAACCAACTGGATCAGCTCAAATGACATGTGCTGCATCCGAAACCACATACTATCACAGTATCCACTGTATTTTATGAAGAACACATTATTTAAGTATGAATGCAAGTAATATGAGTAGATTTCGGGCATACTTCATCCAGGGATGTTGGGATCGTCTCATGACCCCAAATATATGACAGAATAACAACAACCACGAAAACCGTCTGCTTTGGTTTTGTTAAGCAAGTATCATTCAAGCACAAGAAACAATTATCTTGGTATATATAGCTCTTACAGTTGAGAAGAGGCGTCCGCCTCACAATTCACCGGCAACCCTTTAAATCCAGTGTTTTGAACGTGATGTCGCCTCACCCCGCGAGGGATTATGTGATCGCTAAGTTTCCAGTCTATCCGCACTTAAAAATCTTGCTGGAAATAGTAGGTCGTCCAGGTTTTTCTAGCTTACTGCTGCATGAATTCTGTGGATTTGGACATACTATATAGTAGAGAATAATGGATATTTGGATGCAGCGATGGATAAAACCACTGGAGGCTTATGGATTTTATGCAGCCTCTATGTGCTTTTTTTAACTTTAAAGTTTAGTTCCCCAATTATTTGCATTATATGGGCCTGGGATATTTAAAAAAACAAAAACAAACTTAATTTGTGTTCTGCAGAAGAAAGTTTTACACATCTGGGATGGTATGAGGGTGAGTAAATGATGGAATGATTTTTGGGTGAATTATCCCTTTAAGGTCCACTTATTTTCAGTATAATAGCTATTAATTCATTATAATTCATATGTATTGAATATTCTTCTCTGCTCAAAATATTTCATACATTGTAAGTAATTTTAACAGTAAAATACTGTAAAAATGCTACAGAAATAAAATGTTAATTGATTAACAAATATTAACTGTAAAATATACAGTAAAATCTTTTAAAATATTTTAAGTCAATACAGTAGTTTTTTTCAATAAAATTATGTAAAATGTAATTATTTAAATGTAAAAAGATTTTCCTGTATAATTAATGGTAAAAAGAACAAGAGAGTACATGTACTTTTTTACAGTAAATTATTGTTAAAATTACAGTAAAAAACAGTAATCGGGTGTTCCCACAATTCCCTGTGTGACCCATTACATTTCATTATATTTTATGGGAATAGTTATGTTTCATCATATTTTTAATATCAGTTACGTAACACTGGGGTGTTCTGTGTTATATCTGATGTAATTTAGTTCATGTTTACGTCATTATTTAAATCTCATGTGTTATGATGGTGTTTAGTGTGTGTGAGTGACACTGAGCACTGTCTCTATACGTTAACTGGTCATTGCTCCTGGAAGAGCCACTATTGATGAACTACATGTCATCATGTGCCCTTCTGTAGCTACTACGGTGATTTACAAATACCTTATAAAGTAAACAACAGATTTTTACATTTTCAGAAGGCGAGTTTATTAATTTTTTTACTGTAAATTTAGCAATGTTTTTTTTTTTTTTTTTTACAGTGTCTGTGTAAATTACAACCATTTTAAACTGTAAAATATACAGGTTGTTCTGTAAAGTGGTTTACATTTAACTGTATTTTTTACATAATCTGGCAACCACAGCTGCCAGATTTGTTTCAGGATTTTTTACAGTGTAGGTTAAATACAAGTAAAACTTGAGGCTAGGTATGTTTTTTTTAATTTTATGAATGAAAAATTCCTTTCAGTCAGGTTCATTAAAACTGAATGATTCATTAGTGAATCGGTAACACTTAACAATCATTTCTATTAGTTAAAGAACTAACAATGAACAATCATTTTAAGTGTTTTTTCTAAATATTGGTTAATGTTAATTTCAATATATAGTAATACATTTTTAATATCAACATTTATTAGTATACAAGTATAAATGTTAATATTAGTTAATGCACTTTTAACTAACACAAACTAACAATGAACATTTGTATTTTTATTAACTAACATTAACAAAGATGAATAAATGCTAATATATGATAAGTTAATGTTATTCATTGTTAACGAATAGAATCTTACTGTAATGCATTAGATATCATGAATTAACAGGGTGTTACCAGCGAATCTGTCTTAAATGTAATCATTTTAAATAAATTCCTTTTCTACTAATTACAAATGACTGGAAAAGTTATAGAAATTCCCTGTAATATTTAATTCTTTTTTTTCTTTGTTTTTTTCCCCAGTCTGTGCTTTTTTTTTTTTTTCTTCTTCTTCTTTTTTTTTTTTTTTTAAATTAAAGTTAAGGCTTTATTTATGTGTTTTTTTATTTGAGCTTCACGTTAAGGTCACTGAGGAAATGTAGGACAGGTAATGCTCCTGGTTTGACCTGTGGTTTTCTCGACTCTGTGAACTGTCAATTATAACTTCTCCAATGGCTAAATTTAGTTGTGTCTGACGCTGAGCAGATCAGATGGTGTTCTTACTGTTTGTCCTTTGGCCTATCAGGAGGCAGTTAAGTTGATAAGCACCCTAATGAGTTCAGATTCACAGGTCAGATTCTCTAGTATTAGTGGTTGCTATGCAGTTCCCTCCCTGTTCTAGTGGTGTCAATGATATTATGAACTAAAGACCAAGTCCAGTGTGAATCACATTACCATGCCCACAAGCTTAATAAAGAGCACAAGATCCTACAAAAATGTATTACTGTCTTTTGATAAGGCCTGGTTTTAGGTCAAAAATGTTTTCCCACTTCTAAAATCTTTTAGCATTTGGTAAACTTCCCTCCATCTCCTCATTCGTTCATCTTTTCATTTGCTAGTCTTTCATCACCTGTGTATGCTGAAGGCATCAGTTTGTAAGAGTGAGGGCCCTGTAATGACCCGCCCTGTGAATGGTGCTTTTCCCTTGCTGATGCAACAGACATGCAAGGAGAGCTGTAAACTCCACTATATAAGCAGAACAAGTTTTTCTTTCTTGCTATTTGCTGTCTTTCTCTTGACAGGTAAGGTGCTTGACATCAGATCTTCAACTTGCTTAGTCTCAGTTTGTTTCCTAAAGCAGTTTTCTGGGTTGTGTTTATGGTTTGTCTTGTCTTAATGGTATTTTTCTTACACTGCTGTATAATGTTAGTCAGTTTTTAATAGTGTGATGTAAAGAGGATAATGGACATCTTGTTGTTTGTATCCTAATCTCATTTGAAAGATGTGAGTTTTCCTGGTTCATAGCTTATTTCTTGGTTAATGATTTCTGGTGGTCTATGTTTACTCTGAGGTTACGCCTAAGTGCTTTATTGCTTAAACGTGTTTCAACCCAATTTTCAATGTCCTAAAGTCATTTGTTAATCGCAATATTTAATGTTAAAGTGATAATTATCATCATTTATACACCCCCATGCAATCCCAGATGTGACTTACTTTCTTCTGCAGAACACAAACAAAGATTTCTAGAAGAATATCTCAGCACTGAAGGACCCCATGCAAGTGAATGGGGTCCTAAACTTTGAAGTTACAAAAAGTACATAAAGGCAGCATAATAATGGTAATCCATAAGACTCCAGTGGTTAAATCCATGTATTCTGAAACGGTCTAATTGGTTTTGGGTGAGAACTGTCCAAAATGTATCTCCTTTTTCACTTTAAATCTTGACATCTGCAGTCTCCTTGGCGGTCATGATTTCAAGCTCGATTACACTTCCATAGCGCCATCTAGTGCTCTGCATGCGATAAGTGCTAGTAATTGTAAAAGAGCTTGAAATCATGATCATGCCTACAGACTGCAATGGGATGATTTGCTGTGAAAAAGGAGTTCAAGTTTGTTCTGATCTCACCCAAACGGTTTAGATCGCTTCAGAAGACATTGCTTAAACCACTGTAGTTGTATTGCTAACTTTTATGTGCTTTATGGAGCTTGAAAGTGTTGGAACCCATTCACTTACAATGTATGGACCCACAGAGCTGAGATATTCTTCTAAAAATCTTCTTTGTGTTCTGGAGAAGAATGAAAGTCATGCACATCTGGAATGGCAAGAGTAATTGATGTAATAAGAGTAAGTGCGTAAATGATGAGAATTTTAAGTTTTGGGTGAACTATTCCTTTTAAATGTATGCATTAAACTTGCGTTTACAGTTTCTCATTAGTCATATGCCAAATGTATGACCCAGTTGGTTGTAGTTCAGTGCTTGTAGCGTTACAATTATTCACTGAGCATTAAAAAACACAGAATTATTATGTGAAACATTAAACATATGTTTATCCTCTGCTTTGCATAGTGCCAAAGACGACGGCATTGACATTGACGCTCTTGCGGCAGAGATTGAGGGAGCGGGAGCAAGCAAGGAGCAGAGCAAAGCAAAAAGCAAGAAGAAGAGAGGAAAGAAGGACGACTTTGAGTAGGTCTACATGTGTCTTGACACAGATGTAGAGGACAAGCATTATGCTCAAACTTACTGTACTGCGGAAAGTGTTCTTACAACTGTGAAAGCGCATTACTGATTAACTGTTTGTCTTGCAGTGAGGAAGACATCCTGAAAGAACTGGAGGAGCTGTCAATAGAAGACAAAGGAGAAAAGTCTAAAGAAACAGCAAAGGTTTAGTTTAGGAACACGAAATAAAAAGCACTCCTTTACATGCCACCATAGCAACCACAATATCAACTTCGATACCACAGAAACATGCTTTAAACACTCAAGTTTGACCTATATTAGGTATATTAGTAGTGCAGGTGTTACATTTCAGTCACATGTCATTGACAGCCATGTTTCCATTTGCTTTCCCAACTTAGAAATCAGATTCAGTAGAGGACATTGAACCAGAGCCCCCTCTGACTAAAGCAGACAAGAAGAAGTCCAAGAAGGTTAAGAAGGTGAACTTTGATGATGATGAGGAGGTTGATGAAGATCAGGGTCAAAACAACATGGAAAACGACCACAGGACGAAAGATAAGCAGGCGGTGGAAGCTCCCGCTCCTGCTGGTCCTGCTTCAGACTCTGAGGATGAGGACTCGCAGTCACGGCAGAAGTCCAAAGCCAAGAAGAATGGCAGCCGAAAGGGTATGTCTGACTCAGAGGAGAACGATGAAGATGGTGGTGCGAAAAAGGGTGAAGGAGGAGTGGGTAACAACAACGAATCGGACGACGATTCTCAAACTGCACGCAAGAAAAAAAAAGGTAAAGCAAAAGCCAAGCAAGACAGCGATGAAGAGGAAGAAGAAGTGACCTTCAAGATGAAGACGGCGGCGCAGAAGAAAGCAGAGAAAAAAGAGAGGGATAAGAAGAAGAAAGAGGAGGATAGGGCCAAGGTGAGGGCCAAGAAAGAGAAAGAGGAAGAGGCCGCAAAGAAGGAGGGAGGGAAACCAGCTGCCACATCTTCAATAGAGAGCAAAGTTGTTGAGGCATCAGAATCGGTGGAACTGGATGGAGCTGATGTCCAGGGAGAAGGTGCGATTTTCCAACTGAATTCTAATTTTGTCAGTTAGATTAAAAATGTTTAAAGCAAGAACTAAAAGTACAAATTGAGTTAATTATCAAGGCACGATTTCCACACTGTCACAAAATGAACACAAGAAGAATAATCAATCATTTTTATTTATGTGCAATAAATATCATAAAAAAAATATGTAAATGTAAATACCTACATATGTTTACTAAACCATTTTAATGCACGGGAAATTCCACCCAGGGACTTCTATTAATGTTGTTGAGCGATGATGCAATTAAATAATTGAATCAATTCATTGAAATGGATAGCTTGAAATGGATCAAATTTACCAAGTCTAATGCCTGTTTTGTTACTGAGGTTTAAGTCTGAGACATTTGTATTAGAGGCCAAGCACTGAAGGTGCAGAGCCTCTATTTTATATTGTACATGTTGAATGACTTGTCCCATTTATAAAAATAGCCAATAGGCTTTAATTTTTAGCCACGCACAAACACACACATACCCCTTTCCACGTTGCTGTTCATGTCAGAGTCGCTAACCAGGGAAACTTGAGAAGTGATCTCAATACTGGCCAGCTTTTCTAAAGTTGAGATGCGAATGATCAAACTATAATTGTTAATACAAAGCCAGCCCGCAAACGCGCACAGCATAGTCTTTGTTTACAATGAGGCTGTAGCCGTTGTGCCAATATAGATGAATGAGATACAAGTAAAAAACAATATATCCATTTTTTCTATATCCAAATTGTTTTGATTAAAGATTAAGAAGGCAAACCATTTAAAAAAAAATCTAATAAATCGTTTATAATAAAAAGAGCAACATCCAATCAGAAATTAAGAATTGTCAATTTTGAATTCACGGTGACTTTAATGACACACTCAAATGTAACAACCAAAGTCCTCTAGCACCACCAACAATTCAAAGTTGCACTTATGCTCATCACTTTTCAACTTCCAAGTCCTAGAAACAAAATAATTTTTTTCTCTGATTCCTTGGCTCATGCTGAGTTGATACTATGGTTACTGCAAGACCGTATTTCCTATTCGGTCAAAATTTGACCTGTATCATCTATAGACACAACAAAAAGTTATAGAATTCATGATGATTGACCGAACCGATATTGTACAAGGCCTCAACAAAATCGATGGCGAGCATGCCAAAATAGATGCGAGGCTGTATTTTCGCAGTACTTTGCCATGTTGAAACAAAACTTGGTATATGTCACAGCCGTTATGGCCTGAGGATACCTGAGCAGTTTTGGCACAGAGCCACCTACTGGTCAAAAAATATGACAAATAAAAACAATTCTGCTTATAACTTCTGAATCGTTTGGTCTAAAATCATGAGACTGGTCTCTTTAGATTTCTTGAGGCATAACGAGGCGAATAATACCCAATTTTCCTATGTAGGCCATATTGGGTGTCAGCAATTTTGGATTTTGTCATAAAATGGTGTGTTTTACAAAAGCACTGGCTAATTGCTAATATAATATCATGAATATTCAATATTTGACCTAGTCCTAGTGTTAGGTCAAAAAATGATAGTTATTTTGCCATGTGTCTCCTTTAGATGCCCTTGTTTTAATAAGTATAATCCAGTTTGGTTATCCATGTTTACATTTACATTTATGCTTTTGGCAGACGCTTTTATCCAAAGCGACTTACAGTGCAATTATTACAGGGACAATCCCCCCGGAGCAACCTGGAGTTAAGTGCCTTGCTCAAGGACACAATGGTGGTGGCCGTGGGGTTAGAACCAGCGACCATCTGATTAACAGCCCTGTGCTTTAGCCACTACGCCACCACCACTCAGCGACCATCTGATGTTTATTTTCTAATCACTGTTTATTGTCTTATTTTTTTTTCCCTCTCTCCTCTGCTTTTTTTACAGAAGAGGCTGATGGGGACAAAAAGAAAAAAGACAAGAAGAAGAAAGGAGTGAAAGAGAAGGAGGAGAAGAAAAAGGGGCCAAGCAAAGCCGCAGTGAAAGCCATGCAGGAAGCACTGGCCAAAATGAAAGAGGAGGAGGAACGAGCCAAAAGAGAAGAGGAAGAGAGACAGAAGCGACTGGAGGAGCTTGAAGCTCAGAGACTGGAGCAGGTTAGTGAAAGAGATTCATGCTCATGATGTCAAATGCTATGATTATGATCCCCTCATCTTTGAAACCTTTATCTACAGGAGCGTCTAGATGCTGAAAGGAGGGATAGGAAGAAACAGAAGGATAAGGAACGAAAAGAGAGACTGAAGAAGGAGGGAAAGCTCCTCACCAAGACCCAGAAAGAGGCTCGAGCCAGAGCAGAAGCCACACTACGAGCGCTGCAGGCTCAGGGTGAGAATTTGATTTTACTAATCCAAGAATGTAATGATGTTTTGTTTTTTGTTTTTTTGTTTTTTTTGACCTGATGATTTCATTGGTTTCCTCTCAGGTGTTGAAGTACCATCAAAAGATGCAATGCCAAAGAAGAAGCCCGTTTACTCTGATAAGAGAAAAAAGAAGCCAACAGCACAAACTCCTGAAGGTTAGAATCTATTGTCATCCCTTTTGTTTGCAACTTTATTTTTCCCATCAGAACGTCTGTTATTTCCTGCATTATGTATTTGACTACAAGAAGTTTAATCCATGGTAGTGAAACATGGTTTAAAACTTCTCAACATTTTATTTTCTTCTGTCAGAAACGTCAGAGGTGGCATCACCCACATTAGAGACACCTCAGCCAGTTACAGCAAAGATGGAAGTGGACCAGCCTAAAGTAGAGCCAGGTAATGACCTAACACTGGTGGTGCTGATGGATTGTTCCTGATGGAAGTTTTTAGTTAAAGCTTGTGGGGAAAGTGAAAACATTTTTGTGGCCTTAGAGTGACTTTTAAGGATGAATAGATATGGTAAATGGCATATCCTTTTTTCAGTCACCAAATGTTGTTTTCCATGCTTTTAATTTGTTTTATATTGTTGTGAAGTTTAAATGAATATACACTGCCTGGCCAGAAAAAGGAAAAAAAATCCTGTTTAGATTTAAATAAATTTTATGATCTTCAGTTGGTCAGGTCTAGTCTCAGCAAGTCAGCTGAGTATCTGAATGTACTGAATGACCAGGGTATCCTGTCAATTGATTTTTTTCTTCCCTGACGGCAAGGGCATATTCCAGGACGAAAATGCCAAGATTCATCAGGCTCAAATTGTGAAAGAGTGGTTCAGAGCATGAGGAATCATTTTCACACATGAATTGGTCATCACAGAGTCCTGACCTTAACCCCATTGAAAGTCTTCGGGATGTGCTGGGGAAGTCATCCATTGATGGGATAACCTGGTCATTCGGTACATTCAGATACTCAGCTGACTTCATTTTATTGCCACATAATGTTGCTGAGCCTAGACCTGACCAACTCAAGCAACCCCAGATCATAACATTTATTTATTCATAAATGGTGACTTTTTTTTGGCCAAGCAGTGTATACTTAAGTATTTGTGGTTGTAAGGAAGGATGATGGCATGAAAAATTATCTTTAAAACTTTGGATTGATAAATTTTAATTTAAACAGTCAAGGAGCCAAAGGCAGAGACTGCTTTGGATGACTGGGAGGCAATGGCAAGTGACGAAGAGAAAGGTGGGTGGTTTTTAAGTCATAATGATCTTACAAATATAGCATGCAAAAATACTTAAAAGAAAAGGTACATAGTTTGTCGCAGTGGATGATTAATCAGATTTTCATTTCCACTCACAGAGATGAAGAAGGTTCACATCGAGGTCAAGGAAACAACTACACAAAAATCCGCTCAAGACCAAGAGAATGGCAGTGAGGAGGATGAAGAGGAAGAGGAGGATGAAGAGGAAGATGAGGATGAAGAGGAAGATGAGGAGAGTGAGGAGGAGGAGAAAGACAGCAGCAACCACAAGACGGCACCAAGCAAAGCAAGAAAAGAACCGAGCTCCGAGTCGAGTAGCGGGAGCGATTCAGATGATGATCGAAGCAAAGAGGAGAAACTTTATGACAAGGCCAAGAAACGCATAGAGGTACAAACACCCCAAAAGCACTTTGGCTTAATTCTTGCTCACCTGCGATTTAATCAAATTGTACAGATCCTTGTTAGCAGGGTGAAATCACTGACTCTTGTTTATCGTTTTGTGTTCAGAAACGAAAGCAGGAAAACCTAAAGAACATTAACCTGGACAAGCTCCGATCTCCTGTAGTTTGTGTACTGGGCCATGTGGACACTGGAAAAACCAAAATCCTGGACAAGGTTTGTTTGAAAGTGCCTTACATGGGCTTGGCTTTAGGGCGCCTAAACACTAGAGTTTAAGCTGCATCAGTGAACACTAAAACTGTATTGCTTTCAATTAGGGAAGGTGCGTTACAAGGACGTAGAGGAGAAACGCACAGGTTTGCGAAAGTTACTCCCTGTCATGCAACCAGAACTTAAAATCTTGTTGCAACACACTCTAAAGGCCTCGATATGCATGCCGGTGTGTTCACGTTGAATACAGACTGAACAAAGTACTAGGTGGTGCTCCAGGTCACATCTACGAATGATGTGGACCATTGTCAGCAAGAAGGTTTCCTAAAAGTTCACTCAGGCGAGCTGTTATAAACCACTGAAACGAATGCACACCATCTTTTTGGCCAGATTTTGTTCTAAATGATGTCACACCCATTTGTTTTGTGAAGTCTTATTAAGTGTATCTGAGCCTTAATGTAGACATCTGTTGACAAATAAGCATTTCACAGAGGCGGGGCAGTTGTGCTTCCAGAAAACTAATTTGTTGTGATTTCAAGCTGACACAGCTCTTTTTACACCCTCAAAATGGATCTGTTCTGTCCAAAAATATTAATCTTTTCTATCCATCAAATCTCTGTTAATGCTTGCTCTAGTGTGTTGTTGCCCTTAGGCCAGAAACAGAAACGAATACACTAATGCGAGTGCTTGAAAACTTGTCTGGTTCAACTTCAACATGCTTCGGTCCTAAACGTATTCCACACATGTACTGTATGTAAACGCAGACGCAGTAGCTCATTTTTGTGTGTAGTTGTGTTCCAAAATGTGTCGGACCACAATTCAGAACACTGCGCAAGTACGTGTTTCAGTCTCAACATTGCCACAAGAGGCACTATTGCGAGATTAGTGTGAACTGTCCACTTCTACGGCAAGTTTTCTCTTAAGCCAACTAATATCATGGCGGAGCAACAGTTTGAAAAAATGTTTGGCTAGCAAGTAAATTAAAGTCGGTATATTTATAGCAAATTTCCAGAATAATAACACATTCTATCACCTCCTTGAGTAATGAGGTTTGTTCTCGCCATGGTGAATCCAAGAAATGCACATTATGTCTGTTCAACCGGACTGTTTGTTGGCAATGTGGTGGCCATGCACTCGCATCTGCGTGCATGCCTTTTAATGTACGTTCCTGTGTTTCTGTTGTAATAGGAAACCTCAGTACTCATACCTTCAAATGTTTATACCATTAAACTAAATGTTATTATTCAGGTAAGTTGCTATAAATATACTAACTTCAAACTGTTGCTCCGCCATGACTGTAGTTGACTTGAAAGAGAAAACTCACTGCAGAAGCGGACAGTTCACACATTTGCGTTGAGTACATTTCGGCCTTGAGACTTTAAGACTTTAGTCAACTGTCAATGTACAGATGGAATATTTGCTGAGGTGACACACCTGGCCAATTGTACAAAGGTGCCTGGAATTGTTCCTGGCAGAGGCCTCTAACCCCACCCCATCCCTAATACTAACCATATAGAGCGGAGTAGCCTGCCAGGAATAACACTGGACACCTTTCTCCCATCGCAACAGTCGGGTGTTATTTGTGTGTTTAATGTTGTTTTACACTCCTCTGTCCATCAGCTGAGACACACACATGTTCAGGATGGTGAAGCTGGTGGTATCACACAGCAGATCGGTGCCACGAACGTTCCACTGGAAACCATTATTGAACAGACCAAGATGGTGAAAAACGTAAGTGCAACCTTATACTGTCACACCCACATACTCGCATTCTGTTTTTACCTGTGATATTGTTTTGAAGTGGTTAAGAAGTGTGTGGGTATATTTATGTCAGTTTGACAGGGAGAGCGTAAAGGTTCCTGGAATGCTCATCATTGACACGCCTGGTCACGAGTCCTTCAGGTATAAACAAATGTTATTTGAACAAAACTACATTTTCAGTGTACCCAACCATACTTGACATCTAAACTGTGTGCTTAACGGTGCTCTTCTCTTCCCTTCAGTAATCTGAGGAACAGGGGCAGTTCTCTGTGTGACATTGCCATCCTGGTGGTGGATATCATGCACGGTCTAGAGCCGCAGACGCTGGAGTCCATCAACCTGCTAAAGGAGAAAAAATGCCCCTTCATAGTAGCACTTAACAAGGTACCAGATACTGACTATTGAATTACTGGGCAGTGAATACTAACGATTCCAACAAATATTGATTAGTTATTACTTCATAACTTTCTTTCTCAGATTGACCGTCTGTATGACTGGAAGAGGAGTCCAGACACAGATGTGGTGGCAACACTAAAGAAACAAAAGAAGAACACTAAGGATGAGTTTGATGAGAGGGTTAAATCCATCATTGTAGAGTTTGCTCAGCAGGTCCATTTGCTTCACCTTCTTTAGTGGTCATTATTGTACTGTTAGCCCATGTTAGTAGTCGGCAGCATATTCAAGTATAACTTACCTGTCGCCTTGTGTGCCTTTGAATCCTCAGGGTCTTAATGCTGCCCTGTTCTATGAGAATAAAGACCCTCGTACGTTTGTATCCCTTGTTCCCACCTCGGCCCACTCGGGCGATGGGATGGGGAACCTGATCGCCCTCCTGGTTGAACTCACTCAGAACATGCTGGTCCGCAGACTGGCCCAATGCGACGAGCTCCGGGCCCAGGTCATGGAGGTAAGTGTTCCAGAACAGTAAAGTGCATATCCTCTTATATTCAGACATGATAATATATCCTCTGCTGTCCACATCTTATATCTCAGGTAAAAGCTCTGCCTGGCATGGGTACTACAATAGACGTGATCCTGATCAACGGCCGCCTGCAAGAGGGCGATACCATTATTGTCCCTGGTGTGGACGGACCAATCGTCACTCAGATCAGAGGGTTGCTCCTCCCACCACCGCTCAAAGAGCTCAGAGTAAAGGTATCGTGTACTTTTATTTGTTCATCTCTGAGGAAAAAGGGTAAAAATATTATAAACTCATGTTATTGCAGTTTCTATATGGTGTGACATCTAATTTGACTAAATTTAAAATATTTTTATACAAATATTTGTATAAATATTTTGTTTTGCATGGCAGACACTATAATACATTCTGTATATTGTAAAGTCCTGTAATGGCCAAATGTTTTGGCTCTGTGTACAGAATCAGTATGAGAAGCATAAGGAGGTGTCCACGGCTCAGGGGGTGAAGATCCTGGGGAAAGATCTGGAGAAAACGCTGGCAGGTCTGCCCCTCCTTGTCGCCCATAAAGAGGATGAAATACCAGTACTGAAGGTAGCCACAGCCCTTTGCTAACCGATCATATTACATCATATATTTTTAGGGGATTTTGATGTTCTCTCCCTACCTCTCATGTTTTTACAGATTCTTGTGCACTGTTTAATGTGATTATTGCCTATAGTAGCAAATCGAATTGATGCACTGTGACTCACTCCTTGTAGTAAATTTGTTTACATCCATTCCTACATCCTTGCACATGTTTGTTTGACTGTATGTAGGATGAGTTGATCCGTGAACTGAAACAGACGCTGAATGCCATAAAACTAGAGGAGAAGGGTGTGTATGTCCAGGCCTCTACCCTTGGCTCTCTAGAGGCCCTCCTGGAGTTCTTGCGTACATCCAAAGTGCCTGTAAGCCTTCAAAAACCTCACACAATCCTTCATAAAACTCATATTAAACCCTATTAATGTAATAATTCAAAATGACCTGTAAAACTAGTACTTAATTAAATCCTATTCTTTATTTCTAGCATCTGTGAAATCTAGTTTATTAGGTTTCTTAGTCTCTCTCTCTCTCTCTCTCTCTCTCTCTCTCTCTCTCTCTCTCTCTCTCTCAGTATGCTGGCATCAACATTGGTCCTGTTCACAGGAAAGATGTGATGAAAGCATCCACTATGTTGGAACATGACCAACAGTATGTATTCAATATATGATATTCAATATCTGTCCTTAAAAGACTGTCACAATGCTAATATTTTCTCTTTTACTGTCTCGCTCCTCCTGTAGGTATGCAGTGATCCTGGCATTTGATGTTAAAATAGAGAGAGATTCTCAGGAGATGGCTGACAGTCTTGGTGTGCGTATTTTCAGCGCTGAGATCATCTATCATTTGTTTGATGCCTTCACTAAGTATCGGGAAGACTACAAGAAACAAAAGCAAGATGAATTCAAGTGAGTTAAATTTTGCTTTGATTCTACCTTATTTATTTTTACACAAACACACACACACACACACACACATATATATATATATACACATACATACATACATACATACACACACACACTGTATATTAGAGCTGTCAAAATTAGCACATTTATGCATGCTAAATAATTATATATATATATATATATTTGAGCTGTCAAAGTTAGCGGATGCTATTTAAAGTTTAATGCATTGATTAGGCAAAATTAAGTAATTATGGCCCAGGTATACTTCGTTTTTCTGCATTAGAGATCGGATCGCACCCGACCGCATTGCCTTCCAAAGTATATTTTTCTGACCACGAGCTAATACGAATATGTTCATCGCATGCAAATTACTATGGTTTATGATACTCTTTTAGTACAGTCAATGGCCAGCGCATGCACTGATGATGCGCACAGACGAGGACTGCGTCCATGGGTCAAGAAAATCTGTGGCTGTGCTGATGACTAAAATTGCATTACGCATACTGTGCGTGGAGCGATCAGCAACGTGGACTACTGAAGTATACTTTGGCCTTTAGACTGCACACAACCCAAAAACACACAAAGCAGTGATTCAGTGTCTGTGATAAAGTGAAGCGGAAAAGAGCTCTTGAACAAAACAAGTCTAGATGAAACTTGTGACAGAAATCAAGTGTCTTTCAGCCTAAGTAAGGTGCGTTTTAATTACCACAGAAGCACACCAAGTCTTAACTATCACCAAAACAAAGTTAGACGTTTTTGTCTACAAGCACTTTTCATTTGTATTTAAAAGCGATGCTGGATCTGACACCCTGAGACAAATCATGAACGCAGCTTCATGATTGCTGTAACAAAGCATATAGTCACAGTCTGCCGGCAGATTCATATATTGTGGAGGATGAGATTTTAAGAGATTTAATGACCATTGTAATGAATATGCGTGGTGGTGGCGTAGTGGCTAAAGCACAGGGCTGTTAATCAGAAGGTCACAGGTTCTAACCTCACGGCCACCACCATTGTGTCCTTGAGCAAGGCACTTAACTCCAGGTTGTTCTGGGGGGATTGTCCCTGTAATAATTGCACTGTAAGTCGCTTTGGATAAAAGCGTCTGCCAAATGCATAAATGTAAATGTAAATATGCAACACATGTGGGGACTAGTTCTTTCAATTATTCAAACTCCCACTTAGACTTTGAGACTTTAAATAAAAATCAGCAATTGCCATTGAAAGCATCCATACACAGATTTTTAGTGAGAAAGGGATTTACATTAAGTAAAAATAGTTTTTGACTGTAGTTAGTGATTATTTCAATGCTTGGTAATGTGACTAAGTTGTGAACCGGAAGTCTGAAGCATCTGCATTGAGAGTATGCGCTAAGCATAATGGGTCATTTTGTAAATTGTGGATACACACAGTTGAAGTCAGATGTTTACATTAAAACTTGTTTTTAACCTCTCCACAGATATAAAATGAGCAAACTATAGATTTGCAAGTCATTTAGGACATCTACTTTGTGCATGACACAAGTAGTTTTTCCATCGATTGTTTACAGACAGATTGTTTCACTTTAAATTGACTATCACAATTCCAGTTGGTCAGAAGTTAACTGTGCTTTTAAGCAGCTTGGAACATTCCAGAAAATTACGTCAAGCCTTTTTGCAATTAGCCAATTAGTCAATTGGAGGTGTAGCTGTGGATGTATTTTAAGACCTACCTTCTAACTCGGTGCCCCTGCTTGATATCATCGGAAAATCTAAAGAAATCAGCCAAGAATCAGCAAAATTGTGGACCTCCTTCGGAGGAATTTCCAAACACCTGAAGGTACCACGTCCATTTGTACAAACAATAGTGCGCAAGTATAAACACCATAGGACCATGTAGCCATCATTCTGCTCAGGAAGGAGACCCATTCTGTCTCCTAGAGGTGAATGTAGTTTGGTGCGAAAAGTGCAAATCAATCCCAGAACAACAGCAAAAGACCCTTTGAAGATGCTGGAGGAAACGGGTAGACAAGTATCTATATCCACAGTAACACGAGTCCTATAATATATACATAACCTAAAAGCAAGGAAGAAGCCACTGCTCAAAAACCCTCATAAAAAAGCCAGACTATAGTTTGCAAGTGCACATGGGTACAAATATCTTACTTTTTGGAGAAATGCCCTCTGGTCTGATGAAACAAAAAATTACCATTATCAAGTTTGGCCATAATGACCATCATTATGTTTGGAGAAAAAAAGGTGAGAACATCATCCCAACCGTGAAGCATAGGGGTGGGGTTGCTTTGCTGCAGAAGGGACTGGTGCACATCACAAAATAGATTGCATCATGAGGAAGGAATAGTGTGTGTATATATTGATGCAGCATCACTATATCAGCTAGGAAGTTAAAGCTCTGTTGCAAATGGGTCTTCCAACTGGACAATGACTCCAAGCATACCTGTGGCAAAATGGCTCAAAGACCACAAAGTCGAGAAAAAGAGTGTGCGAGCAAGGAAACCTACAAACCTGACTCTGTTACACCAGTTCTGTCTGGAGGAATGTGCCAAAGTTCCAGCAACTTATTGTAAGAACCTTGTGGAAGGCTACCCAAAACGTTTGACCCAAGATAAACAATTAAAAGGCAATGCCACCAAATACTAAAAGAAATAAAAGCTGAAATAAACAATTCTCTCTACTATTATTCTGACATTTCACAGTCTTAAAATAACGTAGTGACCCTAACTGACCCAAGAATGGGAATGTTTTCTACAATTAAATGTCAAGAATTGTGAAAAACTGAGTTTGAATGTATTTGGCTAAGGTGTATGTTAACTTCTGACTTCAACTGTGTGTGTGTTTAAAATGGATGCCACTTGGGTTTGGTGTTCTCTTATCTAATAGATAAGAGAATATCAAACCCAAGTGGCACTTATTTTAAAGAAAGGTACCACAAGCAATTGTTTCAAGCAAAACTTTACACAGTAAGGAATTTGTTAGGTGTTAATTTATGAAACAATATAATGATCTAAATTAAGAGTTAAAGGTTAAGGTTGGTAAAAAAAACATTTTTTGGTTGATCTTGATTGACTGACTACATTTGTTTTTTGTGTGTTATGCTGAAGAAGAGATGATTTATCCTGAATATGTGCAGTCTAATGTCATTATTTTGTTTTGCCTTTAGGCACATAGCCGTGTTCCCCTGTAAGCTGCGAATATTGCCCCAGTTCATCTTTAACTCCAGAGATCCCATAGTCGTGGGCATCAATGTGGAGGCTGGAGTGTTGAAAACGGGCACTCCACTGTGTGTGCCCAGCAAAGGGGTAAGAAAGTGTGGGGGTGTGTGTGTGTATATGCATGTTAGTGTCCTTTAGTGTATACCTTGTATGCTCAACAATGTAAAAAGCATTGAAATTCCTTCCTCTACCAAGCCTTTTTCTATATGTCAATTGTAACATTTTAGCTGTTTGCTTTGATAAATTGAAATCGTAATATACTATACTGTATATTTCTGTTGTTTGCATGAATGTCATTTGTTTTAACACACTCTTTTATTCTCTCAGTTTGTAGATATTGGTATTGTGACCAGTATAGAAGTAAATCATAAGTCTGTAGATACCGCTAAGAAAGGACAGGAGATCTGTGTGAAAATAGAGCCAATTCCTGGAGAATCACCCAAGATGTACGGCCGACACTTTGAAGCTGTAGACGTCATTGTTAGCAAGGTATGGAGTCGCTTCAACCCGAAATACAAAATAAACAAATGGTATGATTTTGGTTCCGTTAACTATTCTTGAAAGTGCACTCATCTGCTAAATTGGCCGCAACGACCTGCTGAGGGCAGTAATTCCAATAATAAATGCATTTCTTATTTCCAAATATTTCTTTCTCAAAAGTACTAAAAGAATCGTTAATGAAACCAGAATTGTTAAATACCTTATGATTCTTATCTCCACTCAATGCCAAGAATTAGAAGTGTTTTCCTTTTCACTTGTTATACATGAGTGTGGAGTCTGCTCATCTGGCCTGTTAAACCGATTGATATAAATAACTTTTTTTTGCTTTGCTTTTGCAGATTACCCGTCAGTCAATCGACGCACTGAAGAACTGGTTCAGAGACGAGATGCAGAAAACAGACTGGCAATTAATCATGGAACTGAAGAAAACCTTTGAAATCATCTGAACACATCAGTGACTGTGACTGATCTTAGATGTCAAATGACCCCCTGCACACACATCATATACACTATATGTTGTACACTCCTAAGATCATCTGCGATCACAGAGTCATCAGTGTTCATACTTTTAAAGACATTTTTACACACACAACCTTGCACAGTCATGCACGTGTGTGTGTGTGTGTGTGTGTGTGTGTGTGTGTGCGGGGTGAATATTCAACACACTCCCCTTTTCCTCCAACTCTTTTTGGCTGGTGGGGAGTGTTTAAAAAATTAAAAAAATAGAAAAGTGGAAAAAAGGAAGGGGAAAAAAAGGTTTTTCTGTGAGAAACTGAATATATTCCCACTGTTTTAAACAGTGACAAATGCTAGAAAATGTAAGACAACCTTTGCAACTATTCCAAACGTGCCTGTTCTCTCTTATTAATCGATTTTTCTTTCATGAATTGCCCCTCTTAAAGTTCACTGTAAGGCTGGATTAAACTTGAGCTGCTGATTTGGACCTGCAGTTTGGTCTTGGATTTAGGCTGAGGTTTAAAACTAAGGGTATAAAACTTTCACGATAACTGCAGGAGGCTGAGTTTTTAGGATTTTAGATAAACAATTATTACCATGTCAGTATTTTTCATTCCTCCTGGCTTTTTTGTTTTTTGACTGCAGAGTTCTTAAATGGGCTTTTTTAAAAGTAGACCCCACACTGCTCCTAGCCACAGACTGTCCCTCTCTCTCTCTTCATCTTCCACTCTGGGATTTCCTTTGTAGCCCCTGATACCTTTACCCAGAGTGTCGACTTGGAATAAAGGCATCTTTTACTTATTTTGAATCAGAAATGTAAGATTGATAAAATCATCAACAATAAAAAAAGATGGCCTATTTATGATGTCCCAAAGTAATTTGTTTGGTAACGATGTGAATATGGCTTGGGTGAATCTCATCAAAATTGTTGAGAAATGTCCAGGTCATATGTATTTTACCCCAAAATCAAAAGGGAGAAGTATATACTTTGTATGAAATTGAAGGAATTGCATTCAATTCAACGTTTTTCACTTCACCCAAAAATTAAAATTCACATTATTTACTCACCCTCATTCCATCCCAGATGAGTGACTTTCTACTGCTGAACACAAATTAAGATTTTTAGAAAATGTCTGTAGGTCCATGCAGTGCAGGTGAATAGGGTCCAAAATGTTGCATATAAAGGCATAATAAAAGTAACCCATAAGACTCCATTGGTCTAAAAAATGTCTTCTGCAGCATTCCAATCGGTTTTGGGGGAGAACAGACCAAAATATAACTCCTTTTTCACAATGAGTCTTTACATCAGTAGTCTCCTTGGCGATTTTGATTTCAAGCTTGATTACAATTCCTTGCACCATCCAACGCTCTGTGCATGCGTCAAGCACTAGGAAGTGTTTTTTTAGCACAGTAATGAGAATTTGCGGGATAAATGTGCTTAAATGTGAAAATGTCGCAATGCCAAAAGTCTTAATGTTTTAAAAATAGGCTTAATTTTGCTTTTTGTAAAATATAATAATTTCCTTAATATCAAAATAGGAAAACAGATATACTTTGCATGAAATTGAAGGAAGTGCATTAAATTCCATAATATTTAGCAATAAATCAATCATTTTTAGGACATTTAAGATTTATTGCATTGTGATGTGATTTTCACCCCATTCTCATTATACAGCAAACAATATTTCAATGTAAAGCAGAATTGTGAGTACATTTTAGTAGTAGTATGCCAATCTTTGTTAAAGTGTTTGAACAGACTGTTTTACAAAACTGTATTGCCGTAATGAGTGCTTTTTCACATTACAGTAATATTTTTATTTTTGCAGCACAGTAATGAGATTTTAGTGGACAAATGTGCTTAATTGTCAAAATAATGTAAATGCAAAAAAAAAAAAAAAAAAATTACATTTTCCTTTTTGCTAAATATAATTTCTTATTTCACCACAAAAATCAAGAGAGAGAAAAAATACTTCGCATGAAATTGAAGCATTCAACTCCATATGTATCAAGAAATCAAGCGTTTTTAGGACATTTCAGTTTTTTTGCATTGTGACATTTTACCCCAATGCTCATTCTCACTACTATAATGTGAAAAATATATGTATTCAATTAAGCAGTAATTATATTTTTGAAAATTTGCTTAATTGTCAATGTCAATCCGGAAAAAAAATCTCAATGGTTTTAAAAATAGGTTTCATTTTCCTTAATAGAAAATTTGATTTCTTAGTTTGTCAGAAAATCTCATCAAATCATGGGATACACCTGTGCACATTAAATATTTTATACTATAAATGAATCCTTGTCCTGGTAAAATGGCTATTGTAAAGTAAAGGTTAATTTTATGTTGTCTTCATAGATGTTATTACTGATCTACTGTAGTGTAACTGGTCTGGTGTTGCGTGTGGTATGAAAATCCGGCTGGGGTCGCTGGAGATACATGTGATTTTCAACAGGAAAAGTGTTTGTCATAGTCTTTATAACGCCTTGTTCTATCTTACTAAGTCCAGACTTGGACTTTATAAAAGTATGCAGTCTGCAAAGCATAATACTGACTACTGTTCAAGATTTCAATCTGGCCATGTGATCTTACATTTTCACACACAGTAACAATTCTTGATGTACATGAGCAGTCTAGTCTTGATAAATCCTTAATATTTCATTTTCACACACAGTAACAATTCTTGATGTACATGAGCAGTCTAGTCTTGATAAATCCTTAATATTTCATTTTCACACACAGTAACAATTCTTGATGTACATGAGCAGTCTAGTCTTGATAAATCCTTAATATTTCAATGTATTTTTTTCCCCAAATCTGTAAAGTATTGAGTGTCTCGAGGATGTCATGTGGCGGGAAATTATTCTAGGTAATTAGTTTGGTTAGTTTAACACAGTGAGCAGCTGACATCCTGCCAGATGAAAAGAGAACGAAACCGGACCTGCCAGATAAACCAAAACAAATCGTCATTTCTCACATCCAGGGAAGAGGAGGGATCAGATCCCTTTCTCCAAATATCCTGCTGGTGTGGTTTACGCAGGATATATGTCATTTCTAGCGCCTTTTTGCCTTTAACTTTGCTTATGGGCTTCTCTTTTGAGATTTGAATGCATATGAGGACATGAATTCGGCCGAACAGACCATCACATGGTTAATAACGCTGGGTGTCCTGGAATCACCCAAAAAAACACTATCGGATCCTGAAGGGTTTTTACAAGCGTCCCTCAGAGATGGAGTGGTTTTGTGTAAACTATTGGAACGGTTGCGACCCGGTGCGGTTCACACGGTAAGACATCGGTCTTCTGAATCTAAATAGTGTAACATATGAGTAACAGGTTAAAAACAAACTTAAACGCGGGTGATTTGTTGGGCCGATACTCACGACTGCTGTTTTTGTCGTCTCGACAGCGGTTTACGCACGAGAGATGTGTGTGTGTTCGCTGCACGAGCTAGAATTAATCAGCGTTTCCGCTGGGGGTCTAATGTGTACATTATCATAAACAGTTTCTTCTTTTTCTATCCGTTCTTTTTATTGTCATTTCTATTCATTTTGGTGAAATTAGGGATTCTGTAGAAATCATGTAAATATAGAGTGCATTCAGAAAGTTTTCGGACCACTTTATCACATATTGTTATGTTGCAGCCTTACGCTAACATGCTTTAAATTATTATTATTATTATTAACATCAATCTACACTCCATATCCCATAATGACAAAGCAAACTTTACAAATTTATAAAAAATCTCGAGGTTGGATGGGAACATCAGTGGACAGCCATTTTCAGGTCTCTCCAGAGAGGTATGATTGGGTTCCAATCCAGGATCTGGCCACACAAGAACATTCACACAGTTCTACCTAGGCCACAATTGCATTGTCCTGGCTGTGTGCTTAGGGTCATTGTCCAATTGGAAGGTGAACCTTCAGCCCAGTCTGAGGTCCTGAGCACTCTGGACCAGGTTTTCATTAAGGATATCTCTGTATGTTGGGGGCCTGGGTAGCTCAGTGAGTAAAGACGCTGACTACCACCCCTGGAGTCGCGGACATGTTATTTTAGTGAGTTTAAGAACAGCATTTACATTTTCTTTTGTAGCTTGAATATAAATATGGTATATAATGCATCTTAAAGTATTTACATGACCTTGCTAGCTGAAGTTTCTCACAATGGCCTTTAAAAAAAAAAAGAAAGTAGCTTGCTGTGACCGTACCATGGTAGTTTGATTTAAACCATGTTATTTAAATGGTATTCTAAGCCTTAGAATCTATGGTATCTGAAGTATTTTAGTTATTTTCCATCTAAGCTTCTGTAACATTTTGAATTTTATCACAGATTTTTATATATTATTTTTACTTTAAGGCGCAATGTAAAATCCAACAAAATGTAATTAACACCTTGTTCAATAAGAAATGTTATGAGACTAAATAAATGATCTTACTGTATGCCTACCAAAGACCATTTCACTGAGTTGGGACTGTGCTAGTGACAATGTTTATTTTCTACTCTATAACAGATATTGTTTTCCTTTCATTAGACTCTTAATGATTTAAGTAATCTTTAGGAATATTTGAAGTCAAACATGGTCAGTTTATTTAATAAACATCATTCATGAAGAAAACCCATTGCACAGGATGAAAACTTTGTCCATAATTTTTCTTGGAACTCCAGACTTTAAAGCCCTTTTCATTTCCCTTATATTTACAGTGCAATATTATAAACAGATAAGACCATGGATGGCTCATTAGTACTGTGGTTAGATCAATGTAGCTAGTCTTTAGTCCTCGTCAGTGCTGTTTAGCCATGAGATGTTTGATTTCCTGCACTTTAAACTAGACCTAACGATGGACCTGTCTCCACACATAATCTCTGGACCTCAACCAGAGTGACCATCAGGTTCTAGGTCACCTCTCTAACTAAAGCCCTTCCCCCCTGATTGCAGTTTGGCCTTTCAAGGAAGACAAAGAACAAAAAACATATTTCCCCTTTCTTTAGAAATACATATATCCTGTCCAATAAACCTGATTCAACACCGCTGTAAATGTTTTTATTTTTTTATTTTTTTTATTAAGGATCATTTTTAGACTAAAATCTGTAACTGCTTTCTCTTATAATCTCACTTTAAGTGTCTCTCTTTCCCTTCTATATTGACTACACTGGAGAATTACGTGCTGTTCTTTCTCCCTCTCCCTACAGTACCAACATTTTCCATCTTGATGTTTACCTATTATTACTAATCTCCCATTTAACCCACAGTGTCCTAATCTAAGCCTTGTGTATATTCCCTCCTCCTTTTTTACTTCTACCAAATTATTTTTCCATTCCCACCATAAAATTGTCGCATTTTGGCTTCAGCATCCCACCCCTCTTGCCACTTTTGCATCAGTACCTTTTTTAGTAAACTTTTCCCTTCCATCTTGCTCACTGGCACTTCAACATCCTCCCTCTCCCTTTTTAATGTTCTTTTAGCTAAATTATCAGCTTCTTCATTTCCCTCAATCCCCATATGTGCTGGCACTCATATAAAACAAACCCTACACCCAGAACTAACTATCCTTGATTGCATTTGTGTCATTTCATACACCAAATCCTGCCTACTTTTAGAAGTGTCATTTTTTAATAAGTTATAGTAATTAGTAAATTACCACTCTTTCTGGTCTAAACTCCTCTACCCACTCTAATGGCCATATCACTGCCATCATCTCTACAGTAAACACTGCCAAATGGTCTGTTGTGCATTTATACACTCCAACCCTTCTCCTTGAAACTACAAATGCAAAGCCTGTGCGCCCAGATTCAGAATCTTTTGATCCATCTGTGTATATATTTTCATAATCAAGTATAATATTTGCTACTGATTGAAACTTTCTACTGATTGCCCTTCCCTGTTTTCTTGGAAAGTCTCTAACACTAGCAAATCTGCTTCTGGGTATTTCAGTATCCATGGAGGACTATGTGACCAAATAACAATTGGACTATCTTCCCTCCCAAACAAACCTAATTTTTCTGCCTGCCTGATACCCTCCTTAGTTGGGTGAGATTTACTGTGACTTTATAAATGACCCCAGTATGTGCCTAAAATCTGATTCCCTCTTAATTTCCAAGGCATCTCATCCCATCAATACTTGTAATGCTGCAACTGGGTCATCCTAAAAGCCCCACAACAAAATCTGAGCGGTTGTGTGTATAACATCTATCTTCTTTAGAAATGTTTTTGACGCAGATCCATACGCTACACACCCATAGTCCATAACCAATCTCACTAGGCCCATAAATAATGTATCCCTATTACTCTGTTCATATCAGACACATTACATTGATTACCTTTTTACATTTAACTATGATTTTATTTATGTGATTTGCCTATGTCAATCTTGAGTTAAACATCATACCTAAAAACCATAATACTCACACTTTTTCCACTTCATTTTCATACAACTTTAAACAATTCTTCATCTACACTTTTCCTTGTGAAAATGACTGTTTTAGTTTTATCAACAGAAAATGTTAATGCCCATTTCAAAAACCACTGTTCTACCAACCCAACTGCCTCTTGCATTTTCTTCATTATATACTCTATATTTCTACCTCTCTTCCACAATGCCCCGTCATCAGCATAGAGACAGACCTATGGACGGATCTATTTCTTCAAACACTTTTTTTATCATAATGGAGAAAAGTATGGGACTTATAACACTCCCTTGAGGAGTGCCATTCTCCACCATATATTTATTTGACAGTATCCCACATACTCTTACCTGGATTGATCTTTCATTTAAAAACACTTTATCCATTTCTTTATCCTTCCTGTCACACCTAACTTATTAAACCTGATCATTACACCTTCCTTTCGTAGGCCTTCTCAATGTCAAAGTATATTGCTACCACTGATTCTTTGCCGCTTTGAGCTTTCCTTATTGCTGATTCAAGATTCAGTATTGGGTCCATCGTCTCTGTCCCTTCCCTGAATCCACTCAGATATTGTGAGACTAACCCACTACGTTCTAAAAACTATGCCAACCTCTCTGTAATCATTCTTTCCATTATCTTACACATGTGAGATGTGAGGGCAATGGGCCTGTAGTTATTTGGGTTACTTGGATCTTTCCCTGGTTTCCTAATTGGAATTACATCTGCCTCTTTCCAACGTTTTGGTAATATATTTTTTTCCCCATATACTATCATACAAATACAAAACATATTCCAATGATTCATCGTCTAGATGTTTCAACATTACAAAGTTAATCTTATCCTTTCCTGATGCAGTTGGTCTTGTACGACTTATTGCTCTATTTAATTCACCTATTGTAAATGAAGCATTTAACGCTTCTTCCTCATCCTCCCTTCTCACACTCCAATCTTTGTATTTTTCCCTTCTGCTCTCCCTGCCTCTTAATACTTCTTCTGATAGATTCTATGAACTGTGTATTTTAACAAATGTCTTTGCTAATAACTGCATTTTCTTGGTTGCTATTAGGTGTGTAACGGTTCACTCATCTCATGATTCGGTTCGGTTCACAATACTAAACTCACAGTTCGGTTCCTTTCACAATTCTTTAAACTAAGCTTGTATCAAGAAAAGTTAAGATAGAAAATGTTATATTATTATTATTATTACTCTATAGACATATGCAAAACAGTTTTCTTTAAAAAGTAGGTAAAAGTGCTGTTCTTAAAAGTGCTAAATAGTCCATTAGAGATGTATTTGGATTAAAAACAGCCCAGAACAGATACAAACATTTAAATAGGCTATTTTTAAATAAAAATGTTATTTTTCTAAAATAGTGTTGCCTCAGATTACATCTAAATATTCTTTTCAAAAATACATATTTAAAGGAAGTTCATACTTATCCAGTTAAATAATAACAATTTACTGATGAAATCAAATCAGACATGACATTTTGCATTAGGATTATATTTACCCATAGCATTATTATACATAATATTCAGCAATATATATAGTAGATTAATATGGCACTCTCATTATATCTCTTTAAACTTAAATTTTCTCTTGTGAGGTCAGAGCAGATCACTCTCGCGCTTTCCGCGACATTCCAACACACTCTCAAGGCGAAATTGTCAGGATTTGTACTACTTTTCTAAATTTGGCTAATTTGTATGATATCGTTCAACTGCACTCATTTGAATTCCTATGACTTTTACTACAGTCAGTGAAGTTGCTGGACATCGTTTCCATCTAATATGTGACAATTACTTGCTTCTGTCACACACAACAGCTTCCAATCTTGTTTACACACTCTACTGATTGGTTAAGTTTAGAATGCCTGCGTGTGTGGAACTCACGCTTACTTTCTCATTAGACATCCGGGAATTTGCACCAAACGAAGTCGTACGAGTTTATGCGAACATCGTGCAAGACCATACGAAATAACCAACTCGTAAATTATGTACGAATTTTCATGAGATTGGGGTGGACAGTCAACCCCTCCACGAGGCTCAGATTTTAACCGTGATGTATCATGCCACGATAAACCATTAACACCCCTAGTTGCTATGCATTCTTCAGTCTTCATTTCTGGATAATCCCATACTCTATATATTCCATTCATATTCCACTCATCCCCTATAGTGGTTTCTTTCCATATAATGCTACAGAAAATACGGCAATTTTCTCTCTTAGCCTTTTGAACCGTTTTCCATACAATTGCCTATGTCCTTCTATAGATTATTAATAGTTGGAATGTATGTTTCCTTTTCAACTCTTTGAATGCCCTATCTCAATCCCTAATTGCATGGTTATATTCTTCATTCCATCATGGAACAGCCTTTTTTTCCCCATTGCTTTTTGGAGTCATATCACTTGCAGCTTTATTATTGCGTTCTGAATTTTCTAATTTAGAAGATCTATTTCATTATTTACTCCTATCCCACTCAGCTTCTCCCTGAACACTTCCTTAAATTATTTCCACTCTGCTTTCTCAAATACCCACTTACTTACAGGTTCACTTCAGTCCACCTCACTTCTCATTAATATTTTACAAATAATTGGATAATGGTCACTCTCTGAAGTACAATCCTCCCATACATTTACTTGCAATGTCCTTTGAGGCCAATATCAGGTCTATTGCATTCCCATTGCCTGTTGTTGTATTTATTCGTGTTCCTTTTCCATTATTCAAAAATGAACGGGGTAGCAGCCGCGGCCGTCTGCCTGGGGACGGAGGGACCGCTGCCGGCCCCCGAGAGCCGGAGGAACCACTGCCATCCGCAGAAGAAGGGGAGGGGCGGTTCTGTCTGGGACCAGAGGACTTGCTGCCGTTTAACTGTTACACCAGGTTATCCCATCAATGGATTTTTTCTTCCCTGACGGCACGGGCATTTTCCAAGACGACAATGCCAAGATTCATCGGGCTCAAATTGTGAAAGAGTGGTTCAGGGAGCCTGTCCTGTCCTTAACACCATTGAAAGTCTTTTGGATGTGTTGGAGAAGATTTTATGGAGTGGTTTGACTCTCCCATCATCAATACAAGAAATCGTCCAAAAACAAATGCAACTCTGGATTGAAATAAATGTTGTGATGTTCCATAAGGTTGTCGAATTGTGGTGGCTTAGCGGTTAATGTGAATATTTTAATAATCATAATGAAAAACACACATGATCAAAATAATAAGATTTACGTGACAGCCAGTATATCAGTATCCTCTTTATCCATATGAGTCAACCGCCATTGACTGAAAGAGGAGAGAGTAAAACACCTTAAATATTTAAAGAAACAGTACTTTCAATCAGTACTGTATATTGTTTGAGGACTGGGGACGATTTACATTTTTTTAAATTGTATAAATGGAATTAATATAGCCTATTTGTCAACGGTGTAGATTAATTGAATGCATTGACTCAACATATGCTTTAATAATATTTAATTTGGTGATGGAAGGTTCTTTTGCCAGGTGAGGCGTTTTTATTTTAACTGTGTGGAGTTTATTATTAATTGTATGTAGGCCTATATAGCCTATACATTATATACTAGCAGCAGCTATGATATAAATGAGTAAACAAATGCAATAAGTGGTATTTAGGTCCATGTGGCTCTGTCAACTACACTGTCAGTGTAGTACAGTTAGGGTTGGGAGTCGATTCCAAAAAGAATCACATTTTCCGAGGCGTTGGGAATAGTAGGTTGCATTCAAAAGACTGTAATGCTTGGAGTCGATTCTTAAGACTCTATTTTGCCTCCCGTTTTTAAGAATGGAGAAAATCGACTCTTGAAATCGATTCCGAAAAACTAAAATCAGAAACATTTCTGGAATCGAACAGTCCTAATTACTGTGTATTACTGTGTAAATATTATTGAAAATGATAATATATCGTCTGTAATATCCGCTGCCAATTGGTATGACCGCATTAATTAAATATATGCGTAAAATGAGATTCTGAACAAGAAATGCTCCAATCAAAAGCCAAGTTCCAGTGTAACACCGTCCCACCATAAAACTATTGTCGCATATTTGCAAGTCATTACTAAAATATTAGATTTTGCTCCGACATGTCAAGTAATGTTTGCCTGTGACAGCATGCCCACCGAACCCAACCTCAAGCCATAAACGCACGTCATTTCCGCTATTCCTCCGCCAACTTCCCTATGCAGAATAAGTGGCTTTTTCATAGACAAGACGATGAACTGTGACATAAGCAAATGTGGATTTCCCTGTATAACTTTTAGTTCATCCTTCGAGCAACCTGATTAAAAGTGCCCCTCGGGAGAGGATTTATTTCTCTTGGCATTGTTTTCAGATCTATCAGGACCCGAGGAAGGAGAGCGAGTCTTTGAGTAATATCAGAGAGTTTGTGAAAGGCTGTGCATTACATCACATAGAGGTGAGTGCTGCATGATCTTTAATCTTTTGTTTTCAGTCGTTTTCATTTGCATGCTCATTTATATTTAGGATCATCGAATCAGTGTCTTGTTTGTGTGGTTTAGAGCAAATCAGGTCGCCAGACTGAGTCTCAGCTGGAGTTGGGAGCAGACTAATCCTGTGTGTTTTGGTTTTAGTTATCAGAGTTGCACACAATGTAAGCAGAGCAAAGACTGTAACCATGACAAAGCTATAATGTCTTTTCTGCTCTGCTGCAACAATGTATCTTTTGTAGCTGTGCAGTAATTTGCAGTATTTTGTGTTTAATACAATATCAATAGTATATAATGCACAGTGCATCACACTAACACACCTATCTGTGTACAGTCCATCTGTATTTTTGATATTTATGCTAATTATAAGTGCTTTCATTTATTGTTTAAGTGTCTTGTTAAGATATGCTATTTGTTCTGCACTGTTATTGCTGAAGAAACTATTCATTTATTTTCTTTTACTAGACAGAAGGATTGACAATAATTTGACTTTGATTTGGTAACCTGTTTCATCCAGTTGGCTATGTGTTTAATAGTACTTAGGGCTAGTTCACTCAAAAATGTATATTCTCTCATCATTTACGCACCCTTATGCACTCCCAGATGTGTATGACTTTCTTTCTTCTGCTGAACACAAATTAAGATTTTAGAAGAATATTTCAGCTCTGTAGGTCCATAAAATGCAAGTGGATGCAGCATAAAAATAATCCATATGACTCCAGTGGTTTAATATTTCTAATTTCACTAAATTTTAAAGCAGCTTTACAGAAAATGCTGTAATATAGTAATGTCTTCTAGTCACAATTGTGTGGTTTAAAAAAAAATACATGATTGTTAATTGTGCCTTCAAATATATAATAGAAAATAATTATATTTTTATTTCGACCCCAGTGTGCAAGCTTAAGGTGACTGTAGCAAGGACCACAAAACTCCATAAGATGTTGGTTAAAGGAGAAAAATAAACCTGGGGGAAATCAGGTTCACTGTGGGGGCCAGTTCCCCTCTGGCTAAACAACATGAATATAATGCTAATATTAGTTGTTTATGTGTAGTACAAGACAAGATTTAAAATGAGCAAACTAAGTAAGTGTTTGGGTGTCCAGAATTGACCAATTTAATTGATTCATGTTTTAGAATTTACATTCTTATGTAACTGAGGAAGTGCGAACAGATGCGTTGTCTTTTGTCATTTGGTTGAGTGTAGTCCTTTGACCAAGATGATGCAGGCAGAGGTCAGTAAGGTGCATTGAAGTTTGATTGTAAGCTTGTGGCAGATTCATTCCTGGTGGAATCCATCTTAAGTCCAAGTATCTGGCAGTGTCCAGTGAAATATCCCATGTCTTGTGGTTGGTGCTGGCATCAGTTTTTCCTCTGTGAAGTCCATAGTAGTAGACTGAAGTGATATCTGGCTGGCACTGGCTTCAGTTAGTCATCATCACTCCCAACATGCAGTAGTGGGAGTCGGACATCAGGCAGGACCAGAGCTGTATCTGGCAGGCTCTGGTAACCTCAGCATATGTATCCCGAGGTTAAAACAAGGAAACAAATAGAATAATATTAGCGTAGATGCCATTCACTTTAAAACAGGATTATAGAATATTAGATGTGTTTCTGGTTCCGGCATAACTAATACAGCATAACTATGAGTTTATAAATTAGATGTATGGCTCGCTGAAAAGCAGAGTCTTTATTCTAGACTTAAACTGAGAGAGTGTGTCTGAGTACCGAACCATCTTTGGAAGTCTATTCCATAGTTTAGGAGCCAAATAGGAAAAGGATCTACCTTCTTTTGTGGATTTTGATATTCTAGGTATTATTAAGAGGCCAGAATTTTGCGATATTAGTGAACGTGATGGAATGTAGCGTGCTAGAAGGACACACAAGTACTCTGTACCTATACCATTCAAAGCTTTTAAGTTGTTAGTGATGTTAGTAGAAGTAGTTAGTAGAAAATTAATACAATATTTATCAGGTAGCCAATGTAGCAACGCTAAGATTGGGCTGAATTGATCATATTTCTTGGTTCTATTCAGCACTCTAGCTGATGCATTTTCAACTAACTGAAGTTTATTTCTGGAACTTGCAGGACATCCTCCCAGTAATGCATTACAATAATCTAGTCTTGAGGTCATGAACACATTAATTAGTTTTTCGGCATTAGAAACAGAGAACATGTGTTATAACTTAGCAATATTTCTGAGATGGAAGAATGCTGTTCTACAAACATTGGAAATGTGTTTTTTTAAAGGACAGATTGCTATCCATCATATTTTATCCTTTAAAAAATGAATTTTCATTACTGTAATGCAGTAATGAAATTCATCTTGTTCAAACATTTGAATCCATTCGTATTGGGTCAGAACAAACCAAAATGTTAAAAAATTTCACTGGACATCTTGCTATTGCAGTCTATAGGCACGATTATGATTTCAAGCTTGATTTAACTTCCTAGTGCTTGACAAATGCGCAGAGCGCTAGATGGCGAGCTTGTAAAATTTTGGTCACCATTCACTTGCATTTTATGGACTTACAGAGCTGAGGTATTCTTCTTAAAATCTTTGTTTGTGTTCTGCAGAATAACATTTTACACACCTGGGATGGCATGAGGGTGAGTAAATAATGAGAGAATTTTCTTTTTTGACTTTCCCTTTAACATGGACTGCTGGATTACTTTTTGTAAATATCTAATAGATTTTACAATTTCATAACGAACAGAACACGTTCTCTTCGGCAGTAACAGGGTGTACCCATCTGTTAACTCTCGTTGTCAGGTCAAATGTATTCAAAGACATCCAAATTGTGTAAACCAAGTTAAGCACTATGATAAAAAATTGCAGTGTTGTGTAAAAGCATTGTATACTGTAAAGGTGACTGTTAACCAGTTTGCTAACATGGTGTTCTGGCAGCTCGTTGTCCTTATAGAATCCAATGGGTATTAGAGTGAGATTGGATCAGAATTTTTATTGGCTAGGATTAGAGTCAGGGCTGTTGTTAAACTAATCAAAATACTTTTAGATTTATTGGCTCAGACCCAGCTCTGCATTTTCCCTGCAGATATGGGTGTTGTGTTATAATAGTCAATAGTAACTCTGTTTGCTATTGAACTACATACTGCTTTCTAGCTGTGCAGGAGACTGCATGCTGCTTCTTGAAACAGCTTGCAAGAATGTGCACAGTACAGTCATAAATTATTCACATAATAGTGCACTAAATTGTCACGTGACCTATGATCTACTGCAATTCTTGAAGGCTGGCTCTGTAATTAATTGTCTGTGATTTAAATTTCTTTCTTTCTCTCCCAAATGCAGTTTATGCTATTTTGAACACAACATCTCACCAATTGCTGATGTGTCCATAAAAGCTGTCTTTACATTTTAGAGGAAATATATGTTCACAAATACTTCTGTGCTTGGAAACGTTTGGCATTCTGATTTTTTCACTGAGATATTTCTGCCCATAGTGCGTATGTTGCCCTGCATGTCATTTGTTGCTCTATATGAGTGTTGTTGTGTGGGACAGTTATGGCTCTGTGTGTTTGCGCGTTGCAGTAGTGCATGTGTCTTAATTTACAGCCAGCTGTAAGAGGATGAGACAGGCCCTTTATTGTGGTGAATAGACTTGTGTGTTTGAATGGGCAGAGCTGCCAGCTCATTAATGGTGCTATGGGGTTTGGCACAGGGCAGAATGAAGAGAGGCACTCCACACTAAAACAGTCTTCTCAGAAGGCAGGACTGAGTGCTTGTTTTAATCAGAAAGAGAGCTGAAGGAAATTTAGTTTCTCTGCGGTGATGTTGGATGATGTAATTTAGGCTTATTTGTAGGGGTGGGTAAAAATAGCGATTTCCAGATGCATCACAATCATTATTTGAACGAGCTCGATATCAAATCATAATTCCCAAGATTGATCTTTTACTCTATGCGCAACCCTCAACTACAATGAGAGTAGTGATGGAGTATTCAGCAGCGAGATCCTTTCACTGCGTTTTGAGAGTAAAAGTGGTTCTTTTTAATGTGTGGTTTCCAAAGACGAGATCCACATGACCCATTTGCATTGAATAATATCTCTTTTAATACCCTTTCGATTCTCTACAGTCAGTTGTTGATGAAAAACTATAAAAAATAAGTATTTAATTCTTATCATGCATTGCAAATGAAATAAAGACATTCGAGTCTCTCTCGTTAACATGCACTCATTGACCAAATTGGCCCGGTAGCTAGGGATGGTAGAGTCACGTGGTTCGCACTCGGTGAGCGCATCCACCGTGGAGATGCTGCGGTGGATGGTGTGAAGCCTCAACATGCGCTATGTCTCTGCGGTAACGTGCTCAACAAGCCACAATATAAGATGTGCATGTTGAATTCTCAGAAACAGAGGCAACTGAGATTTGTCCTCTGCCACCCAGATTGAGGCGAGTCACAATGCCACCATGAGAACTTAGAGTGCATTGGAAATTGGGCATTCCAAATTGGGCAGAAAAAATTAAATAACTAAATGGCATAAAGTTATCAAGGTAAAGTTATGTTTGGCTAAAATGTGTTCATTAGCCTAAGCAAACAATATCTAAAGCCAACAGACACCTAAAGCAGGTCTATCATTTACATTCAAGTTTTAATACATTTTCACAGAACGGAACACAAATTACAATCTGCAGAAAAGAATGATTTTTTGATAATATGGATTCAGTCAGAGTTACTGAGCATTAAAGTGAACATGTTATTGCATCTGTCAGATGGACATCTTTTTCATTACATGATTTTATGTTGCTTCATAAAAGCCTATGTTGCAAACTATTGTGTAGATAAATAGGTTTAGAGTGCATTCCAATGTGTTTTTTATCCACGCTAACCGTCGTAAGTAGGCAGAGGCGAAAATTTCATCAAAATGTTGGGGGGGGGGGACAATAAAAATAACAATTCTCAAGAGCAATTTTTGAAGGGGACACCAAGGTTTTTTTGTTGTTGCCCCATTTGCATTTGTGTTATTTTATTTCTTAAACAATTATTTTAAGAATATATCATTATATTATTTACAATACACATATTTTAATGATATTTTAGGTGGGGACAACCCTCAGATGGGGGGGGGGGGGGGGTCCTGACCAAAAATAAATCACAAATCCACTGAGTTCTGTATGAATGAATAGAAATCTTACATACACTTACAAATGGTGTAAACAGCTTGACTTGAATAGTCACAACAAAAAATGTATTCTATAAAACTAACTCAAAATGTTGCAATTCTACTTAAAAGTGGCGTAAATGGTTACACTTGAACAGGCCCAAGTTCAACAGTAATGAAACGGTTATTAATAGTTCTGTTGTCTATATCAAAATGCCATTGTGACATACTGACAACCAGTAAAAACCATGAAAGCATCAAACACCACAGAGATACATTAAAAAATAAGAAAAGATATTCATAACTAGCTCTACAACTGCTCCAGTGAGAAATCATTAATATCTATGGTCTGTTTTATATCTGTGGTCTTTGAGTTTTGCTGTAACACAAATCACTAATTATTAAGCAAATGCATGAAGACGCGGTGTCGTTATTGAAGGTTAAACAGTTTTATTTATTAGTGGTATTGTGACCAACATTAATCTGATTTAAAGTGTGACTGATGATGAGATATTGAGAGCACCTGAAGAATGCACGTCTTTAAGCACTCATGTTTAAAGAGAGTAAAGCTAAAAGTGCTCATGATTGCTCAAACAGTGTCTATCACTCAACACAACGTCTGATTGTCACGACTCACGTCATTTATCATGTATTTGCATGTTTATTTGTTGTTTAATTTGTTTTTAAACCTGTTAGCAGCCTCTATATTTACATTTACATTTATGCATTTAGCAGACGCTTTTATCCAAAGCGACATACAGTGCACTTATTACAGGGACAATCCCCACGGAGCAACCTGGAGTTAAGTGCCTTGCTCAAGGACACAATGGTGGTGGCTGTGGGGATCAAACCAGCGACCTTCTGATTACCTGCTCAGCACTTTAGCCCACTACGCCACCACCACTCTTCCTGTTCACTGTAGTCCGAATAACTACCGTATAACTTATAACGACTCTAGAAAATGGGCAAATTAATATTCATACACAATATTCAGACACAAATTAATATTCATACACATGTAATTCTTACACAGTTTTAAAAATAAGCCGGCATAGTCATCTCAATTACATCATGTCTGAATGTTTAAATTTGTGAATGCTTAGAATTGCCAACAACTCACCCTCCACAGGCCATTCTGTCATGCTTCAAGGGCTGAGAAAGCACTCATTCATTAGAGGAGCATTGTATGTGTGATTTCCCTGCATGCTGCAAAAAAGATCGGCCCTAAATCTAGGCACGATCTGCCGATCACGGATTTAAGACGAATATAGGCCAATTTTGATCACCAGCCGATCGATCGGGACATCTCTAGTCATGAGACAGTTTAGTTTTATCCTACTGATTATGTGTTGTTGCAATAGTAATCCTGCTCAGTATGAGGAACCGCAGGCTCAGATATTTGGTGCTTGTCCTTGGCTGAGGAGCCACTGATGCGAAAACTATCATCTGTGGGATTATGACTGAATGCCTCTAAGGCAGAATCCCCCCTAAACTTAATGCTACCACAGTGCCGCAGGACTCCAATTGACCTGGGATAGCCGGCACGAGAAGGCCCTGCGAGGAGAGCCGTTCGAGACGGAGCCAGGGCACGGCCCATCACGCACCGCACGTTTGTGGAGAATGTGTTGCTAAACGTGTTGACTCGTAGATGACCTGATTTCAATCATGGAAATGATTGACAGATTGATAGCTCTTTTTCGATTTTGTGGGTGATGGTGCATGGCCGTTCTTAGTTGGTTGAGCAAATTTATCTGGTTAATTCCGATAACGAACCAGACTCCGGCATGCTTAATAGTTACGCAGCCTTGTGCGGTCGGCTTCCAACTTCTTAGAGAGACAAGTGGCATTCAGCCATGCGAGATGGAGCAACAAAAGGTCTGTGATGCCCTTAGATGTCCGGGGTTGCACACACGCCACAATGGGTGGATCATCGTGTGTCTACCCTGAGCTGAGAGATGCATGTAACCCACTGAACCCCACTTGTGATCGGGACTGGGGATTGCAACTATTTCCCATCAACGAGGAATTCCCAGTAAGCCTGGTTCATAAGCTCACATTTATTAAGTCCCTGCCCTTTGTACACACTGCCCGTCGCTACTACCGATTGGATTGTTTAGTGTTAGGTCCTTGGATCAGCCCCACCGGGGCTCCTCACGGGCCTTGGCGGAGCGCCGAGAAGACTATCAATCTTGACTATCTACATAAAGTAAAAGTAATGACAAGGCAGCATGTCCTGCATGGAAATGAAAGGCTCAACTTCTCTCGCGCATCTTGACGTGCAGCACTGCAAATCGCATTCAGTGAACTTACTGTGCTGTGTCTGGCGGGTCTGTGAAAAATGGATGTCATCTTTTCAAGTGCTGTTTCATTGCTGAAGTGATTTTATGGTTTTTCAGGTCGACTGCATTGTTTTTCACATCCAAAATAAAGTGCTCTCACACTAACACCTCTTGTCATTATGTGTTGGGACACTTTTCCGTGGACTGCATCACATCGTCACCGTCAGCCCTTATTGTTAGTGCTGCACTGTTACATGTTTTTTTTTAATGAAAGAAAAAGGGGGACAAGTCCAGATACATTTTTGGGATAATCAACGCAAACACAGTTCACACAGCAGCAGAATATGGTTGTCTGACCTGTTTTGAGTGCTTAACACAGTTGCGTTCACACACAATACGGTTATTTACAAGTGTGACAACTGCATTCTATAACCGAAATGACACCTGCAAATTTTCAGTTCTCACAACCGCATTCTTGGCAAACCTGTGCTGTGTGAATGGAACTAAAGTGCTTTTTTAACTCCCAGAGATGGAGATATAAGCTGTGTGTCATCCGCAGATCCAACTGCTCTTTCATCGAAGCTGCTTGTGTTTACGAGCCGCACGTCAAATGCTGCGCTCTTAACTCGGTTAAAAAGCATTCAAAGCCGCTGTCGGTTAATTATGATCTGATAAATGATCTCGCGCCTCATTTGGACTTGTTTATTTAACAACACGTGTCAGTTGTGATAAGACACGCTGGTGTTGTGGACGTCGCCATCTTTGATATTTACATTAGTCACCATCACTATGGTTACAGCTATTAGAATACGGTTGTGACTTAGTTGTTCGTTCATATAGACAGTATTCAAGCCGCTTCTGTAAGCTGTTGTTTGAACAGGACATTGCATGACTCACACCTGTAAGTAAATGCAGATGTCAATCCCAAATACTGACAGTGTGACTGAAGCTAACATTATGCCACAAATGCTGTGGATTGAGCTTAACTTGTACTGGACCCTAGAATATTTATTGAAATTTCAACGGCCACTTTTTGCAATCCAATTACTTTCTGATGGATATAATAAATTCCAGCCTTCATTTTTTTTTCTCATTGAATATACTTTTTCACTTAAAAATGCTGCACTTACGTGAAGTAAAATGGTTTGAGACTGTTGTTTCATGTTGGTTTTACAGGTATTAGTTATTCAGCAATGGCACCCATAGCTTCTCTTGCACTGTTCTGTATCTTTGTTTGAATTGTTTATAGCTGCAGTCGTACCGGTCCTCAGAGAAGACTGAACTATAGGACTTCTATCAGAGTTCTTATCAGTGTTCACATTAAAAGAATACTGATCTGTTATTGCTCTTTAAATTATAACAATAATAGTGATAAGCAGATGAGCTCATCCTAACCATGGTCTGGCCATCAAGCTGTGTTGCAGTCAAGGAACATTGCAGTATTTTTGTATGTTGTACAAAAGGTCAGAGTTTACATATCCATCCTAGTTTTGCTTGGGAAGGGATCAGAGAGCTGGGTGTATGTGTCCAGATGGTCCAAAGACCAGCAGGTAGCCTGAGAGACAGTAACACACACACTCACATTCTTTTAGCTTGGCAGAATCACATTAAGTCAGTCTCTGTCATGTAAAAACATTCTTAGAGGATCTTAAGATGCAAATATTTAGAATATAATATTTTGACAAGGAGGAGGGTTGGGCCGGGCCGTGAGTACGCACGGCCGGCTCCCAATCGGGCTAATCAGCCGAGGAGAGGGATAAAGCCGAACCGGATGTGGCAGTTCGAGAGCGAGAGCCACATGCATCTGCCGTGTGTGTTCCTCTGCGTCCAGGCGGCCAGCAGCGACTCCTCCGTCCCCTGGTGGATGGCTGCGGCTGCTCCTTTGGACGGACGGCAGTGGCGAGGACTCCGCGACAGTGCATCCCTCCTCCTTCCCAGGTTTCGGCACCAATTTAACATGGTTAAAATGGATAAGGAGGAGGCGGGAACCAGCTGAACAGTCAAAGTAATATTTAATTTAAACAAAAAGACACAAAACACAAATACACACAGCAGCTGCGTGTTGCTCTCTCTTTCGAACTGCCGCTTCTGGCTTGGCTTTATTCCGCTCCTTGGCTGGTTAGCCCGATTGGGGGCCAGCCGTGCGGCCCGGCTCCACCCTCTTTACCACAAATATATATATATATATATAACTCACTAAGTGCTGTTTGTTTGTTTGCTGTACATGTTGTGTGTATACATAAGGAAATTTCACCCAAGTTGTGTTCATTAGGATGGTCATTATGGATATTTCTATTATGTTGCCTGCCAATTCAGTCTCGAACAGTAAAATCAGGAAGGGAAGAGTTTCTATATATAATGTGCCATCTCATAAATGTTTGATTTGGCAATGATAAAGCAATGTTATAGAAGACAGTCATGTTTCTTTTTGAATGATTGTTACTGTTCTGCTGCTTTACATATGTATGGCCTCTGTGTTTGCATATGTAGTATTAAATGGCAGAAGTTACAATCCACCCTCTCCTAAAGCTGTGTGTCCAAATGTAGATTTTAGGCCTTAAGCTTCTGAACTTAATTAATTTATGTGTAAATGTATAATAAACTATAGTAGTGGTGATTTTGATTTTAGTTTTTTATTATTGATTTCTGGGGGACACCAATATACACCTTTCCTTTACCTTGCCTTTACTTTAATCTCTACTGCTATACGTGAAACTGACCAGTTTCCTCTTTCTTTTGATGGAGTAAACCTCATGCCATTAAGGATGAAAATAGACACAAAGCTTGGCTGAAAATGCATCTGTAAATTTATGGCACTTAAAGGAATATTTCACCCAAAAATGAAAATTTGCTGATAATTTGCATAATTAACAGTGCAAGAATGTACTCCATTTTTTGACGGTCCAAAATGCATATTTAGGGTGCATCAAAATAATACACACGACTCCAGTTGACAAATAAACATGTTATTAAGATGTTTCTCTTGTAAACAATGACACGTTTTCACAGAGGAACTTAATTTGTCGACTGGAGTCATGTGGATTATTTCGATGCACCCTTAAATATGCATTTTGGACCGTCAAAAAATGGAGTATATTCACTTGCATTGTTTAAAGGAGGAGGCCTGAAATGAAATTTCAGTGTTTTCAGTGGTTTCAGTGTTTTCAATGCTGAAGCAGACTATTGATTAAATGTCTTTCATCTCTGCTTAAAAGGGCGATTAGTTATTTCAAACACTTTAAGAGTTGTTTGTTATGTTGGCATCATCATGCACCACAACATTAATGCAGGAGTTTCAATAGCTAGGCTATTAAAATATTTCATTAATCAATTGAATCTACTTCATATAGGGCACCATGATGAATGCAATATCAAAGATTTAAATGTTGTTCTGAGAAGCTCTGTTTCTTTAATTTTACTATAACATTTTTATTTTAGCTTGTGTAATTGTAAAATGTTTCTGTCTGCAGGTATTTGAGGCCAATGAGCTGCTTCAGGGCCAGAACTTCACGAAGGTTTTGAATTGCTTGGTTGCACTCAACAAAGCAACTTCAGGTAAGATTTACCTTCAGCAGTAATCACTCTGTGTGTTTTAGAGGAATATTGGCAGATTTTGATCGGTGGCCGATCGATCGGGACATCTCTAGATCCAATGGTTCCTTCAAGTCTTCAGCTGTCTTTTTTACTTCATTGATCATTCTGCACTGTGCTTTTTGAGCCATTTTGGCTGGACGGCTGCAGTGCTAAATTATCTCCATTTATAGACAGTTTGTCTAAATGCTCTGCTCCAAGCTCTTCTAAATAAGTTTATAACCCTTTCCAGGTTTAAGCAAAGCAGCAATTCTTGATTGTAGGTCTTCTAAAATCTTGTTTTTGCAAGGCATGGTCCTCATATAATAAACTCAAATAATAGCAAACTCAAAATGTTTGAGTGCTTTTTGTAAGTCAAAGTAGCTTTAACCCACACCTCCAATCTGGTTTCATTAATTGGGCTAAGGGGTTCACATACTTTTTCCTACCTACTATGTTAACGTTTGAATGATGTATTCAATATGTACAAGAACAATACAATGATAATTTGTGTGTTGTTAGTTAAAACTAATTGTGTTTGTTCATTATTGTAACTGTACGATGAAGTTTAAACCCAATTTTAAGACAAATTTATACATATATGCAGGTAATTTTCAAAGGGTTCACATACTTTTTCTTGCCAATGTATATGTGTGTTAGAGGTGTTTGTGTGTATTAATTGTATTCTTTTATTATAGATATTTTGTGTTGAGTGATTAATTTGTACATATACTTTATGGATCATTATTCTCTGGTTGTAGATTGCGGTGGTGGGAGTGATTCTGTGTGTCTTCATAACTCGTCTTCTCTCCAGATCAAGTCCTTTGACTCCATCAACTGTCCATCCACTCACAGTAGATCCTCCAGACACAAGTACAACCAGTACCGCAGTCTGGTGAGCATCACAACTACTCTGAATCAAAAAGAACCAGTCAGAATTTCAACTTTAATGTTGTGATTGTGCGATAAGTGATACTTTATTGAGGGCTGTTCACACTGAACATGTTTTTGTGTCTGGCTGCACTGTTTTTAAATTGTTTTGCCATGTTTAGATGTGCTAGACAACACATGTCTTTGACCATTGCGCCACGTCTTGTTTTTCATCATCTCATTCAGGAGCACCTTGTTTTTAGGATGCTGTGTCAAGTTAAAATGAACTTTTAAAAAACACATCTTTTGCCACTTGCATTCTGTTCTATCCGTTGTGCTGTGTGTAACCTTTTTTCAGCACAAGAAATCATTCAGTCTGAACGGCACCAAGTGTTCACTGACCATTACAACAGTTAACATGGATTTATACTGACACCTATCGTTGTGGATGTAGAATTACGCAAAAGCAAACATTTTTTTTGTTACTGATACCATTGTTGAAATAACTTATTCACAGGTGTGTTTTCTTTCCTATGTTTAATCCATTCCACAACCAAAATTGCCTGATAAATGGGGGTTACCAATATAAAGTAAGTTTTTTTTCAGCTGGTCATCTAATCTCAACATGGATGACACCATGAAGTCAGACCCCCTCCTTGTGTAGACAACATTTTTTAGGTTTTTATAGGCCACTGATGTAAGTGAATATAAATGTGATATCTAAACATATTTCTTATTTACCTAACATAAATCTTATTTAATTATTTGGGACAAAACATTATTTACTTATTTATGAAAAATATATTTAGTGCACCTTAAAATTGAGACCTCAGATATTTGAAATTCCCAACCCCCATTTGTTTGTATTTTTCTGTCTATCTCTCCCTAGGACATGTCTGAAAGCAGTGGCCTTCAGGTGCTGGTGAAAGCAAAGTTTAACTTCCAGCAGACCAATGAGGATGAGTTGTCCTTCAGTAAGGGTGACATGATCCAGGTGACACGGCAGGCAGACGGTGGCTGGTGGGAAGGGACTCTCAATGGCAAAAGCGGCTGGTTTCCTAGCAACTATGTCAAAGAGATCAAAGGCTATGGTTTGTGTATATCACTTTGAAACTTTGAAAAGGTTTTGCTACAGCTTATGTGGTTATTAACCCAGACAATGCCTTATAGGCTGCCATGGAAAAGAGAACAGAATAATATAGACTCTCCTGCAAAACCAGGCAAGTGAAATTAACTATAGTTTCAAATACACCATGGACTGCCAATACAAACAGAGGAGAATATGAGAGAATTGTTAAGAGCTTTTTTAAACTCCATTTACCTGCTGACTTTTGTGAACTAGTGCCAACATAATATGTTCATAAACAACCTGCAGAGTGTGTATATAGACAAGTAATATCACCCGACTTCTACAGACATCTGTATTTTGGGCTTTAATCATTGTAGCGCTCTTAGAAATATGTGGGTCATTTTAAAAGCCAAATTTTATATGGTTAATACGTGGCATTATGAGTTAAGCATGTGAAATGGACTCATGTGTCCATTAAAATGGTGATTAAAACAGGACTTACAAGATTAAGTAAACTGTGCCAGAAGAGAACTGAATGGCTGCTGTGCACAAAATCTAAAAACATGGAGATTATTATTAACATTACAGTCACAGCAGAGAGAAATGATAGAAATAACAAACAAAAAAAATAGGCGAGGAAAAGGCCAAGACGGAGCGACAGTGCGAGAGAGAACAATAAGCTCACTCACCGGTTCTCTGATGTGCCATCGCGCAGTCCTCGATCACTCACTCCTCCACCCTCTCAGGCGGACGACAGCCGCTCCTCCTCGGGCGAACCAGAGTCAACCTCCGACCCCCAGCGGACAGAACGCCCCTCCGCTTTTCTGGCGGCACATTGGAACACTCCTCCGCCCCTGGCAGCGACTCCATCACTCCAGGCGGTCGGGGAGTCCCAATTCTCCTCGCCTCGCAGACGGTGGCCGTTCCCCGCATCCGGGCGGTCGGGCTACTCTGTCCCCCGGTGGATGGCAGCGGCGCACCCCTGGGTGGACGGCAGTGTTGAAGACTCTACGTCGGCATCCCTCCTCCTTCCCAGGTTTCAGCACCAGTGTTGTAAGGGCATTTAGATGAGCAAGGAGGAGGCGAGAACCGTCTTAACAATATAAATAATATTTAATTAAATAAAAAGACACACACAAACACATACAGGGCAGCTGCCAGTAATTCTCTCTCTCTCGAACGGTCATCCTTGGCAGCCTTTATCCCTTGTGCGCCCCCATTAGGCTGATTTGGGACCGGGCGTGGACTGTTCCAGCCCGGCCCCGCCCTCCTCCACTCTACACAAACATAAATGGCATATACACCCCATGATGCCAAACAGATACTTCCTATGTAGGTGGAAACAGCCTTTTTGTGTATTCAGCCCAGCTTGAATGGAAATACTTTAGCATGGCATCACTGAACATCCAGAGCTGACCAGGAAGGAAACTATATCTACAAAGACAGGAAGTGCAGCAGCCAGAAGACCTTTATTCCCCTTTCCTCAAAATATGGCTCCACACTCCCATTTCATTCAAAACTTTAAGCTTCATTTGCGAACCAGACTCACTTATATGATTTACTAGTATTAAGTGCATGAGAGTAGTAGACAGTAATGTTATATTAGGATATGCATTATATCTCACAAATGGGTTCAGTTATGGCAAGGGGAGTGGCATGGTGTTCTTGATAGCACCATTTTGGTAGGGTTCATATTTATATGATTATACATGATTAAAACTTAACCACTGAGTGCTTTCCTGTGCATAACTTGCACCACAATGCTAGGGTGTTATTGATGGTTGCTAAGAAATGGTTTGATGCAGTTGCTAGGGTCGTCTTGATGGTTGGTAGGTGGTTGCTCTTTGGCCCAAGTCAAAAGCGTCCACTCCCAAGTCCCTGATAAATTCTAGTCACTAGATATGGCTCAGTTTCCTCCTTTAATGCAAGTCTATGAGAAAATTTTCCTGTTTTAGTATTCAGCAGGCAGCAAGTTGAATTGCTTAAGTTATTGGCATTAAAAGTAATAGCACACCTCTTCTTATCAAGCTGTGTGATTTCGGGTATCATTTATATTCATAGCACAAACTTAAACACAAAGTATACTTTTGATTGGAATGCTTAGAACGGAGGTTGGCAACCTTTTTTGTTGTTGTTGTTGTTGTTGAGGTCTAAGAGAAAACAAAGAGAAATACCACATTTCAATCAATGTAAGAAAAACTGGTAAGAATGAACATCTTGCTTATGATCCTAACCTGAAGAGAGGAATATGTTGTAACGTGTTCCTGTAATCTCAGATCTCCCCCTCTGGGTATCTAAATCTAATATTCCTTCCTGACTGTTCACTGTGGGAGAGGTGTACTTTAATATTCAATCTCACAGAAACAAAATGATTCCAGATGTTGACCCTCCTTTTGTTGTGTTTCTCTCTCAAACAGACAAACCTGTGTCTCCCAAGTCTGCATCACTGAAAAGTCTGCCCAAGGGCTTTGAGACTGCTAACGTCTGCAAGACATACTATAATGTGGTAAGGGAGATGTGCTGTAGCTCTGCATTGTTGGTGTTGGCATGTAACTCTTCCCACATGGAACGAGTTGATTATTTATGATGTATGTGGTGGAAGAGATGCTTCTTGGGAACTTGTGTTGTACAGATATTTCCCTAAACAAATAAGTACTCAAACACCTACCCACCAATGTGTACTTGACAAATAAGATTATTCTTCTGATACATGAGCATATCATTTTCAAATGAGTTGTTTAATAATATGATTCACAGGTTTTTGATTATAGAGTCTCAGTGGAAAGCAAATGTTTTGGCTCCAACTAATGATTATCTAATGCGGCTTTAATAATATAAGCTTTCGTTTTTAATAAACCATCTCGAAGTCTGTGTGTGTGGACTGTCCCCTTAGCCGTTTGGACACTGAACTGCACACCTGAAATGTTTGAACAGGGTGATGTGTTATGGATTCTTTTGCTTTTAACTATTAAGAGCATATTCACAGTATACTTGGGCTATACTTATCCACATTAATCCAGATACATTTGAAAGAGGCTCCACACGGCCTTTATCAAATGTTTTCCAAAAGTTTCTTGTCCACACTAAAACATATAAAAACTCTTAAATCCCCTTACTGCGCATGCGAAAAATTGCCATTCTATGTACGGTGTGAAACGCACCAGTCCACAACGTCCTGTCGCATTTGAAAGAATGTATTGTGAAGGTTGTACAGCGTAACATTTATGTTTAACAATGCTATTAAAGTGAATAACAGGCACAACAATGGGACTACAGCGTGGGCTGCCATCTTGATTGTTTTGGGTTGAATGGATCCCATGACTGCATCACTTGACAACAAATACGTCATCATTTTCAGATATCTCCATATTTCCCTCTCCACTCTACGAAGACAGTGTTTTTAAATGTATCCACTTGGGAGGCCTTTTTTGAAAAGCTCAATTTTTGCTGTCAAAATTGCCTCAGTCTAGTCGGAAGGCCAAAAAGTAGAGAGAAAGACCTTAAGGCCACGTCAACACTAATACATTTAATAGCACATCTTTTTCTCTACGTTTTGGCCTTCCTTCCACACTGAGACTGTATTTTATGTCCTGCGAAAATAAATCTTTTCGAAAACGCTCTCCCAATTGGATAAATTTGAAAACGCGGTCCGTTGTGTGGACAGGGAAAACTGACATTTTCCAAAACAATGACATATTTGTTGTCATGTGATGCAGTCATGTGAACCCAAACAATCAAGATGGCTGCCCATGTTTTAGCGGCATTGTTGTGCCTGATATTCACTTTGAAAGTGTTGTTAAAGATAAATGTTACTTTGTACAACCTTCACAATGCATTCCTTCAAAGGCGACGGGAAGTTTACTCGGAATTGCTGTCCGGCAGCAGAACACAAGGACAATTGCATTTCACATCGTACATGGAAACGACGAAGGTCCACGCTTATGTTTTTTCCCCCGCATTTGCAGTAAGGGGATTTAAGAGTGTACAGAAGTTTCAGAGTGGGCTAGCAATTTTTTGGAAAATGTTTGAAAACACCATTTAAAAATTTTAATGTGGACATAGCCTGAGAATAATTTTTCCATTATTGTCGTTGTTGCGACAATATGGATCATTTTGAGGAATATGCCTAATATTAAAGAAAATGTTTAGCACTGAAGTAAAATATTTTTTCTTTACAGTTTAAAATACTATATTAGTTAAACTAGGACTGGATGATAAAACTATGTAGATTTTTATTTAAAAAATGTTTTTTCAATTATTTATAATTATTCAATATTTTTGTTCTACATCTGGACGATCGGATCAAATAACTATCGCAAGCAGTTTGGTAAATTTCACACACAACTGACTAACTAAATCTCAGTCATGAAATCAGCTGGGTAGGAAGTATTAGCTGGCTAGTGACTACCTCGCCCTGTTGTCATGTGAACCAGAAGGGCTCTCTGTGAATCAGTAGTGAGGCTCAGCAAGCTAGCTAGCTATCTGGTTAATATGATATCATTGTGTATCAAACAAGACAGCACTGACAATGCAATACAGCTATCAACTGAACACAACAATAACTCCGACAGCAACACCATTGCTGTTTTATTTATGTTCTGTTAAGTTTAATAATTTAATTGAAAAGAGGCCACACACACCTTATGTAAAATTAAATCCCAAAGTGAGCATACTTCTTGAACTTCAAATTAAAAGGCAGCGTACCATGTGGATTTTACGTGTAAATAAACATGTTATGATTAATTCATTCTTGAGGTCCAACAGACATGTGGAATGCATTTTCTCCTCCATTGATGGTATGAAATGTATATTGTGATAAATATCTATGTCGAACGATGTAAAATATGGTGATAATATTTTTGGCCATGTCGCCCAGCCCTAAATTAAATGTTGAAATGGTGTCTTGTGAGGACATTATATTCATTCGAGAGGTTTTTGGAAGCAGTGCTGTGTCCAGTTTTCTTAGTCTTTGCTTTAGTCTAATCCTAAAATGTATAGTCGTTTAAAGGCTTTAATCTGGCTTTTAAAACCTGGACAAACTAGAGTTAGAGTAATAATCTCAGTTTAGACACCCACTAGCAAATGCTGCTAAGAGCTGTGTTTTATTTGAAGTCAATAATTAAGAGATCCACAAGTACAAAATTAAATTAATGACAAGCATATATTACATCTTTGAAAGGAAGTTTATCTATCTGTAGAGTTGTGTGTGGGTGGTTTATGAGGACATTTTTGTAGGTTATAAACTGGTAATTACAAGGGTATTATGCTATAAATGTGGTTTATCAGGACATTTCTAGTGTCCCCATAATTAAAATCGCTTAACAAACTAAACAACGTTTTTTTAACCCTAACCCTAAATGCAGAAAGTATTTTGTGAGGGTTAGGATTAGGGGATAGAATCTATAGTTCGTACAGTAAAAAAATAATTATGTCTATGGAGAGTCCTCATAAGGATAGCCGCACCAGTGTGTGTGTGTGTGTGTGTGTGTGTGTGTGTGTGTGTGTGTGTGTGTGTGTGTGTGTGTGTGTCATGGCCTTTATTGTGCTCCATTTCCTGTCTCAGCAGCCTCCCTCTGAGCTGCTACAAACCCAGTGAGCCGTTAATGTTAACGTGTGTACATAGCTATAATTTGAGGACAAATATATATATAAATATATACCCAGAAGTTGGGTAAATCTGTCAATATTAACTTATTAGGGATGTCTTCATTTTTTTAATGATAAATAATGTTAAAAAATAATAATAAATAAATATATATATATATATATGTGTGTGTGTGTGTGTGTGTGTGTGTGTATATATATATATATATATATATATATATATATATATATATATATATATATATATATATACACACACACACACACACAGAAAATTGATTTAATCAATTTTGGAATAAGGCTGTAACATAACAAAATGTGGAAAAAGTGAAGCTGTGAATACTTTCCAGATGCACTGTGTGTGTGTGTATATATATATATATATATATATATATATATATGAATGTGATCTCTGTGATTTGGATGTGGCATGATTGTTGGTCTCCAATATATTGTAATTTAGAGCATTTATTTGCAGAAAATGACAACTAGTCAAAATGACAAAAAAGATACAGTGATTTCTGACCTTGAATAATGCAAAGAAAACAAGTTCATATTAATTTATAAACAACACAATACTAATGTCTTAACTTAGGAAGAGTTCAGAAATCAATATTTGGTGGAAAAACCCTGATTTTCTATCATCGGTTTCATACATTGGCATGCTCTTTACCAGTCTTTCACATTGCTGTTGACTTTATGCCACTCCTGGTGCAAAAAATCAAGCAGCTCGGCTTTGTTTGATGGCTTTCCAGAGGTTTTCAGTGGGGTTCAGGTCTGAAGATTGGGCTGGCCATGACAGAGTCTTGATCCGGTTGTCCTCCATCCACCCATTGTTGACCTGGCTGTGTGGCATGGAGCATTGTCCTGCTGGAAAAAAACAATTCACAGAGTTGGGGAGCATTGTCAGAGCAGAAGGAAGCAAGTGTTCTTCCAGGATAACCTTGGATGTGGCTTGATTCATACGTCCTTCACAAAGACAAATCTTCCAGCCTGTCTGAAGCACCCCCAGATCATCACGATATATATAATATTTAAGCAATATCGCAAGAGTGTGATATGGACCTACATCAGCACTGCTGTGATTCGGCCGCAGGCACGAGGCCGTAGGCAATCACAGCAGTGCTGATGTAGGGCCGTATAGCATGATTACGAGTGTGATATTGCTTATATACAACAGTTCAATGAACAAGTACATTTTTTAACATTTGGAAATACTGAGTACTGTCATAACAAATGCATTTGTGCATGGAATTATTTTCTTACGCGGCATATCAGAATCTGCCATTGCTGGTTCAAAACAAATAATGCGCCCAAGCCTTGGTTAGTAAATCAAAAATGTCACTTCAGAAATAGTATCATGGCTTGTAATGTTTCTAATAAGTTATTGGATAAACAAGGATGTGTGGGTGTGAGTGAGTGAGAGAGAGAGTGAGAGAGAGAGAGAGAGAGAGAGAGAGAGACTGAGCATGTGCGATCACCTGTTGCCACTCCCAAACAGAGATGCTGTCAGCTTTCTGAAGATCAGCTTTCTCAGTGGAAAAATAGCGTCCAAGCGGGAGAACTTCTCCCTATTTCACGGAAGCTGGTGCACAAGAGACAATCACTATAGAAACCGCAATGTCCTCTGCCCTTTCAAACAGCATCCATTGTGTAATTAATCAGTCTGTTGTGTCTCTCAACTGTGATGAGCTGTAATGCTGAAGTTCGTTTAAAGCTATTTCCTAGCTTTAGTAGTAATACAAGCAATCATGAAGAGCTGTTGTATGTAGACGTGGATTGACTTCACGTCACCTAACTGTCTCATATTACACACAAAAATTATCTTTTGCCACCTCTTGCTGGCATATGTAAAAAAAAAAAAGAAAAAAAAAAGACATATGCACTGCTCTTACACTTTAGTTTAGAACAGCATGAACACAAGCGGAGTGATGCACACAGTGAAGCGTTGGAGTGCTCATGGAATGTCTCTCGTCCAAACAGATTCGAGGACCGGAACTAACTGGTGTGTGTGTGTGTGTGTGTGTGTGTGTGTGTGTGTGTGTGTGTGTGTGTGTGTGTGTGTGTGTGTGTGTGTGTGTGTGTATATATATATACACACACAGTACTGTGCAAAAGCTTTAGCCACCTAAGATGTTTCACCATTTGTCTTAAGGTGGTTATTTATATCTTCAGCTTTAGTGTGTCAATAGGAAAAATACATTTTAGACTCACAAACATTACTTTTGCAACTAGAAAAGATTAGAATAGAAGAACAGGGCACTCTGTAAGAAATGGCATTGCCCCCACAGAGATCCCCACCGAACATCGAGTCAGTCTGGGATTACACGAAGAGACAGAAGCAAGTGAGACACTAGTGCTGTTATGCTGTGGTGCAATATATTGGAGGTGGAGATAGAAGAAGTGTGTGTTTGATCCTCTATTTTCACATTCATATGTAAATCTGTTGTTATGAATGTCTGTCTGTATTTAGTTCTCCGTTCTGCCTCATGTAGACCTGATGTGCGTGCGTGTGTGTGTGTGTGTGTGTGTGTGTGTGTGTGTGTGTGTGTGCGTGCGTGCGTGTTTGTGTCCGGACTGCAATGTAATATAGGTCATCCTTTCCATCTCATTGACTCTTGGGACAGCTGCGCCAGAGGCCCTGCGCTGTCTCTGTCTGTGTGTCTGTGTTTTGTGTGATGAATCAGATAGTTGCTGTTTTCGTGAGAACGTGTAGTAGCTGTCCACTGGCCAAACGTCTCTTCAAGACTGATCTAAAGCAGACTGGCCATAGAGTCGCCCACACACTGTGTGTGTATTTTTCAGGGTGAGAGGGTTCAGGGTCTATCAGAGTTCAGGTGTCAGGTAATGAATGCTTATACAACTGTCTATGACGAATTGATTTATTGAGACATCTCTGGATTATGGGATGCATTCACTGAGGTCAAACGGCTATGCTCAACCAGGAAAGTTCATACTCAAACTTAAATTAGTCTGAAATCAGGCAGTTTTATATCATGGAATAACTGGCCCCATTCTGTCATCTCTCTGTGTTTGTTCTTCATTCTCTCTCAGTATGCCTGCAGTGTTTTAACTGAATGTTGAAATGGACTCTTGAAATATCTAGATTCAAACAGAGAGAAGAGTTTTTTGGTCTACTTTTATTTGATATGATAGATGTAAAAGCATAACGTGAAGGCATTTTACTTTTCATCTCAATATGTTTATATACATTTACATTATTCTTTTGACTAGGGCTGGGCAATATATTAAATATTTATGATCTAATCTCAATGATTTCGCTGACGTTATAAAACAATTAAGCAATATCGAGAATATTTTAATGTGCTTTTTATTTGGTCATTAATTATCATACAGAGTGCATCAGTAGACTAATTCTAACTTCATGGCTGCACAATTAATCCTAATAACACCAAAATGGGGATGTGGTCATTTACCATTATAAAACTTCAAAAGGATGCATTTAAAGATGGATAAACATGGTCTGTGTGCAGTTTAGACAAATCGGGCGACAAGTTGTTCTGTGTACAGGCGGGGCTCATGTTTTTAGCGCTTTTAGAGCCGTTTAGATGCATTTTTAGGTGAGGTTCAAGCATTCAGGCAATTCAACTCTTTTGCAAACCCCTACAAGTAATTACAAATCTGCAAAGGCGGCACAGTATAACAGAAAAGGAGATGACAAATGGGGCAGATGGGGCGGTCACACTACAATTTGGGCTCTATTTGCTCCCATTCAAATGCATCCGAATGTGGGAGACCGGAAACACAAGCTCACGCAAAGAAATTTTGTGTGATGCTGCGTTCCAAATCTCAAGCTTGGTGAAACCTGAGCTGCGAATCTGGATGATGAGAGGACTTGTTTTTAAATCGCTTTGAAGTGTCAGTTTTTGCAATAATTATGCAATTAATAAACATTATGCTGAATATTAGATTATTTGGTAAATATTATTTACTAAAACCAGAAATCCTCCCGTGTGACATCATAAGCTGATCGGTTACATGGTACGAAAATGTTTTGCTTGTTCAAAGCCTTGTGACCGCCCATGAACATTGTAAACTACAAACTGTAGTTCCTGTAGTAGAAACTACAAATTTCAGTGTCAAAATCACAGCTCCAATTGAAGTATCAAAATAAAAGCTCCAATTGGAGAGGTGTCAAAATAAAAGCGCCAGTTGGAGAAGTGTCAAAATAAAAGCTCCAGTTGGAGAAGTGTCAAAATAAAAGCTCCAATTGGAGAAGTGTCAAAATAAAAGCTCCAGTTAGAGAAGTGTCAAAATAAAAGCTCCAAGTAAATAAGACAGAAATTTTACTATTATATATTACAAATCTAATACTATCCAAATATTAATGATAAATTATGATTATATTCAAAAAATTTAACTTGACTGGGTCCCACATTAATAATATGGTATTATGCGATATTCAATCGTTTTTGCACACCTTGTTTATTCTCCAAAAACGTTTTAGTAAAAATATATATAATGTAAATAATGCTTTTTATTAAGCTACTGTGTGTATTCAATATAAATATAAAAAGCGTATCAATGAAAATTATTAAATCTCATCATTTCATCATTTAGTGAAAAACTGGGTAACAAGCCTTTATTATTTTAAATAGATTATTATTAAATACCTTTTAAAATATTGAATCTTCTTGGCTACAATGGCTGTTGGGATGAAATAATGGTTTATGTTATTTTGAGCTAGTTCAGAGCAAATCAATTGAATCGATTGAACAATGTAAACATAATTAATTTGTTACAAGAGGAGAAAGTCACCTTTATATGAACTAATTGATTATTCCCTTTCTATTCTAATTCTTTCACACTGTATAATTTATTCTGACTATGAATGATATACATAAAGTTAATCTGTTATCTCTGTAAACTGTAGCTAATTATGAATTGGTTTCTTCTCTTATGTCAAGCATTATGTCACTTCTTAAATTGAGTTTAATCTCTCTGGTAATTCTTGTCATTTGTGCAGGTGGTTCAAAATATTGTCCAGACAGAAACGGAGTACTGTAAAGAGCTGCAGACTCTCCTCTCGACGTATCTAAGAGTGTTACAGCCCACTGACAGGTAAGTGCACACACAGATGGTCCTTTATAACTAAAAAGAAGAGGAATATTGGCTGCATCTGGATTCAGTCATTCTCTCTCTTTCCCTCTCAGGCTCAGTGTGTCAGATATCAGTCACATCATGGGCAATCTGGAGGAGATCAGCTCTTTCCAGCAGACACTGGTACATTCACTGGAAGAAAGTGTCAAGTAAGAGTTTTATACATTTATACAATCTCTCACACATTCTCAATCGGTCCACAGCGACATCTAGTGATAGTTAGTGTGAAGGTCTCTGAAATGTCCTGAAGTACTACCTTGAAATTGTGTTGATAAATTGTTTGGTTAATCTAGTGATCTGCCCCAGAATGTCTTATATTGTGGTAATTTAAATCTAAGAAATGAGTCATATAATTAATATACACTCACCTAAAGGATTATTAGGAACACCTGTTCTATTTCTCATTAATGCAATTATCTAATCAACCAATCACATGGCAGTTGCTTCAGTGCATTTAGGGGTGTCGTCCTGGTCAAGACAATCTCCTGAACTCCAAACTGAATGTCAGAATGGGAAAGAAAGGTGATTTAAGCAATTTTGAGCGTGGCATGGTTGTTGGTGCCAGACGGGCCGGTCTGAGTATTTCACAATCTGCTCAGTTACTGGGATTTTCTTGCACAACCATTTCTAGGGTTTACAAAGAATGGTGTGAAAAGGGAAAAACATCCAGTATGCGGCAGTCCTGTGGGCGAAAATGCCTTGTTGATGCTAGAGGTCAGAGGAGAATGGGCCGACTGATTCAAGCTGATAGAAGAGCAACTTTGCCTGAAATAACCACTAGTTACAACCGAGGTATGCAGCAAAGCATTTGTGAAGCCACAACACGCACAACCTTGAGGCGGATGGGCTACAACAGCAGAAGACCCCACAGGGTACAACTCATCTCCACTACAAATAGGAAAAAGAGGCTACAATTTGCAAGAGCTCACCAAAATTGGACAGTTGAAGACTGGAAAAATGTTGCCTGGTCTGATGAGTCTCGATTTCTGTTGAGACATTCAGATGGTAGAGTCAGAATTTGGCGTAAACAGAATGAGAACATGGATCCATCATGCCTTGTTACCACTGTGCAGGCTGGTGGTGGTGGTGTAATGGTGTGGGAGATGTTTTCTTGGCACACTTTAGGCCCCTTAGTGCCAATTGGGCATCATTTAAATGCCACGGCCTACCTGAGCATTGTTTCTGACCATGTCCATCCCTTTATGGCCACCATGTACCCATCCTCTGATGGCTACTTCCAGCAGGATAATGCACCATGTCACAAAGCTCGAATCATTTCAAATTGGTTTCTTGAACATGACAATGAGTTCACTGTACTAAAATGGCCCCCACAGTCATCAGATCTCAACCCAATAGAGCATCTTTGGGATGTGGTGGAACGGGAGCTTCGTGCCCTGGATGTGCATCCCACAAATCTCCATCAACTGCAAGATGCTATCCTATCAATATGGGCCAACATTTCTAAAGAATGCTTTCAGCACCTTGTTGAATTAATGCCATGTAGAATTAAGGCAGTTCTGAAGGCGAAAGGGGGTCAAACACAGTATTAGTGTGGTGTTCCTAATAATCCTTTAGGTGAGTGTATATGAATATATGGTGTGATTTAGCTATACCTTCATGAAGGGTTAGGTTAGGGTTCGAGGGTTAAACATTACTTGCTTTGTGCTCAGAGTCTTGACATTAATTTAATACTGGTGTGTCTGCAAATATCATATATGTCATATATTTGAAATATATCAGATATATATAAAAAGTTATAATTTCATAAGCAATTTTTTACTATACAAATCATGTTAACAAAGACTGACAAACAAACGAACATTATATTAGATAAACGATTTATTTTGTAACGTTGACTAATTACAGTTTCTTTATCCTGGTTTGTTGCAGATTCATGGTTAGCTTGTGATAAATGTTTACGTTTATTAATGCACAGTATGAAGGTCATGTCTATAATGCATTATTTCTAAACAACGCTGGTTTTATTGTGTTGAGCAGAGTTCCAGAGAGTCAACAGAGATTAGGAGGCTTCTTCCTGTCTCTCGTCCCTCAGCTGAGGGGCTTGTACGTGACCTACTGCTCAAACCATCCATCTGCTGTTAACGTCCTCACACAACACAGGTACAAAACATAATGCAATATAACACAGGTACAGGTATACACACCTACAGACACACACACTACATAGATCATTAGATTTTTACAGGTACTTTTTATTGATTTTTAACCATTTAGCCTTCATCTACACCCTTTAAAATATATTCCTAATGACATCAGCATCTGTTTATGTGTGTATGTTTTCAGTGAGGAACTAGGGGAATTTATGGAAAGTAAGGGTGCGAGCAGCCCTGGAATTCTCACACTCACCACAGGCCTTAGCAAACCCTTCCTGAGACTGGAAAAATACACTACACTACTCAAAGAAATGGAGCGACACATGGAGGTACCGATCTGTGTGTGTGCACAGATGTAATATATTTAGGGCTGTCAGTCGATTACATTTTTTAATCCTGATTAATCGCAGATTTTGAAAATGCTGTAATTTGATATATACTTATTTTTCTTTCAAAATGAATTTATTGCCATCTTAGGAAACAAAACAATATGTAACAATATAATGCTTATTTAACATTTTCCAAACAAAGCCTTCCCAAACGTAAAGATAGAAATAAACTAAAATATCAACTATACAAGTGTCATTAAACTTTTCCCAAAGTCTAATTGGGAGGTTGACTTATTGAAAGAATTAGTTACCCATAGGTTGAGTATTTATTCATATTTTCATTTATTCATAGTTTTACATCTCATAACATTATTTATGCATTTGCAACTGCTGTGGAAAAGCATTTATTCCTGTTCTGTGAAAATGCACCTAATTGTCACAAATGCAGCTTCTGTGCCACCTTTGCTGTGTAAAGATGGCTTTAGTCCCCATAGGTGTAGGATTCATTGCAGTTGGCATTAAATCTCTTAAATGTTCATCCTCCACAATATGAATCTGCTGGTAGACTGTGACTATCCACTTTCCTTCAGCAATCCTGAAGTTGCGTTCATGATTCGCGTCAGAGCGTCAATGCCAGCGTCTTGCGCCGCTTTGAACTCAACGGGAAGAACGAAGTGATAGTTAAGTCTTGGCATGCTTCAGTGGTAATTAAAATGCGCTGACAATGCTTGATTTCTACAAGTTCCATCCAATTTGTTTGTCTAAAACATTGTATGTAACTAATCTTTTTATGAATATTTTACAACCAGCTTGGAGCAAACAAATTGCCGAACCTCGTCGCTATTTTTAATGCAATGAGAATATAACAGGAACATTGAAAAACATATGAATGTACATTTAAGACAAAAAACATAAGCAGACTTTCAAAAACAGACCTGGTTTATGTTTGCAGTACCGAGGTTTCATGAACTACTGCTATTTATTTTTAAGTATATCATGTTCTGGGTGTGTATCAGCTGCGTGTCCAATGTCAGTGTTTACCAGTTGATTAGCAGCACCAACATGCTGGATAGAGCAGCCGCAGTGACTCTGTGAAAAATGACAAAAAGCTCTTTTCTCATTGGTCAGTCAGTTTTCATCGCAGTACAAAGAAAAAAAGTCAGACCACTGTCCCTAAAAAAAAAACATTGGATTGTCAGCAGACGATTGTCGGACCCGCTGTGAATAGCGCCATCGGAATGCATTGTTACTGTTCAAAAGCTTGTTCGGAACGAACAATCGCACCGAAAAAACAGGGTTTGGTGTGAACAGGCCTTAAGAGTTCATTTCTCCATCATTTTATCACTGACAGGGAAGTGCTGTTGTGGTGTGTGTGTCAGTGTAATGGCCCCTTATTTTTATGTATGTGATTAATTGCGTTTAATTTGATTAAACGGCATGTCGTGATTAATTAGATTAAAAGTCAGATTTACAGCCCTAAATATAATATAATATAACATAATGTAATATAGTGAATTAAAACACTCATGTTCTTCCTCTGCTCTGTGCAGGAGATCCACCTTGACCGTCCAGACATTCAGAAGAGCATGGCAGCATATAAAAATCTCGCTGTGAGTCTTTTGCACATTTTAAAAACCAACATCACCAATTAAATGTTGATTTGTTCATCTTGTATTATTATTATTATCAGATTGTAATGCTGTACATATTTGTGTGTGTCTGTCATGGCTGCAGGCTCATTGTCAAGAAGTGAGGAAGAGGAAGGAACTTGAGCTGCAGATTCTGACAGAGTCAATTCGTGGTTGGGAAGGGGAGGGAATTAGGACCCTGGGCTCTGTTCTCTACATGTCACAGGTCCTCATTCAGAACCATGGCACTGAGGTAAATGTTTCAACCCAACTGCAATGTTTTAGCTAAATCCGCTAGGGTCTTTTAATAAAGGTTGACACCTTGGCTGTTCGCAGTCATTTTTGATCGTATACAATACAGGTCTAACTTTTTTTAAAGAAATTATTATGTTTCCCTTTTCCCTGAAATCATAACAACTATGCACTTCTTTGGGGATTTTATGCTATTTAGATCTTATTAACCTGTACATTTCTCAATTACCCCATTCATTTGCGTTATGTTGACTTCTCTTCAGTAAAAACCTTCACTTCTATGATTTGAAACATGAAGAAAATACGAGAATGTGTCATATATTAGGGACAGATCGCTGACATCTGCTGTGGAAAAAAAAGAACGATTACAAAACTTGAAAGTCATGACAGTAAAAACCAGTAGATGTCTGCAGAGACTGTGTGGGCTGATTGCTTGTTTTAACTTAATTTTAGGTCATCTAATTTTGCCATAAGATTAGATTATCACAAATTATATATTTAGACATTCTCAAACTTATTTGTCAAAGTTTGGAATTTAAAAAAAAATCATTTTGAAGTGTTTTTTGCAATAATGCCACATTATTATGTTTACAGTCAAACCTTATGGAGGACCAGGAGTGCCACTTAAAAATAAAATGAAGATTCAATATATCAGTTTAATAATTCAAACATAAAAATGTATATAAATAAATCACTTTTAAATGGACAAATTAATAGACATGGTGCATGTTACATTTACAAGCAGGAGACAGGCGAAAGGTGATTGGTTGCTCCCACGTGTGTACTGTCCAATAGCATTTTTTAACTCGATTGACAAATGGATAAAGAAAAGCATTTGGCAAACCGACAAAGAAAAGCATTTGGCAAATAGATAGAGAAATGGTTTGCCAAATGCTTTAAAAAAAGCGATTTAACATGTGCCTTTAAAATGATTTATTAAAGTACTTTTTATTGTTTTATTAATCTACGTTTTAAAACGTGAATTAAATAAACAATGTTAAATGTGTCTATTTATTTATACATTTAAAATGTTTTTATTTATTTGTTGTTTTATGGTTTTATTGCAATACATTTAAAAACACGAATTAAATAAACAACTTTAAAAATGTCTATTAATTTGTCCATTTAAAAGTGATTTATTTATATACATTTTTATGTTTGAATTATTAAACTGATATATTGAATCTTCATTTTATTTTTAAGTGGCACTCCTGGTCCTCCATAAAACCTGACCATAGAGTTACAAAGAGAAAACACAGAATAAGCAATTTGATACAAAGGATTTAAATATTGATCTGTTTCTCACCCAAAGTGATTGTATCGCTTCAGAAGACATATTTTAAAACACTTGAAAATTTCTTCTAGAAATCTTAATTTGTGTTCAGCAGAAGAAACTCATACACATCTGGGATGGCATGACAGTGAGTAAATGATGAGAGAATTTTCATTTTTGGGTGAATTTTCCCTTTGTTACTATAACAGAAAGATGCAGTGTTTTGTCTAGAAGGTGCGGCTCCCAGACCTAAGCATAGACATCAAAGAGTCAGACTTTGCTTTTGTTTCATGTGTGTTTGTGTGGGAATGTTTTGCACTCTGGATGTTTTAAAGTTTCACCTCTTCATTTCTGTGTGTGTTTTGTTTTGTGGCTGATTTATTGATTGCATTCAACAAATCTTAAAAAACAAATAGCTCTGTGCTATGGTGTCTCCCATTTATTTCCTATGTGTCGCTTTTTATTTTCTACGACCGCTTAGACTCATCTAATCAAGTCCTATTTTTTTTTTTTGGATGTACCGATTGGAAGTCTAGGAAAAGTAAGCAAGTCTTGTACCACTCAGATAAAAAAAATGACCGAACAGCCCAGGAAGGTTAAATGCTTAAGGGGGTCGTTCACCCATCCACCCATCCATCCATCCATCCATCCATCCATCGTCAACCGCTTATCCTGTGTACAGGGTCGCGGGGGGCTGGAGCCTATCCCAGCTGGGATCGTTCACCCAAAAATGAAAATTCTGTCATCATGTACTCGCCCTCTTGTTCTTCCTAAACCATAGGAATTTCCATAGGAAAGATGTAAGGCTGAAGTTATAATTTATTTTCATTATATGAAAAAATATGCAATGAATGTGAATGGTGATATATTAGAATGCAATATTTATTGAATGATTATAAACTTCACAGAATTTGTTTACATCTTTTTCTAGGAAAAGAATGAGCGACACTTGTTGCTGTTTCCTCACATTCTTCTCATGTTGTCCACCAGCCCTCGAATGAGTGGTTTCATCTTCCAGGTAAATCCTTCACCATATTAGTATAATTAAGGGTTCCTGTAGCTCAACTGGTAGAGCATGGTGCTAGCCAAGGTCATTGGTTCGATTGCCAGTAAACACACAAACTGAAAAAATATCTAAATCCACTGTAAGTTGTTTTGGATAAAAGCATCTGCCTGCATAAATGCAAATAATTGCAAACTCATTATTTGTTTATTTCACTGTTATCTCATATTACTCAAAATTGCTGTCTTAAAAGAATAGTTCACCCAAAAATGATATGCATCAAGTGTTTGTAACTCTTTTGAAATACTGGAGTCTCATTGTCTGATTGGCTTTATACAGGGAAAACTCCCTCTAACAGGAATGGCTGTTAATAAGATAGAAGACAATGACTCGACAAAAAATGCTTTTGAAATATCTGGTAAGTTTCCCACCCAGTTACCATCATGTTTATTTAAATTAAATCATGATTGATGTTGATAGTGCACATGCTTGAGTCATAATGGTGTGTGTGTGCGCGTGTGTGTAGGAAATATGATTGAACGGATCCAGGTGATCTGTAATAACCAGAGAGATCTCCAGGAGTGGATGGACAATCTGAACCGCCAGACCAAACGCACTTCAACCAGCAATATAAAACCACAGAACACACCCTGCCATACAGTGAGAAACACACTCTCTATTCATTTAGGATATTGAAAGTCTTATCTGACTCTGTGACACATCTAGGTTAAAATTACTCTTGTATGATTATAATTGATGACTGATAATCAGTTTCAGTTACTCATCTGACCTTCTCTTATCTTCAGCTGCCTTCTCATCCGTTCACACCATCCAGACACTCAGAGAATCGAGTTCTAAGCGGATCTCCAGTCTACCACACTCTTCCTCACCTCTCTTCATACGGGACCCCACTCAGTGGAATGATGTGGGGCCCCCTTGAACCCCCTAAAACCCAAAAACCATGGAGTCTCAGCTGTCTCCGACCTGCACCACCCCTAAAACCATCAGCTGCATTGTGCTACAAAGAGGTATCATGTTGTGAGCCATGTTAATTCTGTCATCATTTACTCACCCTCATGTTGTTCCAAACCCATATGACTTTCTTTCTTTTTTCCGTGGAACACGAAATGAAAATGTTGTATTTTTTCCTGCCATATAATGAAAGTGAAAAGTGACTTCTGGCTGTCTTGGTCCATAAAGGACAAAAAACACATAAAACTGCAGTAAAAGTAGCCTATGTTACTCGCAAATTTTCTTCTGAAGCTATACGATCACTTTTTTTGATGAACAGAATGAAATTTAAGTTCACTCTCAAATCAACTCCCGTAAGCAGCACAAAATTAAATATGGTGACACATCAATAGCATCAAACCTCATTGGCTCACGCGCGTCTCGTGACCAAACATATTTGATTTGTGTGAATTAGGCCTGTTGAGATTTATTAAATAATGGTCTGATTGCAGTTATTTGATGTAACCACAGTTATGTGCACACAGTTAAATCCAATCACATTATACTGTTCATTCCTTACAAATAAGGAATGAACGGCGAGTTTAAGGGTTTCATGCAATTTCACTCTGACCGTCTTACTGAGCCATACCGCCTACCGCACTGAGTGCAGCTCCTGAAAAGCATGTGAAGATTAACTGTTTCTGAACTGGACCTGAAGTGCTGTGATGCACCTGCCATCTGTGGAGGTTCGCATTAAATTCCTGTGAAAATATAAACAAGAATTTTAGTGAATGCAAAGCACTCTGGTTTTACTTTAATTTAATGATCATTTAATGGCAAATTTAAATTTTACCGAAATTTTTCTAAAGAGATAAAAGAACGATGAAACACAGAATCTCAAAGGTCTTTCTTCATGTGAAATAAAGGCTTGTGGGTTTTAATCAGAGAGCCTTAAAGTAACACGTAAAAGTAAAGAATTTTGGATATAAATATTTTACTATTGCATAATTGTATATTATATTATAGCATATTATAGCAGATAATTGATATTTGGATTGGCTGAGTTCCAACAACAACAGTGTAAATGCAAACTGGACCAAGAATAAAGTTGAAGTATTTTAAAATGTTTTCATTGTCATTCATAAGTTTTAAAAGCCTTAAATGAAATCATGTAAAAGTTAAATATGAATAAATGACTTCTTAAGAAATGTATAAATGTATTTATAATATTATGTCTCTTTTTCAAATGTTAATTTTTTTGGTCCTCTATGGAGCTTGACATCCCAGAGTGAAGATTTATGAAGATTTTATTTTGTGTTCCACGGAAGAAAAAACATCATGTATATACTAAACAGCAGGTATATACTAATTTGAATATGAGGCACTTAGGCTTTATGTAGTTTTTGTGTTAATATTTATGTTTTATTTTGCAATGTCTTTTCAGGATCTCAGCAAAAGTCCTAAAAGTATGAAGAAGCTTCTGCCAAAACGGAAACCTGAGAGGAAGCCATCTGATGAAGAACTGGCAGTAAGAAAAAGTATGTTACATTAAAGTAAAAATGTTCTGCCACTTGAATGTTTGCCCATTTTGATGTGTTACGCATGTAATGTATGTGTGATGTATTCAGTTTTTTGTAGAGAAATTATCCAAAATGCCTTACTAGTATATACAGAAAGTAGAGGATCCATTAGCAGAATACTATTTGTATTTAGGACAATAAAATGTCTCTCTTTATTCTCACAATGTCAAAATAGCATCGTCCATTATGTTATTACTGAGATTCTTTGTGCTCCCTTCCTGTTTCTCATCAGGCACTGCAGCTCTAGAGGAGGATGCTCAGATCCTGAAAGTGATTGAAGCATACTGCACAAGTGCTAAAACACGACAGACACTAAACTCAAGTAAGACCAACCTAGACATGCCAAAAACAACCAAAGAACCAAAGAGTTTTTGTGTCTGTTTGAGTGTTTGTGTATAATGTGAAGGAACTTGGAAATCCTCTTTGCAAAACTGTGTGTCTGAGTGAAGGTAAAAAAAGATATCCAATAGTCTATCTCAAATAATCGTCTTAAATGTTTAGTTCAGCATAACATTGAAGTTCTGTGATCGTTTACAAAGCCTTATGGGTCGTTTCAAACCTGTTTGACTATGTGAGCCAGAATAACCTCAGTCACCATTTACTTTCTCGGCATCTGTTTTCCATACAGTAAAAGTAAATGGTGGCATTCTGCCTAATTGTACTATCATTTTACACAGAAGAAAGTCATATGGGTTTGGAACAACATAAGGGTGAGTAAATGATGACAGAAATATCATTTTTGGGTGAACTTCTTTCTTAATTGTATTCAGCTTAGGAACTTCTCATTCTTAAGGTCATCTGTCATGATGTTGTGGCCTTCAGCTTTAAACTGTCTGTTAACTAAACTCTTTACCAGTTTGTTGATCATTTCTGCTCTTTTAACATACATCTTTTTCTCTCTTCCTCTCCCTTCCTTCATTCTTTTGCCTTTTCACCCATTTCTCTTCTCCTTATTTTGTCCTTACCATTGTTATTGCTTTGTTATATCAAATTTCCTTTGTCACTTATAATTTATTGGACTCCCCCTCATTTGACTCTTGGTTTGGTCCATCCTCTCCCATTTGACTGGTTTGATCCCCATCCCTTATTAGCATGGCAGGGCACCGATTTGATGCATAATCACGTGCTGGCTGATGTTGACCAATCGTGTGTGGATGCCATTGGTTGCCGTAGCAGTGGATTTCCCTCTGACCAATCAGAAGACTCTGACTATGACAGTATATGGATAAATCACACTAACAGAATGGGCTCAATGTCCCGTAAGAGCTGTTGCTCGTAATTATACGTCACATGAAAATTAAAGTGCTCTTTCCTTTGCTTTTTCTTTCTTCATTGAATGTGAAGAGCCCTTGATTTCAGTGTTTAATATATAGATGCGCAATAGCTTTTATGTTATGATTTCCCTTAAACTTGCTTCCCAGATATTTCTTTTCATTGGCATGTTTTATATCTTTCTTTCTTGTTGTTTTTTTGTCATGGTGGGTGGGAATGTTCTTGTGTGTCCAGTATTCAGATGTCTGTTGGTGTGTTTTGAGACAGAGTTGTGTTCACTAATGATTATTTCAATGGTTAAAACGTTGCATATTTTAACATTGCTTTTATTAGCACAAAACCCTATATTGTAATATTAATTTAAAATTAAGTGTTTCATAACAGTGTTTTAGGGTTGCGTAGTATATTAGTTCTAATGAAATATCGCAATACCAAAACATTTATAATGGTACGATATTATCCTGATGCTAATTTCGTTACCATACTTCAGTGTGGTGCTATTAGCAAAATGTTATGGGATGTGACATTTTGTAGATGAAATCAATTACAATTTGACAATTAATCAAATAAAAATCTTAATAAGGCCAAGTGTGAGCATTAAACAGCAGAAGGATGTCATTTAATTAAACAATATGCAGTCTACACGTGCTGCATGAGAGAGGTGCAGCTGTGCTCTCTGTCATACTGTACTTCACAAAAACATACATAAACAGATTGCACGTGATGCAGCGTGTTTAGTGTATTAGCGGCTGTGAACACTCACACAAACTCTTCTCATGCTGCAAGTGAGATCTCAGCTCACGGGTATTTCAGTATTTTATTTCAAATGAGGACCTTATTAAAAACTACCACACAGGAGGAACTCAAAGATCTGTCAAAATAAAAGTTCTGTTTACGACACAAAAATATTACTATTATATAGAAAAATGTAATAGCAATAATACTTCTAAAAACAATAATAATAAATTGTTTATTATTACTAGTATTATTATTTATAATTGTTAAAAGTATTATAATGTAAGCGATCAAAAGTGTACTGAATATCAGCACGCTGAGATTCAAGCGTAACTAATCAGATTGTTTTCAATACTCTTTTCATCTTGTGAAGCTCTGTTGTGCAACATTTTATTTTACCAACATTTTTGGTTGAAAGTTAATCATTATGTTTACATTGATTAAACTTGATGTATTCATTTGATTAAACACCGTTTTAATGATAACATTTAACATTTAACAAAATACATGGAATCCAGAAAACTTCCAATGGGAAATCCAGAATTTGAAACTGCAAGACTTTTTGCCGTTCTTTTAAAAAAGTCCTTTTCTGTGTGATTTCATCAGTAATCTGAGGCTATTTATTTGTTGCCGAAATTTAGATTTATTATCGATACTGAGGTACCAGGGCTGGTATCGTACCAAAGGCAAAATTTTGGTATTGGAACAACCCTACTGTTTTTGAAGCCTTTTTGGCTGTTTTGGTTACTCCTGCCATTTTTCTAACTTCAACCACAAACAATTTCTCCAAAACCCTGCCCTCCAAAGACATGTTGGCAAAACCGATGTCACCAAATCCGAATGCAGGCAGAGAGGGTTTCTGATAGCCTTGTTTTCTAACCGCTTGTATTCCATGAGTTCCAGAGAAGACGAATTAGCTTGTAGTTGTTTTTTTTTTTAAGACCAGGGTTCCCCACGGTCATGTCAAACCTGCAAATATCAGGGATTTTTAAAATGGTGTTTCCAAGGCCTGGAAAAGTAATGGAAATTAATAAAATCTCAAAACATTGTTCTGTTTTTACTCTTCTCTAGAATATTTCATCAGCTATATATTGCCCTTGTTTAGAGTAAAACATTCTCCCAAGCCAATAGTGATGTCCAATTTGTCAGTGAATCGTTCTTTTGAGTCAAATGGTTCAGAAATTGGTCTTAATGATTTGTTAGCAAATCAGTGTGAATCAAAATGTTTTTTAAAAATCTGTATGGAGTAATCACAAATGCCTGGAAAAATTTCCTTTCACATCTGAATAGTACCCCATTCTAAAAACTTGTTTCTTTAAGAATGACATAGCCTGTAAATTAATCTGTTGATTAAAGTTTTCATTGTTACACCTCTTTCAGGCTCAAGGAAGGATTCAGGGCCACATATGCTTTTTCCTGAAGAAGAGAAAATCATTGTCGAAGAGACCAAGAGCAACGGTCAAACCGTAATTGAAGAAAGGTTAGCTTTATTTATCTATTAATTTACTATTTGTTGTATACCATGTCTCATTGTTGATTGGTTCATGATGATAATGATAAGGTCACCTCTATGTCCATTAAAGGAGTCTAGTGGATACAGTTTATGCCTTAAGGGATGAGGTACAAGAACTTAAGCAGGTGAGTCCACAAACTTTTTTTTATGTATAAAACGATGCCATTTTGTTGACTGTTGGTCAAAATCTGGTGCCGTGACCCGGATGCTTTTATTTTCCATTACCAGGACAATAAGAGAATGAAACGAACTCTTGAAGAAGAGCAAAAGGCACGGAAAGAGTTGGAGAAGACTGTCAGGAAAGTGTTAAAGAGTATGAATGACCCGTCCTGGGATGAGACTAATTTGTGAAGCTCATTGGTGCATTCATGTCTTAATGCAACACTTTTTACATGGAAACTGCTAATATTGTCTTATCTAAATGATGAATCAGTCTTAACTCCTGACCAAAAAAATATTGTAAATATTGTGACAGAAATGAACTTTATAAGGCTTTTTATTTTTACCCAACCCTTTTCAAGCCGTTTTCGTTTGCATTGCCAAGTATGTAGTTCGACCAATTTTTTAAACATTCTATAATGATAAAGAAAATTAGTCTGGACATCATTTATTACCACAGGAACATATCTCTTGTCTCTACAGGATCAGGTATGGTTTGGCCAACCTGTCCAAATGACTTCTTGCAGTTTGATCATCTCAAGGACAGGTCATTGGTTCCTAGTCTGAAACTGGGTGTCTCAGGGATGATAGACAATACTGTATATTCAAATATGTTCCCAGGTCTGCATCACTTGCTGTGTCCTCTGACTTTTGGAAAGTGATGACATTCATTTGGATTTTTCCAATGGGGAAAAAACCTTGCAATACAGTCCTGGAGACATTTCAGTAGGAACTAGGTTTTGTTTTTCAGAGATTTATTTGTTTTTTGTTACACATTTCAAGGTTTTAAAATGACCTCAATTTTAATTTTGTTTGATTGCTGTTGTGCACATTGCAGCTTTTACTATGATCCGCTATACTTATTGTATGTTGATTCACCGATTTTTGTTTTGTACAGAAATAATACTATAATGCTCAGAAAGGTGCCTTTTTTTGAACTGATATTTCCAGAATTTTGTCAGCATTTCTAGTTCTGTCAGGATTTTAAAGAACCTTTGTGAGAGACCTGTACGATAAGATTGATTTTAATTAACACTAAATCTGTGGTGAGAAACTTGTTGTCTAATTTATGTATTTAAATGAACTATTGTCTACTGCAAATCTACTGTGTATTGTGAAATTGATCCCTTTCTTCCAGATAACCTCAGCTACTCTTTCTTCCCAGAGCACTCTCTCAAACTTACTATTTCTTGCTGATTGAATTAAATAAAGTTATTAATCCGACATGTCAAATGATAATTACCTCTCTTATTTTCTTGCACCATTTTTGAAAATCAATCTCCAATTAGAATTTCTCCATGACATTGATGGTTAATTTGAACCTCCAGTTGCTTGTTATACCACAAGAGTGTTTCTAAGTAATGTACTGTCAAACCTCAGCCTTTTATTTATTACAGTTGGCCCAAAACCTCTGCAATGCCCACCACCTAAACTGTCTTCCTGTTAATTCCTCCATTGTTTCCTTCCCATTGTCTGGGGGTAATCCTGGGCTGAATTGGCAACACCGATGCAGATGGAAGCTGCGAAACGTGTATCTGAACTACACAGATTTGGACACACATGTGCACATCATTACCCACAGGCTAACACTCCTTATTCATTGGCAATCTAAACTCTGTGCTCTGATATTCCTTCTAACATCAATCTATTGCATACCATAAGAAAACAAATGTGTTGTCTGTGTTGTCATAACTTCTTTGTATTTTGAGAAAGAATATGAATTCATTATTTTTTAGCATTGCTTGAGATCTTGGCACAGTAATATTCCAACCTGCAGGGCTATGATGCAGGTGTGGCAAAAATCAGTTTTTTCAACACTGCTACTTCCACCTCCGCCCTATTATGACAAACAATGACTGGAACCAAACGGTTCCAAAGACTCACAATCCTCAGGGACGGCATGGTATTGTGGGAGATTTAATCACTGGCTGGGGCTCATACAGAAGGAGGCAGGTTGTTCTTTTGTGTAAGAACAGAGGCGAATTTGACATTTTAAGAAAGACTGATGTTTAGAATGCATTTGCATAAGGACAAAGACCAGGATACTAAAAAATCATGGAATAGAGAGACAGAAAATGTTAGCTGTCACTTAATTGAGCCGCTCTGTACAGGCGGTCTCAAATGTTATAACAGTTATGCAGGTATGAATGATCTTTATGCCTCTTAAAAGGAGTCCCCACTCTTTTATTTTAATACTACTTATAATTATGAATAACATTTTATATGAAGTTTGATTTCATTGCAGAAATTTGGTCACAATGAAGTTCGAGGAGTTGAGAGAAAGGTTTTATCCGGGTAAAATTAAATATGGTTTTATTATAATAATATTGTAGTAACCATGTTTTTTGATGGAAGCTATAGTTTTAATGCAATTAGCCATGGTGTCACTACAGTTACAGTGAAATTAGCTGGTTTTCTGCATTAAGTGGTCATAAAATGTGATCTCGTCTTCATCAAAGTCACAAGTATAGACAAACACAATGTGCTTAAGCTATCAACGATCAAACAATAATAGTCTTTCATGTCTTTATTGAACACATCCTATCAAACACTCATAGTACTTTGGAAAAAGTAAGTGAACCCTTGGAGTTAACAACTGGTCAATCCTCTTTTTGCTGCAATAACTTCAACCAAGCGTGTCCAGTAGCTGTGGATTAGACCTGCACAATGTTCAGAAGGAACTTTGGACCAGTCTTCCTTACAGAACTGCTTCAGCTCAGCCATAATATGAGGATGCCTGGTGTGAAGGCTCCTCTGAGGTCTTTCCACAGCATCTCTATTGGGTTACTGTCTGAGCTCTGACTGGGCCACTCTAAAAGACGGATTTTCTTTTCTTGCCATTCTGTAGTGCATTTATTTCAATGTTTAGGGTCATTGTCCTGCTGCATCAACTTCTGTTGAGCTTCAGCTGGTGCACAGACACCCTGACATTATCGTGTAGGATATCTTGATAAACATGGGAATTAATTTTTCCCTCTGATGGCAAGTGGTCCAGGCCCCTAAGCAGCAAAGCAGCCCCAAATCTTGATGCTCCTGCCAGCATACTTCTCTGTGGGGAGGATGTTTTCATGTTGATAAGCAGTGGTATCCCTTTTTACATAGTGCTGCGTGTTCTTTCCATGCAATTCAACCTTAATTTCATCATTCCACAAATATTTTCCCAATAGCATTGTGGAGTGTCAAGGTGGTCTTTGACAAACTTCAGGCGCACAGAAATGTTTTTGTTGGAAAGCAGTGGCTTCATAGTGTCCTGCCATGGACATAATGCCTGTTTAATTTTTGCCATATAGTAGACTCGACCAGAGATGTTAAACAGTTACAATGATTCCTTCAAATCTTTAGTTGTCACTCTAGGGCTCTTTTTTGACCTCATTGAGCATTCTGCAGTGTGCCCTTTAAGTCATCTTGTCTGGACGGCCACTTCTAGGGAGAGCAGCCACAGTACTAAATTGTCTCGTTTTATAGACAATGTGTCTAACTATGGACAGATGAATATCTAAGCTCTTCAATATAGCTTTTAAGAATTTCCAGTTTAATGCAAAGCAACAATTCTTGATTACAGGCCTTCTGAGATTTATTTTTTGTGAGGCATGGTCCATGTCAGCAGATGCTTCTTGTGTATAGCAAACTCAAAATGTCTGAGTTCTTTTTATAAGTCAAAGTAGCTCTAACCCTCACCTCCAATCTCATTACATTAATTGGATGCCAGGTTTGCTGACTCCAATTAGCTTTTGTTGATGTCATTAGCCTAGTGGTTCACATACTTTTTCCAACCTACACTGTGAATTTTTGAATGATGTATTTAGTATGTACAAGTACAATACAGTAATTTGTGTGTTATTAGTTAAAACAGATTGTGTTTGTTCATTATTGTAACTTGAAGATCAAACCAAATTTTAAGACAAATTTATACATAAATGCAGAAAATTCCAAAGGGTTCACATACTTTTTTCTTGCCACTGTATATGGTGTTAACATAGTAACCATGTTTAATTTTGTCCTGGGCTTCAAGGTTGCATGATCCAGTTTGGCGATCCCCCTGCTCTAAAACCCATCAACAATGAGAACGGACCCCGCCTCGCCCCTTGGAGATAATTGGCCCCGGGGCCTTTGCAAGTCATAATCCTTACCTGTTAGTATTTAATTAGGAGTGAAAATAGCATCTAACACTACTTGCACTAAGTGTAAATAGCATCTATTGCTAATTGCACATAATGGAAATTATTGAGTGCACCTTTAGGCCCAAAATTTAATTTGGTTAGGTGCGAACGTTGTACTGGAGGCGTGATGCAAATTTTTTAAAAAGTGCTTGAGCACTACATGCGTGCAGCTTAAAAGTGAGTAGGCAGCCTTCGAATGAGACCTTTCACAGGAATTCTGAGGATGCATGAGGTGTATATCCTTCGTGGGCACTCACGACCCACAATTCTTTGCTTCAATGGAAATGTACATTTTTTTTTTTTAAATGACGCCAATTTGCCCCTAAATTTAATTTTCGAATTCAAGGAATGTTAATTCCCAAACTGAAATACCTCAGTAGAACTTTGTTCCCTTCTCACTCAAAGTGCTGCCGCTTATTAAAGAGTGGTGCGATGTCCTAGCACCCATGTTATGTTCCGTTTCCGTTTGTCCTTCGAAGGCCATCTCGTTTAAATGAGGCTTGTTTAAAGGAGGAAACTCGTATACTGCAGCCTTGAAAGGACGCACGTGTCCTACCTACCATGCAGCCTTCCAAATGAGACTCCGGCCTTAACAGTGCATACTATGGAATTATTTGCACTAATTATTGGGTTTACAAGGCTGCCCTCACAGTTGAGCAGTTGCTGTCACAAAGAAACGCAAGATGTAATCGCCGCTAAACAGGAGATGAAAGAGAAAACAGTGGATTTGCATACCAAGAATGCGTGTGTGAGGAGGTCAGGAGATACCTAAAGACATCTTTATGGGTCTAAACTCCTGAAGAGAGGATAGCAGTTGTAGTACGCATGGACCAATCGCCTGTCAAATGAAGTATACTTTGAAATGCTAGTGTTCAGCTTTACGCAGATGCTAAACCTTTGCGTCAAAATCAAAGTATACTTCGTGACTGCCTTAGTATTACCTACTTTTATCTTTGGCTGTTTGTTATTTAATTTTTTTATATTTTTGAGCAAACAATTTTTTCCTCTGCAAATTTTCTCTGGAAGAAAAAAATATTCTCCAATTATAACTCAACTTCTCTTTAGCCAAGTCCATAAATTAATAAATGGTGCTAGCTAGGGTTTTTTCAAATTCATTAAACTTGGGCATGTAACTTGTCCTGCAATGTTTGTGTTCCAGACATTAATGACTTCAAATCGTTTCAACTTGTTTATTTGCACCTGGCAGATGATAAAACTGCTTTACTGAGCTATTAGTAGTTTTTGTATTAAAATGCATTAACTAAATAAAACGTCACCCATAGGTTAAAAAGTCGATTTTTTTTTTTTTTTTTTTTTTTTACTGTGTCCTACTTTATATTCTTGCTTGACTAGGAAGGCTCTATCTCTTCACTCAGTTTATACCACATGAGGTTATATATACTTTCACCCTTGTGAAAGTGACAGGCCAGATTTAATTCCTTTATGGTTGCTGACTTCCCCTCATTGACTCATAATGGCAAGGATATAATTTTGCAGATGTTGGTGAAAAAGCTCAAATGTCAGCCTCTTTTCAAACTGCCAGACCTGCCTTAGCCCAGGGATGAATAAAGGATCCGCCACATTTGTCTACTGCTGAATATTCTTACATAAATACAAAGACTCATAAAACACATAAAAGAGCATCTAAATTCATCTTTTAGCGTACAGATCAAACGCTGCGATATCTCGGTGCACCATCTATGTTTCTTAACGACAGGCAGGTACAAGAACACTTTTGCTCACTCGTCAGTCTACTTTGTCTGGAAGACTGGAAGAAATGTCTAATTTACTTCTGACTGCTGTCTTTTGTGTTTGTTGTGTTAACAGTTACACAAGAGGCAAGTGTGCACATATACACATGGGTTTTTAGGAAATATAGAGGTAATTTTGTAGGGGTTGATTACACCTTCTTAACTGGGTCCATGACATTGGGTTTGAAAGTACATTTATATTTACATTTATTCATTTGGCAGATGCTTTTATCCAAAGCAACTTACAAAAGAGGAAAACATAAGTGAATCATCTTAAGGAGACAGTGGTACGAAAAGTGCCATACTACAAAGTTTCACTATCATCAGAATAGTATACAAAACAGATTTAAGTGCAACAAGAAATGTAAATAATATATATATATATATATATATATATATATATATATATATATATATATATATATTATAATTTTTTAAATAATTTTTAGTGACCGGTTAAGTGCTTTTGGAAAAGATGTGTTTTTAGCCGTTTTTTGAAGATTGAGAGCGAGTTAGCTTCCCGGATTGAGTTGGGAAGGTCATTCCACCACCGTGGTATGATGAAACTGAAAGTCCAGGAAAGTGTTTTGGTGCCTCTTTGTTTTGGTATGACAAGGCGACGTTCCTTAGCCGACCGCAGACTTCTGGTGGGAACGTAGCTCTGCATAAATGTTTTTAGGTATGCTGGAGCAGACCCAGTGACTGTTTTGTATGCCAGCATCAGGGCCTTGAATTTAATACATGCATTAACCGGCAGCCAGTGGAGAGAGACAAAGAGTGGTGTAACATGTGCTCTCTTAGGTTCATTTAAGACCAGACATGCTGCTGCATTCTGGATCATTTGGAGAGGTCTAATAGCACATGCAGGAAGGCCTGCAATGAGAGCGTTACAGTAGTCCAGTCTAGTTATGACAAGTGACTGAACGAGCAGTTGTGTGGCATGTACAGAGAGGAAGGGTCTTATCTTCCTGATATTGTAGAGTGTAAATCTACATGTTCTTACAGTCTTTGAGATGTGGTCTGTGAAATTTAGCTCATCATCAATGGTTACCCCTAGATTTCTGACCGTTTTGGAAGGCGAAACTGTAGTTGGACCCAGCTGCACGGTGATGTTGTGTTCAACAGCAGGGTTGGCTGGAAAGACAAGGAGTTCGGTCTTGGCTGGGTTGAGTTGAAGGTGGTGTTCCTTCATCCAGGCTGAGATGTCTGCCAGACAGGCAGCGATTTGAGCGGTCACTGTGGTGTTGTTGGGCTGGAAAGACAAGTAGAGTTGCATGTCATCAGCATAGCAGTGATAAGAGAAACCATGTGACTGGATGATGGGTCCCAGTGATGTTGTGTATATGGAGAAGAGAAGTGGTCCAAGCACTGATCCCTGAGGTACCCCATTAAGTAACTGATGTGGCTTGGATACCTCCACTCTCCAGGCTACCTCAAAGTATAGTTTGCTCATTTACTCACTCTCATGTTGCTCCAAACCCAAGACTTTCTTTCTTCTGAGGAAAAAAAATGTGAAGCAAAAATATCCATGCTACTCTTTTCTATACAGTGACATTGAACAGACATGTTCACACAAGAAACTCAGCATGTTGATATCAAATGTTCTAGTACATTATGTTTTGCTTTGGTGTTCCTGATAGGATGTTTCGCAACAGCTTCAGATACACATGTTCTGCTTCTATGTACAACAGAAAATATTTGCGCTCACATAAACAATTATGAATGCAATTCGGAGGATGCATTTTCCTCCACTGACCGTTAGGTTTAGGTTTGGGGTTAGGGTATATGTATGGTTCATGAAATATGCATTCCCGTTGACTGTATTACAACTAACAACAACTCACTTTACAACTCACTTTTTGATGGCAACTTTTTTTTTACTTTTTACCCCAAAAATGGAGCTAACACTTGCCCAGACATTCAACAACAGTTCCTGTTTTGGCCACTGGAGGCAGTGCTTAAACTTTCTGTAAACTGACTGATTTAAGCTGAAGAACCTATGACCTACTGTCACTGAATTCACAGTGAGATTAGTGACTTAAGTTTTCATGCACTTAAGAAAACGGTTTAATCCAGAGCTATCGTATGGCTTCAGAAGACTTGTAATATAGTGCACAAGTCATTTGACTGCTTCTATGGGGCTTTATGATGTTTTTTTGTGTGTGTGTGTGTGTGTGTGTCTTTTTTTGGAACAACGTCTGTAGTCATAGTATGGAAAAGAGCAGTGTCAATATTTTTCAAAAAATATTCTGTGTTCCACAGAAGAAAGAAAATATTTCAGGTTTGGAGTTTCCCCACTCTCACTTGTTCACTGTACAGCATTCATCGAGTCACTGAGAAAGTATGACTCGATTCTTCTTCCCTGATCTGCCCATGGTACAATAGAGAGATTGTGTTCTGTTGCATTGTATGCACAGATATCTGGCTGCTCTTGATAACTGTTCAGAACCCAGAAGGACCCAAAGGAACCCTGGCCAAATGTTCGCAGTTTAAAGCCATCAAAGTATCTATATTTGTTAGTGTCCCAAAAAAAATGGACAGCTTAACTCACAAGCTAGTCCATAAACCTGTTGCCCTCTTTCCACCCAAACAACTATCCTCTCTGCCCAGGACCATTCAATAGATAGTGATCATTTTAATGTGACATGTACGATAAGTCTTATCTTCCAACTGTCATTCTTTTCCTTCTTGCAATACCATCTTGTCCTTTTACATAGTTAAAAGTATAAATACAACTTAGAAAGAAAGAAGATTAGCTAGGGCACATGGCATTGACTGGGCACTCTCTTCCAGTGGTTATTGTGCAAAATATTTGTGCAATATATATATATATATATATATATATATATATATATATATATATATATATATATTCAGTATATATATTGCTCCCTAAATTCCATATATATATATATATATATATATATATATATATATATATATATATATATTTTTGTCAGTGGTATAACCTAAAAGCTTTTCCCTCTGTCAGTATGAAAGGAAAGCAATAAAGGTCTTTCAATGGGCATGAATAAAACCAGGGAGAACAGAGGGGAGCCGCTGGGGGTTTGGCCAAAGGGCTTCTATTCTTTAGCTGGTAATCAAATTGAAGCTGAAATGAAATGGAGGTTTCTTATGAAAATAGCCTTTGTTGACTGGAAGGCTGGTAATTCATAAACAATACGTAAGGCTTTTGTGAGCATAATAACATATTCATGCTCTCAGAGAATGGGAAGGTAAAGGAAGCGGGGAGAGAGAGAGAGAGAGGCGGCAGTGTAGCTTCAGGGCTGAAGAGCAGTGAATAAAGGGCTTCAGGGGTTTCAGCTACTGCCAGAGCAATAACTGATGTTACTCTCTGTCACTACTCACTTTCTCTGCCATCCTCTATGTGTGTATATCACTATAATTTCTCTCTGTCACTCCAAATTCTCTCTTTCTCTCTGCAACTGTGATCCATAACTCCCTTTTCCACTGGCATTTGGTGCTTGACAGGAATAGGAGAGACTGGTGTTAGTGGATCTTTAGAGGTAAGTGAAAGCCAGAATACTTCTGAATTACCTGCACTGGAGCTAAACACTGGATTGGAGACAGAACACTCAGCCTGGAAGGATAGACCGCATGAGGAGGCTAATATGAAATTCTTCATAAAAACAAAAATTATTACTTTTGCATGGACTTTGACTGGATTCACTGGGAGGAAGAAAGTGGATTTCAATGGGATGTTTCCAAACAGGACTCTCTCCATAGACACCGATGCTATGCACACTGTGAAGTGGGATGGACAGAGGAGAATGTTTCTCCTGTTTTACCTTGGTGAAGACCAAGAATTTACCATAAGATCACATGTAAGTAGAAAATTATTTTGACAACTGTTTATGTGGCCTTCTGAATTGTTTAGCAATTCTGTTGGACACCATAACCAGGCTATCAATAGATAATGGGCTATCATTTAACCTCAGTTAACTTAAGTAGAGATTTAGTATTGTAGGAACTAATTTTTGCTCCAACTGTCTGCTATTGCTTGGCAGTATTGTCCAATAATGCATTGGTTTGTCCATTCCTTAGCTCTAAAATGAAAGCAGTGAATTTTAGTGCTCTGAGGAAGTACACTTAAAAAAGGAAAGCAGCTCTATTAAAAATACTAAACCAGATTTCAACACTTGAAATCAACTTAATAAATGTATGTTTAAGATGAGAACAGAGTAATTATACTGTGTAAGTCCAAGTGTTAATCAACACAGTCATCAAAAAATGATATGATCACATTGCTATGAAATGTTCTGTTATGTTGGTATTTAGAGGAGTTTCTGTCAAGTACATTTTTTTTGGAGGTTAACATTGTGGAAAGACTGAGGTTAATGCTAAGGTTGAGGTTTAGTTCATTCCTACTAAAAAATCTGTGTGTATTACTTTTCTCATGAAGCAAATACTGAGGAATATAATTACTGATTGGGGATCTCAGTAGCACTATACATATTATACAGTACATAAAAATATATATTATACATATTTTAAGTACTTACACACATATAATATATATATATATGTATATAATATGCTAATGTGTTTGTTGCCATCTAGTAATAAGCTAGTAGGTGTAAAAGAGTTCTTCGATAACAGATACATTTAAGTTAGGTCAACTCAAATAATTCAGGTTTTCGCTATACAAAGTATTTAAGTAGAGCCTATATTTTAATGTCATATAAAATAAACTCCTTTTTATTGTGTGAAACCAATGAACACAATTGAATTAATTAATATATCTTGCCTGGCCAAAAAAGTTGCATAATCTTAATATTTTGTTGGACTGCCTTTAGCTTTCATTATGGCACGCATTCATTGTGGGATATTTGGACAAACTTATGCAATGTCACAACATTAATTTCTGTCCAGAGTTGCATTAATTTTTGGCCGAGATCTTGTATTGATGACAGGACAGTCGAACCACTCCATAAAGTCTTCTCCAACACATACCAAAGACTTTAAATGGGGTTAAGGTCAGGACTCTGTGGTGGCCAATTCATGCCTGAAAATTATTCCTCATGCTTCCTGAACCAATCTTTCACAATTTGAGCCCAATAAATCTTGGTATTGTCATCGTGGAATGAGCCTGTGCCATCAGAGAAGAAAAAGATCCATTGATGGGATAACCTGGTCATTCAGTACATTCCGCTAGTCAACCAACTTTATTTTATTGGTGCATAATGTCGCTGAGGCTAGACCTGACCAATTGAAGAAATCCCAGATCATAACACTGCCTCCAGAGGTTTGTACAGTGGGAACTATGCATAACTGGTGCATCACAACATCGTGCGCTTCCCTTCACGCCCTGAGGTGGCCATCGCTTTTTCATGCCCATGGAATACATCATCCGACATGGTTGTTTAAGAAATGAGAAGCTACACACTGAATCAGTTAGGGTTAAAATAACTGTTGTCAGCTGAACATATTAATCATGGCAATAATGATCCAATCATTAAGTATTTAAGTATTACTTAAGTATCTGCTTATTTAAATCCAAATGGTAAATTTGTTTTTTTGGCCATGCAGTGTACTGTATATATACTACAGTACATATTACTGTATATGTTTGTGTGTGTGTGTGTGTGTGTGTGTGTGTGAGAGAGAGACAGAAAGAAAGAATGAAAGAGAGAGGGAGAGAAACCCATCCCCAACAACAATTTGACATTCTCCTTAAGTGGAAACTGCATTGGTTTTTGGTGAACATTGCTTCTTCAGTCAGTGTAAGTCAATGTCTGACTTCCACCATGGGCTTAAAGGTGGACTCTCTGAGACAGGCCTTATATGAGAAAGTCAGAAAAGTGTTGATTTCCAAACAGCTCTGTCTGATTATTTGTTTTCATTTTTAGGGATCAGCGATTTTCGGGAAACAGCATTAGAGAAGGCAGAGAGAAAAAAAGAGAGACATAAAAGGTGGAGAGTGGAGAATGAAAGAAAAGAGAAGAAGAGAGGTTGGTGGTGAAAAAGTTCATGTACCTTTGTAAGGTACATTTTAGAGTTATGTTAGCAAGTACGGTGAATACATGTTAAGTGGGACATATTCTGATCACTTGTCATTGATGTGTTTTTAAAATGTGATCCAAAAGGATAAATCAGTGTCATTCCATATTAATATAGGATGATTTTTAATAATTTTACACATAATGATAGATGGATGGTTAAGCTTACGTGTCCCACTTTACCTATATTTACCCTAATCAGTAAAGTGCATAGTTTATTGTATCTTCTAATCCAAAAATAAAGGTTGCAAATAAATCTGATCACTTAAACCAATATCCTTGAGATACTTTTCAGACATATGAGCACAATTTAGCACCTGTGAGAATAACCTACTACAAGGAATGGAAAGATGGGTCAGTTTGGGTCATGTCACCAATTGCAATCAACAGGACTGATCAGCAACGACACACTGCGGATGCTGTTTTAGTAATTTTCTTAAATATTCTCACATGAAAATGCTTCATTTAGCATGGCTGGTAGGGACATTATGTAGGGATGAATGTGTAAAATGACAGAAATTACATTCTGTATTTTAAGCGAGGTGAGGACAGCTACCTTCAGGTCGGGTCAAAACCACATTTCTTCAGAACTATTCGTTTGCATGACTGAACCAGTCCAGTTACATCAGCAAAAGTGATCTGAGAACTGACTCATACATAATATAATTTCGTTACTTTTAAGTTCTTAATTGAACTTGCCAAGTTCCCTAAAATGAACTCTCCAAAAGTGAAGGGAAGAGAAAGTTTTACATAAGGACATTTTAATGATAATGGTTTAAAAATAAACCCCTTTTTATTTTATATTTGTAATAATCTTAGATTTGTTCAAATGCATTCAATTCAAAGGTGAACTTGCATGAATCTTGAAGTTCCTCGTGCACTGTAAGTGTTTGAATCAAGCACCAGAAGATGGCAGAATACTCCATGACTTGTCTGTAGTGTTCTGGTTTAAACCTGCAGTTTATAGAACTCATAAGAATATTATGGCTTAATATTAATTCTCTATAGACAATTGAGGCCTTATTATTATTATTATTGTAACATTGTAAGGGGTTACACCAAGTATTTTATTCCTGTGGTTATTCAATGTAAATTAAAAACTGAAAAATTAGCATACTGGAAAAAAAAATAAATAAACCCCAGAATTTTTAACAAATTCACGAGCAAACAAACCCAATAAGAAGACCCAATATTAAACTTTATAAATATCAGGAATCTATATAGATCAACAGGACATGTTCAGTATATGTTCTCAAAGCCAAATGTTATCTTTAAAATGTAGGCATAAATGATGTTAAAGGAATAGTCTTGGTTCAATACAAGTTAAGCTCATTTGACAGAATTTGTGGCATTATATTAATTGCCACATAAACTTATTTCAACTTGCCACTCCTTTTGTTTTTTTTAAAAAAGAAGCAAAAATCAGACTTACAGGCACTTTTTTGGAATGAGCCAATTTTTGGAGGGTTTGATGGCAGAAATGTAAAGCTTATAATTTTATAAAAGCACTTACATTAATTATTCTGTTAAAACATGTGTATTATTTTAGCTGTAACATTTTGAAATCGTAATTTTACAGTCATTTTAGGATTTGTGGCATTAAGTTTTCATGGCAACAAAGTTGTAAAATTGGATTTACACAGAAAAGTTTATAAAGTGATTTGATTACACTAAAATCACGTTAACATGCATATTGAAACATCTTTGAAATATACTTTTGAAACAATGAATATTTTAACATTAATTCACTTCCATTGTAAGTGCTTCAGTGTAACCTCGATTTTAGTTTTTTAAAGAAAGTGAGGGGCAAGTCTAAATAATTTTTTGTGGTAATCAATATTGTGCCACAAATACTGTCAATTTAGTTTAACTTGTATTGAACATGTAATATTCTGTTCTGGGTTCAGTACAAGTTAAGATTAATCAATAGCACTTGTTTCAAAATGTTGATTGCCACAAGAATAATTTCAGCTCATCCCTCTTTTTTTAAGTATCGAGTTAGAGTAAGGAACTTACAATGGATGTAAAAAGTGTCAGCGTCTGGGAGATTTAAATGGGATACATTTTGCTCATATTTAATGCACTTTTTTTCAGTAAAAAAACATGTTTTATTTGCCCAGTAGAGTTCAATCATAGAGACTAAATCATCGTGGGACAATTGACTTAGGTGGATGAAATTCTAGTTGTTCGTCATAACTCAATTCTTGTGTTTGGCACTAGTAAATCAATAAAGTGTGTAGTCTCACACCTCTCAGGTAGTTACATAGCAAACAGCGTTCATTTAGAATGCTTCTGGCTGTTTATTTGTCGTTGGACATCATGAGCGCATGGAGACAACAGGAGGGCGACAAATCAAGTGGAATATTTACTGTCATGATACACAGAGCAGATGAGTAAGTAAACTTAACTGTTGAAACTTTAAGTGCACTCCAACTCTCTCCCAGTCAACTCAAGGTAAAGCCATTTTCCCAACCAGACCGGTATCAAAAAGTATCATTGCATGTTTTTTTACATTGGATATATTGGATGTACATTGTATATGTAAATACCATGGTGTACATCAATGCATGGCAGTATTACCATCTGATACCATCACATTACCATGATCTTGCCACTGCAGGTAGTTGATTTTGAGAAACTTTAACTAGTGCTGGATGTGCTGTGTGAATAAGACTTTTATCAGTCCTTTGTAGCTCATAGTTACATTAATTGCCACACAAGATATATACTTGTGAAAAGGTAAAAACGCTGCTCCTGAAGTCACCAGAAATAAATGCTTTAGTGCCGTTTTTGCAAAAGGTTTCTCTCGATGGAGCATGTCCCCAGACCCCCAATAAGGGTACTCTTTTGCTGGACCTGTGCTTCAGACAGTACTGTAAAAAGCTGAAAATGGCCCTGAAAGTGTGTTGCCTGTTTTGAGGCTGCAGCATAGAGATTTCACTTCTGTTGTCACAACGTGCAAACTGATATTAATAAAGCACATATTTAGTGATCAAAGCTCAGCACCCCATCAATGATTTAGCACCTTCAGCACCTGCATTCAAAATTTACTGGTGCCACCCCGGCTACACGCAAATGAGCTGAAATCATTTTTGTGGTAATCAACATCATGCAGCAAATTCTTTCGATTCTCTTCTATTCTCTGCCTAACTTCTACTGAACCTGGAACATTAATTTAAATCATTCATCATGCCTAACTTTGATTTGCTAAATCTTAAACCATGAGTACTGACTCAGGTAATCTCAGTTTTGAATTATTCATTTCAAATAACCAGCAGAGGGCTCCTTCGCTCTATCAAATATTGCTACAGCAAAAAACCCACATATATTTATAATAAATATTTCAGCACATACTTGGGCATTGGAAAATGTATTTTAAATAAACAAAAAATATATAGATTTTTTAATTAATATCATTAAAACGAGGAACAAACATTGCAAGTTCATAGCAACGAGCAATAAGTGCCATTATAAAGGCAATTCTGTCTAAATTAAAATATGGTTATTTTTGCACTCATTTTTAAAGGGATAGTTCACCCAAAAATGTAAATTCTCATAATTTACTCACTCTCATGTGTATGATTTTCTTTCTTTTGCAGAACAAAGGAAAATCTCAGAAAGAAAGTCTGCATCTCAGCTCTGTAGGTCCATACAATGCAAGTGAATGGTGGCCAAAACTTTGAATCTCCAAAAATCACATAAAAGGCAGCATAAAAGTAATCCATATCTTCAGAACCGGAACAGATTAATATAAATAAAATAATATAATAAAAATTATGTTTTTACACCATAAATCTCCACTTCACAGTCTTCTTTTGTTTTTTGGCTATTTGCATTCTTCTTGCATATTGGAGTGGTGGTGGTGTAGTGGGCTAAAGCACATAACTGTTAATCAGAAGGTCATTGGTTCGATCCCCACAGCCACCACCATTGTGTCCTTGAGCAAGGCACTTAACTCCAGGTTGCTCCGGGGGGAATTGTCCCTGTAATAAGTGCACTGTAAGTCGCTTTGGATAAAAGCATCTGCCAAATGCATAAATGTAAAATATGGTCAAAAGTGGAGATTTCATAAAAAATTATGATTGCATCGTAAAACATGGATCTAACCACTGGAGTCGTGTGGATTACCGTTAAGCTGCCTTTATGTGATTTTTGATTATTCAAAGTTCTGGTCACCTTCACTTGCATTGTATGGACCTACAGAGCTGAAATATTCTTCTAAAAATCTTTGTTTGTGTTCTGCAGAAGAAAGAATGTCCTTCACTTCTGGGATGGCATGAGATAAAGTAAATGATGAGAATTTTAATGTCTGGGTTAACTATCTCTTCCTTTAACAATGATTTAACATGGCTCTGTCTATCTATTTTACAGAAATTTTATTTGTAAAGAGTTTGTTTATTTCATGTTTAGTATAATAATTAAGTGACCTATTGTGGGCCGTACAGCCAGAAACTATAAATAAATAAATAAATAAATAAATAAATAAAGGACTTCAATGTGTGGATTTTAAATGCACTGCTAATAATAATGCAACAACTAACTAAAGCACGCGCTACGTGGTGTCTATTGTGACGCAGAGCGCGAATAGTGCAAAGAGTGAAGCGCGCGGAGTGTTCCATAGAATGAATAGCGCGGAATTGGCCGCCATCAGACGTCCTACTATGTATAAATTGTGCGTAAATACAAGAGCTTTACACAGATTAATGTAAACAAGTCTCCCACAGGTCAGATGCCGCCGCCATCCGGAGCCGTCTAGCAGAATCAGACATTTTTATTGCTGTGGGTGAAACCCCATGCTTGGCACAATGCAACCCTGAGTTCATTTGTTTTCGACAGCCGTTCAACTGCATGTGCAAAAAAATGCTTTCATAGTGGACCACAGCGGGAGATAACAGCACAGTACTTTTAGCACAATTATCCCTACGGACAGCCGCCTGCCTTTCTCGACTGATCTATAGATGCCTCGCACAATTACCTGAGCCGCATGGGCTTTCCACTGACACCCTGGGTTTACTGGAAGGGTTAAAACTGGCGGAAATGAACGGGCCCACTGAAGTTTAAGTGCAGTCTCCGAACTGCCTGTGAATTCCTGAATTCCGCTTTTTGACTGCCTGACAACACGTGGCAGTTAGAGAGGGTCAAGGGTCAGGAGAACTAAAGAAACATCTAAAACCGAGATGTGACCAATCACCGCGCCTCTTAAACCGTGTTGTAAAAATGGCCGTGACACTATGGCAGGCGCTTTTAACATTTTATATTCAGACTGACTATCAATAATTATGTTTTGACTAGTCAAAACTCCAATTTCAGATATCTGTTGTGCATTTTGGACTAGTAGTAATTCACATTTAAGATATCTAGGCTACTATGCATTTCTGACTAGTCATAATTTACAAAACTTTGACCAGTCATTTGTTTCCATAAGATTGCATTGAAAACTATTTTCAGATATCTACAATATAGTTTTTCCCTAGTAGAAATTGTAATACAAATATCTACAAATGATTTATTACTAGTTCAAATTATACTTTACGATATCTCTTAAGATTATATCTAAGTTGTTACTAGTAATAAAATAAATTGTAGATATCTGTAATTGAATTATGACTAGTCAGAACTGAAATATATCCTTAATATGTTTTTGACTAGTTATAGTCCAAGTACACACACACACACACACACACACACACACACACACACACACACACACACACACACACACACACATATTGTGTTTCCATGTTTTATGGGGACTTTCCATAGACATAATGGTTTTTATACTGTACAAACTTTATATTCTATCCCCTAAACCTAACCCTACCCCTAAACCTAACCCTCACAGAAAACTTTCTGCATTTTTACATTTTAAAAAAACATAATTTAGTATGATTTATAAGCTGTTTTCCTCATGGGGACTGACAAAATGTCCCCACAAGGTCAAAAATGTCAGGTTTTACTATCCTTATGGAGACATTTGGTCCCCACAAAGTGATAAATACACGCTCACACACACACACACACACACACACACACACACACACACACACTATATATATATATATATATATATATATATATATATATATATATATATATATATATATATATATATATATATATATACACACACAATTCTGCATCTTTAAAGATATCCCAATTAAATGTTTTGATATCTGAAACTATGTTATAACTATTAGGCAAAATATAGATATCTTGAATTGGATTTGACTTGTCAATATTTAATAGGAGATATCTTTATTACTATTCAATTTTCATTTAACGATATCTATAATGTATTTATGGATATCTCAAATTGATTACAGACCAGGAAGAATTTTATATGGAGATATCTGCAATTATTAATCTGACTGGGAAGAATTTTATGAGATTTCTTAAATCAACATTGTTATTAGTGAAAATTGCTTTACAGATATCTCTAATCATCTTTAGATGTGTGACATGACAAGTGACGAAATCTGTGACATCATAGCAGATACCTTTCATGGAATTTCAACTAATCAAAATATATGAACAGATCTTTAATGCTCTTTTCAATAAGTCAAATTATAATTGCAGATATCTCAAATTAGCATTCGGACTAGTTAAATTTGCAATTGTAGATATCTAAAATATAATTACGGATAGTTCGACAAAAGCTCTAAAAGCCAAAACGGCTTGCGATAGTGACACCGCATGCCTTGAACTCCGACATCGGTTGCCATGACAGTCGCGGGCGCCCACTCTGCCTTTTCGCCCCAACAGCTATCCAAATGTCAAACGCTTTTGTAACCTTAAAGCCTTAAAGAACTTGTTTCCACAAGTCATTGGTCATACATTATACAACGGGGCTAAAACGGACCATACAAAATAAATACATAAATAAATACATTTTACCACAACACTTTCATAACTTTTAAAATGTTTAAAACATTCATTACCAATATACATTTTACAATTTATGTAGCTGTTAAGACTCTCTGGAATTATACAATTTATTTTGAGACGAAATAAAGCACCTATTTGTAATTTTATTTTTATTTTTTATTTTTTATTTTTTTCCAAGTTGATTAAATCAAAGGTTTTGATCCAGTAAGTCCAGTTCGGTCCAATAAGTGAAAGGATAGTTTTTGGAGTAAAAATCCCCCTTGTTGCAAGGGCTAAAGGCTCTCCATAAAACAAATTGTTTTTCTTAAGTGGGGCAAATTGATTTGTTATGAAAAATGTTCAAAGTGGTCTCACATTGACTGATCCAATCACAACAGAGATTAATTTGATTTTAGAATACTTGAGATGTTATATAATGCCAAATGTGATTGAAATGAACAGGAAATGAAATTATCGTAATTTGTTACTCAAAAAGCATCTTGCGGCCTCAAAAGTATTTGCAAAAGTTGACAAATTTTGCCCTATAACTATTGCTCATTATATCTCAAGTGTGGCCCCTTCGCCATTGAAAAATATATATTTTTTTAATCAATAAAATCTTTTATTATTATTTATTTTGTTAATGTTAATTAATGTTAATCCATTAATATTAATCAAATAGAAATGTGTTATTTAAATCAAGGTTTTTCCCTAAGGAGTACCTTTTAAAGATATCTCCAAATAAATAATTATTGATTTATACTTGATCTAGTTTATACTATAAAGTTGGAAATTGAGACCCTTTGTCCTCATCTCTGTGCCTTGAAAACAAGACATATTAACCATTTGAAGCATTTGTGCTATTATCAAAAAATGTATCGGACAAATAAATTAGATTAAACATTAGAATTAAAATAAACGAGAATCAAGCATAAGTACTTAAACACGTATCTATAATGCCTACCCTTCAGAGTTAATAAATCTGACCTCTAATAAAATCCCCAAATGCATATACTGTATTTTAATATTATATATGAATATACTAAACTAAAAGAATAAATTAAAGAAACCTAGAAAATCCTGAAAGTACAGCTTTAAATCTCTTCTCGCTCTGGAGCTGTCTTACTGAAGCAGGTGCTGCTTCCCTGGGTTATTTTCCTCTGTAGGGTGTTATTTAGCTGTCATAGACTGAGGGCAACTTGCCAGCAAACATGACAGAATAAGATCAGCTCAGAGTTCTCCGAACCGGACAGAGTGTTAGATCAACTACAATCACCAAGAACAATTCCAACACTTTGAGAAGGGTAAGGGAAATAAGCAACCAATAAAATGTCTGACAGTCTTTGTTTAAGATAATTATTAAGAACTGTTGTGCAGTAACAGTTTATTGTGATTCTTAGAATCTTAAAATCATTCAATTCAAATCAAAAGATCCAAACAAGATATTTCTTGCCTTGTCTGTAAATTACAGCACGATTGTCAATTAAGTTTCCTCTGAGAACAGAGACTCAAATGAGAACGTTAAAAGGTTGTATTTCTGGTTTAATTAAGACAATTAAGCGTGCCGTCTAATGCACATTACCTGTACTTTTAGATGTTTGTGCGCAACAGACAAGAGCGAGAGGGAGAGTGTGGTTCAAAGGCCCAGTTTTAAATGTCTCTCTTTGAGGAATGCGAGGGGCTATAAATTCATTGTCTCCTCTGAAAGGCTTGATAACCTATTCACAAACAAGCACTAAAGATTTTGATAGGCTAATGGAAAGTAGGTGGTCGCACACTCCTTTGTAATTGGGCATCATAAATCTGAAGAGGCCTTGGCAGCGATACAAAGCGCTGTTATTTCTGTCTTTCTTTGAACCAACCCCTACCCATATATCTCGCTGTTTCCTCAATAGCTGATCTGAAGGGTGTGATATACATGTTACGAACAAGACGCATGACCAGGACTCTGTGACATCGATTGCCTTGCACAATGCCCCGTCCACAACTAGGAAATGGGCAGCTGTGGCACAATAATACTGCCCTCTTTCTTATCAATATCGCTGGTGTACATGCCTCTGTCAAAGGACATTAACCTTGCCTCTTTCATCCTGACAGTGGTGATTAGCCAAGCAGCCTGATCCTGCCATTGATGTGGCCGCACCAGGGCAATGGGGTCTGAAGAGGAGAGATGGAATAGACTAAGCTGATTATTGGTGGGCCAGCACACAATCTGCTGACTACTGAAAATGCTGCGTGATAGTGTTTCCAAGCTTGGTGTAATTGTACAATTGAGGCATTTTTCGCTAGAGAGCGGTCAATGAGATCACTCTGAGGAGAATAGCAGTGGTGTTTGAGTGTTTATGTTTTCAGTTCCTTAACCAGAGAGACTCTAATTGGAGTTGAAGCTCATTTTTAAAAACCTAAATATATTTGTGTGTGGGTATTGTTCTAGTCAGTGACATGCACAGAACTTACCAGGGGCGACAGGACATGAACAGAGATATCTGCCGTCAATAGTTTTAACCTCCGCTTAAATCTCAAGAGCTCTTCACCTCCGCTTAAAAGGGTACCTTTACAGAAATTTCCAATGGTGGGCGCCAAAAGGGAGTGAAATTATGTAATAATCAGACAAGGTTTTAAGATGTACATTACATGGAGGTTTTAATGAGAAAAACGTACCTCTCTAACCTAAAATGTTAACCTAAACCTAACTGAAAAAAAAAATGATTTGTAAACAGGACAGACATCCTTACCCTAAACCAACACCTAAACCTTACCAATAGTGTCCAAAACAGCTAATGCTACATGTAAAGAAAAGTTTCTGAAGCAACTATGTAATGTCATGTCACTTTCGTCTAACTTTGTCTTTCGTCTGTATATATTTATATTGAAGGTTTCATTAAAACTGAATTGGAAACTTTTTATCAGGCCATCATTTTTATTTATTATTTTACTTTTAAAATGCCTTTTATGTATAGGTTTGTACTGTTTTGACCCAGAATTTCAATATTAAACCATGAAAATCCATTTAAAAAGTTTTAATGAAGAGTATGTTTGAGATAAAATATAAGACAAGTGATGTCAAGAAAACAAAGACAAATCAAAGTTAATATCACATGTGAGCAGAGTAGTTTTATGGGACATTTCCAATTCCAGTTTTTCAAGCTGTAATTTTGCCAAATCATGCAAAAAGGGTGAAACTGTGTGTATTTAGGATACATTAAATGTTAGCTTTGAAATACTTAGCTTTAGCAAGAAAAAGGTGTTAGCCATTTTATTTAAAAAAAAATATATATATATTTTCCATCACAGAATTCTATTAAACAGTAAAATAATAGTTCACCCAAAAATTAAAATGCTCATTTACTCGCCCTCATGCCATCCCAGAAATTTCATGTTCACAAATTAACATTTTTAGAAAATATTTCAGCTCTGTTGGTTCATACAATGCAACTGAATGGGTGCCAAAATGTTGAAGCTCCAAAAAGCACATAAAGGCAAAATAAAAGTTATCCATAAGACTTCAGGTGTGTGTGAGAAACTTACGTCAACTTACGATCAATATTGACGTCAATCATTGCTAGAAATTTTAATCCTGCCCAGTAGGGGGCATATGCATGAAGAATCTGAATCATCAAAAACACAACAAGAATAATGTGAAAGTTAAAAGTGGAGATTGACTGAGCAGGGAGGAGAATTTAAAGTAAAAATGTACTAAAATATTGATCTGTTTCTCACCCACACCTATCATATCGCTTCAGAAGACATTGATTTAACCACTGGAGTCATATTAATTACTTTTATGTGGACCTATGTGATTTTTGGAGCTTCAAAATGTTGGCCACCATTCACTTGCATTGTATGGACCTACAGAGCTGAGAAGTTCCTCTAAGAATCTTCATTGTGTTCTGCTGAACAAAGAAAGTCATACATGGGATGGCATAAGGATGAGTAAATCAGGGACTAAAACGGTTCAAGGAACAAAAACTGAAAACAAAATACAAAATTTGTTGCAGAATTTGTTGCGGAGTGAAAACATTATTTTTAAATGCTGGTAAACGGTTAATTTTGTTCAGATAATTTTTCATGAAACTAAAGGCCAAAGGGTACATTTTAGGAACTACACCTTCATGTTCCCTGAAAAAATTAATCATGCACTTTGATCCTGAAGGAAACTGTTGCATCACACATTTCTTTGCTTAACTGTCCATTGCGGATGTTACATTCTCTGAATGAAGACCTTTTTAACAACTACATATAATTACTACATATACATGCACGACTAATCCAGGTACAAGGAAAACATTATTAGAGGTAAAAAAGTACATTTCTCAGTTGTTTCCAAGTCTCCACTGAATGATTGTTAGATATGATGCATTAATACATGTTTAATGCGGCCGGGATTTGACTGAGAAGCAGATCTGTAAATAAAATTGTACTTAACTGTTAATTAACTGCTTGTAATGATTTGTATGCCGATAAATCCACCACACAGGAAAATTGCTTATTCTGGTGAGGCAAGTGACTTATTTTGGGCTTATTTTTCCAGACCAGGGCTTATTTTTCCAGGTCGTTTGTTTCTCTTGCAAGATCTGGCAACACTGCAATTGGTATTTCACTCACCCTTTTGAACAGAGTACTGTCACTTTAAAAAGAACATTATTAACCGTTCTTTTATTTTTGTTCTAACCGGTAACCTTTTGGAAAGGTGGCTGCAGAACTTCTGAACCAGAACGAAAAAACGTTTTTGCTCAGAATGAACTGAAATGAAAAACATTTATTTTTAGTCCCAAGAGTAAATGATAAGATCATTTTAATTTTGGGTGAACTATTCCTTTAAGGAATTTGAGACGCGGTGGAAATTACACTGTAGAATAATTTTCATGACTATCAGGAAAAATGACAAAAAAATTTCATAAATCATCACTTTTGGGAATTGTGATTAGACAGATAAAAACAGCCAGCACCCAAAAATGGTTTAACAAGACATTACTTTCTAGAAATATACAGTGCTAAAAGTGCTCAAAGTTGAAGAAACATCTTTAAATAAAATTCCTTACCAATGCCCCAGTCACATAAAGTGGTACCTGTCCTATGGCACTGGTCTGTCTGTTTGGGTGAGTCCTCCACTGCCTCTTCAATGATTTGTGGTTGTGATCAACAGTCCTCCTGATGAGTGGGTGACACTTGTTTCTAACCATACCTGAAGAGATATCGGTGGTTGTTTTTGAAGAGTTTGATAATTGCGGTTGTTATTCAGAAGTGGTGATTCCAACCATAGAGTGACTCTTGGTGAGGTATTTTTCTGTTATTACAGTGGCACTCTCGAGAGCAATGAACCACGTGAATCGGTTTATTTAACTTGCCAGCAACAATACATAGACTGTTTAAGGTAGTATTTTAGTTTCTGTATAATGGTGCAATTTTTCTTCTAAAGAGACCATTATTTTGCATTGAGAAAATTGAGGAAACGTTCTTGAGAGTGTATTTGTTTAATAGAAATTGAATTTGCATTTCATTGATCTGTGAGATTCTGAGGTTTCTCTGAAGTGCACTTCTTTGACGCTCCTCCAGAGGGCACTACCCATTACGTTACAGTGTTATTCAGGTTAAACTCTGCGATTTAAGTTTAAATGTTTTTTATTATTATTTATTTAAACTGACAAGCATGTATTGTTAAACATATGTATATTTGACCCATGAGAATCTTTTGTAGTGCGTATAAAGCTTCATAAAGGAAGTACCAAGACTGAAATATGGTTGTGTGTGTAAAAAAAGTGCTCTGTGGAGAAAACCTCTTAAGGGAGGGAAAATGTCAGCTGTCTCTTCAAGACAAATGTGTGTGTGAGCTTCCGTGCTCTTTGTAAGCGTTTTGAGGTCCTTGTTTAAACCTCTCTCGATTATGAGACAATTTCATGCATATCAGTTTACACAATACCACAGGAAATCATGTCAGCTGTATTGTCTGCATATCTCTACCTCCTCAGGTAAAAGGACAACATTCGATGGCGTTGTTTTACTATTGTTTACTTTCTTAAAAAAACGGCTCAGTGACCCCCCTGCTTCTGTTCCCTCCCTCCTCTCAGCCCACCCAATTAAAAAGCGAAAGAGGGGGAAAAAGCACATTGCTGCCTTGCAAGTATTACTTATCACATTAATTAAAAACTGGTTGCACAATGGGAGTCCGCAGCTGCAGAGGAAAGCCAGGGAAATTAACAAACGTTTGATTTTGTTGTGTTGTGGATGTGACATTTATTATACAGGTCAAAGTAAAACAAAGACCAAAGCCCAAATATGCTAATGGAGACCTGGAAACATGGGGCAGTTGTACAAACACTGAAGACTGGCTAATATTCTGTGGTTATTACGGTTACTAACGGCATCACACAGAGGCAGTGTTTGTCACCTGCTAATGTTTGATAGTTGCAAAATTTAGACTTTCTCCAGTTCACATAAAGATTTCTAAAAATATTTAAAAATATTAATATTTGGCACACATAAATATAAATAATTTATTTACTCATTTAAAAACATTTTAAATTAAAATGCATATGAGACACTAAATATGGAAGCCCAGGAGTGCCATTTGCAAAAGAAGGAAGGAAAAAAATTATCAATCTATTAATTTGAAAATAAAAATGTGAATAAATAGACCAATTTATAAATGGACAAATAATTAGACACATTTAAATGTGAACAAATAAACCAATTTATAAATGGACAAATAAATAGACACACTTAAATGTGTTTATTTAATTCACGTTTTAAAATGTACTTATATTTAGCAATAAAAGAGCACATTATTAAGTCATTTTTAAATGCACCTTTTAAAATGTGTTTTAAAAAGCATTTAGCAATTGCCTTTCTTCATCCATATCCCAATTTCTTTTCTTTATTGTTTAACTTTACCTTTTCTTTTACCATTTGTCAATCCATACCTGCTGAAGCCCAGGAGTGCCAATTAAAAAAGAATGAAGGAATAAATGATCAGTTTATCTATTTGAAAATAAAAACTTGAATAAATATGTCAATTTATAAATGGACAAAAAAAAAAAGACACATTTAAATGTGTTTATTTAATTAATGTTTAAACATGTCATTATATTTAACAATAAAATTGTGCTTTAATAAATCATATACATTTCATGTTTAAAATGTCATTAAATGTAGCAATATATGAGTACATAAATGAGTATTTTAAATGCACTTTTTAATGCACTTTAAAAGCACCTTTTAAATAGCATTTTAAAAAGGTATTTGGCAATTGCTTTTCTTTTCCCTTTTCTTTTCCTTTTCTTTATCCAATTGCGAATGCCATTGGACTGTTGACTTGTGAGAGCAACCAATGAACTTTCGATTCTGTTATAAGACACACCCCCTCTCCCAGGCCACTCAAAGAGGATTTAAGATGTCCTGTCATTGGACGATTGTATGAGCAGTTTACGTGATATTACTGGCTCTGCAAATTCCGCGCATTAGAAACGGATGCAAAGCATATCAGAATTAATGGTGACTCGTTCACTGTTGCTGTTAAATGCTGAACGCGGCCCTAAATGAGCGTGCACAGTGATGTGTGTCTAGGATGGGAGCTGGTAATCGTGATGCTGTCAACAGAACCAGCCTCCCAACCCGAACTGAAATACGTACAGCAACCGCCATTTGCCTCACCCTACTTTACCTCTGGAGGTACCAGGCCGATGAAGAATACCGCCAGATCCTATACTAAAGCATCTCTGTGAAGTTGGCACTCCATATAATTAAATCTTAACCAAAATTATACTATTAAAAAAAATTATGTTTGTGCTAGTTTGATGTTTGAGATATTAGACATAATTGTTTTGGCTGTGTGACGTCACTTTCCACCTCATGAGGTCCAAATTGCTCCAAACCGGTGCTGACTATTTGTGCTCGGTTTGTGCTAATTTGTGACATTAAAAGAAACACTTTAACTATTCCCTTCATAAGATATTGCAATAAACTTTTCGGAGATGCACAAGGAGGTTAAAATTGAAAAAATTGTGACAAATGTAACCTCCATTCCCTGATGGAGGGGACGAGACGTTGTGTCCCTCCTGCCAAAACACGGAACTACCTTCTGAAATTGCCAGGACCTTGTCTCGGCTCCTCAGTGCGAAACCTGAATGAGTAGTTGCATTCCAGCTCCTTATATACCCATATATCCGGAATGCAAATTCCACTCGCCAAGTTTCATTGGCCTTTTCTCAAAAATCAAAGATGTCTGGGGCTCCCAGGAGTGACCCATAGTGTCACTACATCGACACAACGTCTCGTCCCCTCCATCAGGGAATGGAGATTATGTTAGTATCCATGACATTGTGTCTCCATCTTCTGATTGGCATCGCCAGCAGGTGGGTGTGTCTTTAAGACCAAGCCTATACAATCTAGAGGGGGTCCAATAGAATCGATGTAAAATCTTTAATTGCATAAGGCACACCCTTATATCTCTAGAAGCAGACTTGATGCTTTTTAGAATCCTATACTACGTTCTCTCCTCCAATACCAAGTTTAAATCTTCCTCCCATAATCTTTTGATAGATGTTAAAGCTCTGTCCCCAGACTCTGAATTAGCAGGGAGTAATACACTGATGCCTCATGACCTTTTCCAAAAGCAGTAATCACCATTCCCAGAATATCTGCCACTTTAGGGGTTTGTATGCTACTCCCTAAAATAGTACAGAGCAGATGGTGCAGCTGTAAATAATTAAAGAACTGAGATCTGTGAATCCCAGTATGTTGATCCATATTTTCAAAGGATCTCAACACTCCATTATCATATAAGTCACCTAGCGTATTAACCACACAGATTCTTCAGACAGTCAAATGAATGTTCATTGAGCAAGTTCATTCGGCTGCAACGTGAGTACTACAAGGTGACTTACTCCATTGAATTTATAAAGGACATCACTTGCTGTGAGCAGGTGAAAATTCCTTTACTCCTTGCCTCGCATAACAAGATCTTTATTGGATGATCTTAGAATTCCGGTCATTGACCGGGGCCTGCCACCCTCCGCAGCTCGCTGATAAGGAACCCTGCGAGAGCTTGCTCGATTTCCAGCTTGTGGAATGCTATGTCAAGCAGATTCGAAAGGAGCCAGTCCAGGAATTTCACCATATTCTGTCCCTCTTCGGCCACAGGAATTCCGACAATACGGATGTAATTCCGCTGGCTACTGTTCTCCATGTCCTCCAACTTCTCCCAGACATGCTCCTAATCCACCTTGGTTGCTAGCAGATTAGCTGTGCAGGTGTATTAGCATGAGCACTTAAATGCCTTTTAATGTCTCCAGAGCCCTAGGATTTTGAATTCTTTGACTTTGAATTGTCCTCCTAGAACAGTTATGGAACAGAGTGTATTGAATGTCACAGGTTTATGTCATTAAAAGTGTTAAAACTAGCAAAGTGCGCAGAGCTCGCTGTTCACACGTCCGATCCTCGATGGGGTCACGTGATTCCTGTGAATGTGCTTTTTTCTATGTGGAAGATCTGTGTTCTAATCCAGTTTTCCCCATCCTGTTTTCTGTCTCCACTCTTAATATTTTTCTTTAATACTACTTATAATAATAAATAAAATGAATTTAAATGTTGATTTCCTTGCAGTGATAAGTTGGTGTAGGGTGTCTGTGGGACTCTAAATAAACACACTGCAGTGATGCCCTGTTAGTATTTAATTAGAGGTGCAAATAGTATCTGTCTAACTCTATTTGCACTTAGTGCAAAGATGTCGCTATTTACACGTATGCAAATAGCCTCTGCCTTATTATTATTAATAAATCCTGTCGTCTTCTTGAAATCTCATATAGCATCAAAACAGACTTTAAAGTAATATTTTACAAGCGCTCCTCGTTGCTTTGGGACTTCAAATTAACGCTGTGTAAGAATCTTGCGAGATTGAGGAGAAAGGGATCCCTTCAAGACACGACCTCTGCTGAATGGATGGTTTGTTCCCTGTATAAGCTGCGCATTGCCTAAACAGCTGAAGTTTTGCTTACTGCCCCCTGGAGAAAGCAGGTGGTGCTTCAAACTTGAATAGCTCAGGAATATTCCTTATTCAGTACAGGGACATGATTAATTGCGTAAAGTTTTTTTACACATTATTTTTTTATATAATTAATCGCACTGAAAATCAACAGCCCTATTTTTTCTAAGTTTAACCCCTAACCCAAACCAAAACCTAACCATAAAGTCTAACAAGAAAATAGTTGTAGAAAATTGTTCAAGACTCATTGTTTTGAACACACACAAGTATTTTGACTAGAACACACAGAAGCAGAGTACTGTGACAAACAATTTATTCCAGCTTTAAGATATTTTTCTGTCTCTGAGATTTAGTGTGTATTACAAACAGGTTGTGAATCCAGTCATGTGAGAACTGAGGTGAAATACACTCAGTAGCCATGCGAACTAATGATGATACTGTGAAAAATGGAGTTGTAATGAGTAAAAGGGCAGAAAATGACAGTGAGTGATGCAGTGTGTAATTGCAAGTCTATCAAGAGGCAACAAGACTTGGCTTGTGCAGGGGGAACCATTTACTGCCTATTTACCTGGGGGTGCACATTAAAGTGACCCCAACGAAAAAAGGACAATTTAAAGACTTCAAGTGCTACCCTGGAAGCTACACACCAATTAAGGTGTCCTGATGGATTCAGACTCAAGCCAGAGTAATATGTCCATCTTTACCTCCCCTCTCTTTATTTATTTCTCTCTCCCTCTCCCTCTATGTATTGTGGTTCACTTCACATTTAGCATTTTCTGAAATATTTTGGTATTTTGAAACACATGGTATACAAATTACAGCCTCTTCTCCTGGCATGACAAGCATGGTAAAGTGGTAACCTGCAATTGTTGCCTTAAAGGGATAGTTCACCCAAAAATGAAAATTCTCTCATTATTTACTCACCCTCATGCCATCCAGGTGTGTATGAATTTCTTCTGCTGAAAATTAAGATTTTTAGAAGATTATATAAGGTCTGCAGATCCATACAATGCAAGTGAATGTTGGCCAGAACTTTGAAGGTCCAAAAAGCACATAAAGGCAGCATAAAATAAATCCATATCTTCAGAAGCGATGTGATAGATGTGGGTGAGAAACAGGTCAATATTTAAGTTGTTTTTTAACGCTAAATCTCCACTTTCACATTCTTCTTGTGTTTTTATTCTTTGTGCTTATCGGCGCCTACTAGGCAGTGAGGAGAATATGGTGCGTTAAAATCAAAAGAATTGAATCAACATCATGGTGTTAGTGTTGTGTCAGTAAGTTTTCATGGACTCACACTCTAAGTTTTAATTTAAATACCACTAAAATAGCTAAATAAAAGAGGAGGCGACAAAGAAGATAGAAAGGTTAAGGACCTTCTAATCAAGGCCTTCATTGTATGTTTGTGTCTATTTTTCTGTGCCTCCTTTTCCCATTAGATACAATGAGGAAAAAAAATATCTTCCTCTGATAAAGACAAATAATTATTTGTGTATTGTTCACATGCAAGGCATGAATGCAGGTCTGAGACTTCAAAAGGAGTGTAAATATATACAATGTAATTACACAGTAACTGCACACCTTTTTAAACATGTAATAGCCAGATTGCACTTAAACCTGTATTAAATGGATAGTTTAGACTCTAAATTCTGATTGGATAAGGCATTGTATGTGACCACATATCCTATATGAATGAAATTGCTAATGTACCATAAACAGCCATCAGTTAAACTATTGAACTATATTACTTGGCAGAAGAATTATTTATAATTATTAGAATTAATAATAATTTGTTCAAAATGTATTGTTGATAATGATTAATTTTTGGTTAAAATTATTAATAAATTATTGTTAAACTGTTTATTGAACATTGGTGTCTTTTATCATAATTATGTTGCTGTCGTTTTATAAAAGCAATAAACAACTTGAGATTTTAGCACGAATAGGGGGTCCATTTCACGTCATGCCTACAAACACCCCTTACCTCTGGTAAAATCACTGTAAAAAGATGTTCACGCATTTATGATGATTGTGCATTGAGGTAACACCATTTTTTAAGCGTTTGCAGACATTAGCGTTAAAACTACCTGAAACAATCATGTTACTATACCTAAATGGTGGCTTAGCGGTTAAGGTGGTTCAAGCCCCAACACCACCAAGACACCACTGTTGGGCCCTTCAGCAAGGCCCTTGAACCTATCTGCTCCAGGGGTGCCGTATCATGGCTGACCCTGCACTCTGAAAAATAAATAATTTCACCATGTATATGCAGAAATGTATGTATAATGTGTGACAATTGATCAAAATATTTAAAATATATTTAAATATTTTCAAAAACATTTTTATGGTGTGCGACTCCCTTCAGGGTAGGAGGTAGGTTGTTGATTTAAAACTCAATAGAGCATTAACCTAAAAACCTTATCTGTATGGGAGAAAATGTAACTTGCTTTTAGCGCCACTCAGTGGACATTTCAGCTCGGAACTGCTGCAAAATGTGTTTGGAACCAAGTAATATAATTTTGCAAAAATGCCACACAAGTCACATAATTCGTACAACATTAGCTGTCTTTTCATTTAAAGAGTGTGTGGGAGTTTTCCCCTCCTTTTCTATCCTAAAAGTGTTCCATTCATCCTCTCCTAACTGTCAACAGCGTCCGCCTCCTTTTCCCAATGTTTTTTTTTCTCCCCAGCAGATGATAAATGACTTGCGGTCGCCAGATTTTCATTAAAACCCTCGTGTGTCACATTTAACCTGCGTTCACTGAAATCAATTATCCAGCTATCAGTAGGGCAGACGCACCAGGGAAGGAGAAGAGGCATCCCTCCATCAGCGTTTCAATTAGGAGGTAAATAATCAGCATTTGAAGGCCTCTGTCTATTTTGCTCCCTCCCTAGAGCCCTCTCTGTCTTTATGTAGTATAGTGGCAATATGCTGATGGCTCAATATGGTATTTAATAGCAGTTGCAGCTGGGGTGAGGAAAAAAAGGCTTTTTAAGGATGTTCTGATGTCAGGTTTGTTGTTTTTTGCTTAAAGCCTGGAAACATTTATAGAAAGGGAGCTGATCTTGGATCAGTTAGGGGTCTCACCACCTGGTGCCAGTGTTTTGTTTTGTTTGCTCTGCATGTGTTAAGTAGCTACTGAGCTCCCAGCAACCCCTGGAGCATATGGATGGCATGATGCCAGGGTGGAGGAGGGGCATCTGGGAGTGTGTGTGTGTGTGTGTGTGTGTGTGTGTGTGTGTGTGTGTTTGTGTGTGCCACAGAAAGATGGCTGAAGAGGCCTAAGGCAACAGTCTGAAGGGTCAATGGTGTGTCTGTGTGTCAGAACACATTTTAAAGTGTTTTTCATCAGGCTTATTAATTTACAAGCACCATTTAATTATAATGAGCTGCTTGAGGCTATGTAGTTTCATGCAGACATAAAGAACATATGTTTGAACTGAGGTTGGATCAGACGGGAAATCTCATTGGATTATTGCGATAGCTTCACACTAAGGGCATTTCTCACCAAACCTTATCGAATGCCTTCATAACAATCATGAGTCTCATGGAATAAATTATTAGACTTCTGAATTATACTTTTGCATTCTTTTAAAGCTTGAAAAGGTGGTCACCATATACTGCCATTGCATGACATCACTGAGCATATATTTTGTTCACAATTTCTCCTTTTGTGTTAAGAAAAAGAAAGTCATATAGGGTTATAACAACACAGGGGTGAGTAAACAAAAATTTTTGGGTGAACTATCCCTTTAAATCCATACCTGTATTAAACAGTCTCAAAATGGTTTTGACTTAAAACCATATAGTTACTTATATATAGCTTTTGTGACAACTTACCCATGCAACAACTAGCCATGGTCTTCTCTATTTGCTGGTAGTCATGCTGTGGCTGAACTTTTCCAGATTGAAATGTAATTCCTCTGTTTGGCTCTTGTGTGTTTGTATGTGTGTGTGGTTGTGGTCATTTTGGCTGCTACCTTTCCACTGATTATCACAAACAGATTGCTGTGAAATGCCAGCATCAACACCACTGATACAAACACACTGTGTCGAGAGACAGAAACATATCCGCTTTGGCATTTAGTCAGAGGGGAACCTATGATTACAGAGTGGTTCAATCATAGACTCTCTCGGTTACGCTCTCCGTCTCACTTTCACTATATTTTTTTTACACACCATACACTCATCATACTCATGTTGTTTAAGGCAGTTCCTTATGCACAGTGGGGTCCAAAAGTCTGAAACTACTTGTTGCTTCTGTTTTGCTTTTTTTTTTATTACAAAATTGGTCATTGCAAATAATATTATGACCACTATATTACTTGTAGCATTATAATTTGCTTAATACAATTAGCTTAAATTGAATAGTGAGAAGTGGGGTTTACTTAAAAACCTAGGAAACAATGTCCACACAGAAATTGTTAGTACATTTAACAGACCATATTTTCAAGTAAAGGCTACACAAAATTCTTGGTTGCTTTAATTTGAAATGTTCAAGTAAAGTTCACTTGTAATACTTTTGTAAATTGCACTTGCTCTTTGTTTGTACATTTAGCTAAGCAATGTTGCACTGAATTGAGCCATGCTTTTAAAAGTGTACTATTATTTTAATTAATACGTACTTAGTACATGGAAGTCTTCCAGATGGAAGCTTAGTGGATGCTATGTACACCATTGGACATAATCACCTTGTTTTAATGGCAATAGAAAAACAAGCTCCAGAGCTGTGCATACAGACCTAAACAGGGCTGGACTGGAAAAGAAATCGGCTCGGGATTTTACATAGCAACTGTTGAGTCGCTGTCCTTTTCTGCATATCGCTGCGCTGTTTTGTGGTCCGTTCTGCATAACGCGGCGGCTCATTTTAGCTTATCGCGGCCCATTAGGCCCGTTTCGCGGCCGACCCACCGGACACCTCGGTTATCCCGATGGCCAGTCCTCCCCTGATCGGCCCCAAAGTGCGTCGGCCCACCGGGAAAATGTCCGGTATGCCAGATTACCAGTCCATTCCTGGACCTGTACAATTAGTGCACAAAACACAATGACAGTAACAATCAACAGATAATTGTTCCTGAACATAACAAAATCAACAATAACAATTGTGTAAATCAACTTGCAAACAGTGAAACCATGCAAGTTCATTAATTATTTAAGCCTGGTGCATGCTGGTAACACTAGCTAAAATTTACTTATTTCATTTACCTGTGAAATTTACTCAAATTTGCAACTAAAATGTTTAATAAGACAAGGTTTTCTACTTTAGGATTAATAAATAATGACACATTGTAAAGTTAAAAAAACAATCATAAATCATATTTACTTATAAGCTAGAGCATTCATTTTTACATGTTTGAAATTCTAAATGTTGAATTTCCATGCCTAAACGAAATTAAGGTACTTCATCTTTTCTGCTATATTTACTTCACCACAAAATTATATTTACATTGGTTTTAAATAATTTGTAATAACTTTTTTCAATGCGATTTTCAGACTTTTGGTACCACTCTATACCATTATCCAAGACAGGGATCACACATACACACACCTGTACACCCGTGTGATGAATGTATGGACTGGTCAAGATTAAGTTCACACCCATTTTTTGATCTCTTTCTTCTCTACGATAAATGACTTTTTTCTGAGTTTGTGGTCAAGCCTCTTTAAAATAGCTGGTTTCTGTTGAGTTCTATTACAACAAGAGGGATTGATCTGACACCTTTTACCCTCTGATCTTTGAGAACCAACACAGATCAAAGGTGATGAAGAGGAAAGTCCTTTCTGTCTTCCCCTGTATCTCTCCTCTCTGCAGCTGACCAGATATAGTCACTGTAGTCTCATTTTCTGGCATCACTTTATCTTCAGGTGTGGATGTATATTCATTTTAAAGTTCTCTTCCACAGTTGTCCCTTTTTTATTTTCTTAAGAAGCTATTCGTTTGATTCTCAGCAACAGTGGCTCAAACACTGTCAATGGAACTCTCTGTTTGTCTTAACAATGCAAGATAGGGGAGTGTTCAGAACAATTGACATTATTTTTGCTATTTTTATTTTTCTGATGCTATTGGAGTGGAAATCACACACTTTACCATTAACCCTCAATAAACCATTGTTCAACCAGTTTCACCAGCTTTGCTTTGGCGGTGAACAGCATGGCTAGCCCACATCAAACCACCACTTTCTAGTATAAATCAACCTGCGCTATTATAGAAATGCTTGTTTAAGTTTATTTAAATATAAATTAGTCAAATATAAATTATTCGGAATGTGCATTCTTAATCCAATTTTCTTCAGAGCTCTGTCACAATCATTAGAAGATAAATTATGAAAGAAACTGATTTGTTTAGTTCCATCTGCATTGATAAAGAAGAGCTTAGCATCGTGTATCCTCGATGATGTATATTCTGATTATCATGTATACAAACAGAGACCATGAATTCGAGTATTTGTTGATTTTTCAAGGCAGCCATTTGTTTGTTTAGCATTTGCTGAAAGCTCATTTCGAAAAGCCCACTATTTGTCTTCAACACACACACCTGCCAGAGAATATGCAAGTACAGTCAGCATTCAATTGTCCATTGCAGAGAGAAACAGAAAGAGAGGAAAACACACACACATAGAGGGAGAAAGAGAGATGGCGTGACTGCTCTTCCCTTTGTCAACATTGACATGTCTCTATATTAATGTGCAGTCTTCTGGGAAACATTTCATATTAAGTGATTTGTACTGTGTTTGCATAGTCAACTATATTGCAAGAGGCCTCCCTCAACAGTTGTAATTGAGATGACCTTAAACTGATTTTGACATGGCCCCTGGTAGCATTCAAACCGTCTTAAAAATATAATTTTTAAGTAATAATTCACACAAATATAAAAAATGGTGTGTCAATATCATTGACACCAAAAAGGTTTTGGTTCTTCTCGATCCATTGGTAACTGAATGCGCCATTTTAAACATTACGTTTTTTGGCAGCTGCATGTTCTTCCCAAACAATTCAACCTTAGTTTCATCAGCCCACAAAATATATTCCCAGTAGCTTTGTGGTGTGTCAAGGTGGTCTTTGGCAAACTTCAGGTACACAGTAATGTTAATCACCAGCTTCCTTCATGGTGTCCTGCCATGGACACCATGCCTGTTTACTGTTTTCCTTATAGTAGACTCATGAACAGAGATGTTAACCAGGTCCAATGATTCCTTCAAGTCTTAAGCTGTCACTCTAGAGTTCTTTACCTTATTGAGCATTCTGCAGTGTGCCCTTTAAGTCATCTTGACTGGACGGCCACTTGTAGGGAGAGTAGCCACAGTACTAAATTGTCTCAATTTATAGACATTTTGTCTAACTATGGACAAATTAATATCTAAGCTCTTCGAGATAACTTTGTAACCCATTTCAGCTATATCCAAAGCAACATTTCTTGATCATAGGTTTCTGAGAACTCTTTTTTGCGAGGCATGGTCCACGTCAGTAGATGCTTCTTAAGAATATTGATTTTTGTAAGTAAAACTAGCTCTAACCCACATCTTCAATCTTGTTTCATTAATAAGATGCCAGGTTTGCCAACTCCTGACTCCAATTAGCTTTTGTTGACGTCATTAGCCTAGGGGTTCACATACTTTTTCCAACCCGCACTGTGAATGTTTGAATTATTTATTCAATAAGTTCAAGAACAATACAGTTATTTGTGTGTTATTAGTTAAAACAGATTGTGTTTGTTCATTATTGTAACGTAGATGAAATTCAAACCAGCTTTCAGGACTAATTTATTCATAAATGCTGGAAATTACAAAGGGTTTACTTTTTTTGCCATTGTATTATGCCAGCAATGAGAGCTGGATCAGAAATTCATCTGTTGCATTAATCATGTTTACTTGACTCTTTACCTGCTAAACCATATTTCCCCATCTGTCGCTCACTTCGACGGTGTCTCTCTTGAGAGCCTGGCGCATCACTGGCAGCAGACTCTGCACAAGTACACATTTCCCCCAGTGAGCCTTCTTGCACAGGTGCTATACAAGGTCAGGGAGGACGAGAAACAATGGTGTTATTCTGGTGGCCCCCTACTGGCCCTCTCGGACTTGGTTCTCGGATCTCGTGCTCTTTGCGACAGCCCCTCCCTAGCGAATTCCCCTGAGGAAGGACCTTCTTTCTCAGGGACAGGGCACCCTCTGGCATCCGCTCCCAGACCTCTGGAACCTCCACGTCTGGCCCCTGTACGGGATACGGAAGATCTAGCTGGCCTACCACCTGCTGTCGTAGACACGATCAACCAAGCCAGAGCTCCCTCTACCAGGCCACTTTACTTCCTGAAGTGGCGCTTGTTCACGAATTGGTGTTCTTCCCGGTCTGAAGACCCACAGAGGTGCGCAGTTGGTTAAGTGCTCTTATTTATGCAGGAGAGGTTGGAGGGGAGGCCTTGAAGGTGTATGTTGCCGCTATTGCATACTAGGTCTTTTGGTAAACATGACTTGGTTATCAGGTTCCTTAGAGGTGCCCGGAGGTTGAACCCTTCCCGGCAAAGCCTGTTCCCCTACTGTGATCTCTCAGTGGTCCTCTCGGGCCTTCAGAAACCCCCCGTCGAGCCGCTAGAATCAGTTGAACTCAAGGCCCACTCCCTGAAGACGGCCCTCCTGATCGAACTTGCCTCCATCAAGAGGGTCGGGGACCTGCATGCGTTCTCTGTCAGTGACACCTGCCTGGAGTTCGGTCCGGCAGACACTCATGTCATCCTAAGACTGCGACCGGGCTACGTGCCCAAGGTTCCTACAACTCCCTTCAGAGACCAGGTAGTGAACCTGCAAGCGCTGCCCCGGGAGGAGGCAGACCCAGCCCCTTTGTTGCTGTGTCCAGTATGTGCTTTGCATATCTATTTGGACCACACACAGAGCATTAGACGTTCTGAGCAGCGCTTTGTCTGCTTTGGCGGACAGCGGAAAGGGAACGCTGTCTCCAAACAGAAGCTTTCCCACTGGGTTGTTGATGCCATAGCATTAGGCTATCACATCCAGGCTGTGCCCGCCCCCTTGCGGGTTCGAGCACACTCGACGAGAAGTGTGGCATCCTCATGGGCACTGGCCAAAGGGACCTCCTTAGCAGACATATGCAGAGCATATTGCCCGCGGTGGGCAACACCCAATACCTTTATGAGATTTTACAATGAGGTAGGATCTACCACCACGCCATTCTCCACATGCGACTTAGAATATGGGATTCCACCACTCTTTACCTCCCCCAGTCTGGGAAGGTGTGGTCTCCGCAGGGTCTTTCCCCGCAGAAAGAATAGGAATTGGGAAAGAATACCTTGCCCGATGCGTGTGATAGCGTTAAGATGGCCCCAGCTGCTTTAACTCTATGGGAGAAACATAGAGAGAGAAAAGGCTCGGCTGGCACGGCTTGATCCCATGCTTGGCACGTCGCCTTGTTTCCCCCATATCGGGGCGTAGGGAACCAGAAGGCTATGAAGATCTTATGGGACGTTGGGGAAGGGTATGTGCAGTCTGACAAGGCCTGCCGTTTTGGCACGCAACTGCCTGCCCGCACCTGTGTTAGCAGCGCACGTACACTGTTCAGTGCATGGCGTGATTCAAATTGAACCCCTAGTGTCACTTCTTCAACACAACGTCGAAGTGAGCGACAGACGGGGAACGTCTAGGTTACTGTTGTAACCTCCGTTCCATGATGGAGGGAACGAGACGTTGTGTCCTCCCGGCCACGTCGCTGAACCGAGCCACTGTTACGGCCGAACCTCATTGTCGGCACCTCAGGCAAAATCCTGAATGAATAGCATTTCCCTCCCTTTATACCCATATGTCCGGGGGCGGGACATGCAAATTCTTACTGCCAATTTCTCATTGGGCTTTTCTCAAGTTCAGAAATACACGAGGCTCTCAAGAGAGACCCCTAGTGTCGCTTATTCGACACAACGTCTCGTTCCCTCCACCAAGGAATGGAGGTTACAACAGTAACCTAGATGGTTTACAAGTAAATTATGATGGGATAAAACCTGATTTATTCACATAGCATTAGACTTCATATGAAACTGAATAAAGAAACAGCCCGCCATCTGCTCTTGATGGGCACACAGTCCAATGCAAAGTCACCCTTGTCATTCACAGCTGTTGCCGTACCGATGAGGCCTCTATCATGTCAAAAACTGCCCGTCTTTGTGAGACAACACAGTTAATTTATTAGAAATTGATTCTCGTTTTCTGGCCCTGTCAAAAACCCTGAAGAGGTAATTGAGGTTGAAAACCTGCTATATTTTGCAGCTCCAGTGTATGATGTGATTCTTTTGTGTGTGTTTACAAAGATGAAGGGCAGGCCTTGAAGTATAGATTCCATAAGAATCATGTCAAAGGAGGGCCGCACTGGCAGTCTGTTTCTTTGTTCGAGTTGGACAAGGACATGAGTTTATGCGTTAGCAATAGATAACGTACCACGCAGAGCCGACTATGCTGGATTTGAAGGACAGATGTCAGTTATGCTGTTCGCAAGACAACATTGTTCTTGACAGCGAACACTTTAAATCATTTTCTGAATGTTTGAATCACAGTTTCGCTGTACTTTTAATTAAATCAAATTGTAATCCGTGAATCCAAATTTGTGGGGCCATCTTGACAGCTCACATGGTTTACCAAATCAAAGTGACAAGATAATCTCAGTTTGTATATGAATCTTTCAGATCTGGATTTTTGAAAGCATAAACCTGGGCGTGTGAAGTGCTTGCTGCCGTCTTTTTAAACATTGCAGAATGCTTTCCAACTTACACGGCATAAATGAACAATTAAACCTAATCCTTAATCCAGCCTCCATTACCCAAGCCAAGTTTATTTTAAAAGCGGCACAAGGGCTCTTGCCAAGGAATTCTGGAATGCCATTCAACATTCCTAGCTAAAACCCTGAAAATCCATAGAATGTTCCAGTCAGCCCAGTTACAAATTCCTACACCAGTATGGTCATCAAAACACTGTGTTTTAGGAATTTCAAAGTGAAAAATATAATGGTATGTAGATATTGACAGGTATTGTGCACCTATTTTGATCCAATTTAAAATAATTAGGAAATCATTTTTGTGATTGGTCATTTGGTTCAGTTTTAATGCTACACTGAAAAAATGACAAGTAAGATTTACTTAATTTGTATGTTTTTGCACAGTTTTTGTACGTGAATTTTTATAGTATAAAATTAAGTAAAACCCAGTAGATTTCATGAAATAATATTGATTGACATGAGGGTAAATTTAATATCAGCAGCTTTTATTTACTAATCTGATACACATTGTATTTAAACATTGTAAGCCCAGTGCATGCTGGAACAATAGCTGTGAAAAGTTAATTAAAATATACTTAGTTTATTTACCACTGAAATTTAATCAAATGATCGAATATACAGTATATGATATGGTTTCTATTTTAGGATCGATATATTATGATGCATTGTAAAAATAACAAATAATCATAAATAACATATACTTATAAGCTAAAGATTCAATTTTTACATGTTTGAATTAAAAACAAATGTATTTAATAGGGCTGTTAAATCATTAAAAATGTTAATCTGATTAATTACATGGTATGCCGATTATTTAATCAAACTAATCGCAATTTAATAAGCCCCTCAAATAACAATAATTCTGTATATAGTGCTTAAATAATTTTTTATTTTTATTTATTTATTATAGTTATATTTAAATAATTATATATATATATAAAAAATTATTATATTGATTATATTATATCTCGGTAAGTGTGGTTTGTTCTCTGTCTGTATAAGCTTTGCGTTGCCTATACAGCGAGTTTTGCTTAATGCCCCATGGAGAAAACAGGTGGTACTCCAAGCTTGAATTGCTCAGATGAAAGGAATATTCTTTATTATGGTCCGAGGACATGAATAATTGCGTAAACATTTTTGAGTGCGTTATTATTTTTTATATAATTAATCGCACTGAATTAACACATTAAATTGACAGCCCTAGTATTTAATATTTTCAATTTCACACTTTAACTTATTCAGTGTAGAAAGTGTTTAATCTTTTCTGCTATATTTAGTTTACCACAAAATCTTTTTTTCTCCTTCTGTGTAATTCATACTTAATGGGCAAACAGGCTTCTTTTAGTTCGCCTAAGACGAAATGCAGTGACATTTTTGTTCTGCTAAGGTGTTTACATGGTGACATTTCTCCTACTCGTACTCATCCCTAAAATTCATGACCTAGTAGAACTCAGCTACTTGAAGAGCTAGTTAAAAATAATCATGGGTGTGGTTTTGAATGTAACGGTCCATAGTTACAATTGCGCATGCCAGCTGAGATGAAAAGCCCGTCTCTCTCCGAGGTTGTTCAAATGTACATTTTTGATATGACACAAACACATTGTCGCGCATAATTTCCATGTATAGTCTGAAACGCAATTGTCATCATGTTCTGCTGCCGGATACAAATTCCAAGTAAACTTCACGTTGCCTTCAAATGTATGCAATATGAAGGTTGTACAAAGTAACATTTATCTTTAACAATGATATCAAAAGTGGATAGCAGGCACAACAGTGCCGCTACATCATGGGCCGCCATCTTGATTGTTTTGGGTTGAATGGATCACATGACTGCGTCACATGACAATAAATACATCATCATCATTCCACTCTACAATGTGAAGATGTTTTCAAACGTGTTCACTTGGGAGAGCATTTTCGAAAAGCTCAGTTTTCGCTGGACAAAAACACTATCTCAGTGTGAATGGAAGGCCAAAACGTAGCGAAGGCCAATTACAATTTAATAAATTTTCAAACTAAATCGTATTAGTTTAGACATTTTTATCAAAATCATCAAAATTGTGTCTAATTAGTATGTGCTGTGCGCTTCATCATTGCCTAAACTAGTAAGACTGACAAAGTTGCATTTTAATGGAAATTCCTCTACGATTTCTCTCATATTTAAACCATAAAATGTGTGGTGCCCTTGAGTGAACCTGCAACATGTTTGTTAAAGGAGTGTAGTCATCACATATCATTAAATTTTTATCAGAGCAGTTATCAGTCAGTCCACATTCTTTCAGGCTGTAAGAAGATATGAAACATTCACAGTATGGAGTCAATCGACACCCGTTTTAATGTCCACCCCTCTCTATCCTTCTGCATGCTGTTCTGGCTGAGTGTCTCGCTAACTGTTTTTTAATCAACTAGTTTGCATATGGAGTCCCCACGGGTCATTTCCCAGAGAATAAGGGGTCATTGGTTCCTACACAGCTGACTGGGTGGCCAAAAAGGGAGGAGGGTACGGGTTTACTTCACCTGCTAGCTCGATTCGACACAAAAGCATTAGCATTTAGCACATTCAAAAATTTGACAAGAAGTTTGGAGCAACAATAATTGCCAGCAAACTATTTATGGTGCAGTTAAGCATTCTTGATGGACGTAACCATGAATAGTGTGCTTTGTCTGCAGTTTAATACCCATAAACACTGGTAAATTATCCATGTGTGGCTGTGAGGACAATAGCAAAGGGCGATGCACTGAATGTGAATGGGGACGAATGATAGGGGCGTATTTGGAAAATTACCCATCATACTCGCTGGGTATCACACACAAAACACAATCCTACCGGGACGGCGAGCCAGACCTAGTGGATAGACACACACATTAACACCCGTGACTCCCTCTCTACCTGGCTGGGAAAAATGAAGACATTCATTAACTTAGAGGGGATTAGCGAGCCTTTAAATAATGTTTTATGATAATACGTGGCTGGAGGTGAGCTGATAAGTGAACACTTACCTTATCTTTGCAAACACCTTTAAGTGCAGATCTCTCTCTGGAATTTCCACTTGATGTGATTTTTCCCACCTTAGATTTCAATATATCTGTATTGTTAGCAGGTGATTCAGGATTCGTTGGCTCTGTGTAGGTAGAAGTTGCTGATCTTGGAATAGTTTTACAGTTTGTTTATAATGTTTATAATGTATAATGTGACAGATTTAGCTTGTTCATTGATTGTATAGGCCTATACTTATGTACATGACATATGTCAGTGTAAACTTTCATTGTAACATTTTGTGACAAACCTCTATCATATTTTTGTAAATATAGTTGGTATTTTATTTATTTGTCTTGGCTGATTCGATTACATCATTCGCAGTACTATATGAGATGGATTAAAGACATTACATTTGAACTGTCTTTCTGATTTACAATAATTTTTTGTGCTTCATATTAAATAAATTGTAATCTCAGAGCCGCTTGGATTGGTTCAAGGTTTAAATCTTTTTATTGAAGAATTTTATGAAATGCTTTTGCAGAAAATGGATGGTAAAATCTGACACCTGTCCCCAAGGCTGCACTCTTTTGCACTTAGACGTTTGTAAGTGCTTACAATTGTAGACAATGTTAAGGACCTCTAGACTGAAGCTGTTTAGACTGATGCTGTCATTTTTCATGGAGACATAAAAAACATGCAGTTTCTGCCCTTGCTGAAGCTGTTCCTCAGCATAGGATTTTTCAAACTTTTTGATACCAAGGACCCACAAACACATGGTCCCCTTTCAATGATGGTACCCTCTTTCTAAAATGTTCATGTATAAAGGATCATTTATACTCTTTGAGAAAAGAGTAAGCAAGATATTATAAATACGACAAGTTTTTTCCAAATTTAAATGATTGGCTTTTGTATTGTCATAGTAGAAAATGTACTTTCCAAACAACTTTACAAAAAATATTGCTTAACAGCCCCAAGTGAGCAAGGTAAGACAACATCAGCAAGAAGAAATGAAATGTTGTAACGGAAGAGAGACAAACACTTAGAGATAAATAAGAAATATATTTTACATCCAGATTTGTTTGTATTTCTTACTAAAACTATGATTGTCTCATGATTTCTGACCAGTTTTTAGAGAGTAGAATAAAAAAGTCAAATTTAGCAAAGGATAACTTTTTATTTTAGCAATTTTTCTTTGGACCCCCTAGCCACTGTCACCTGCAGCTGTTGTAACGAACTCTGATCCTCAAGTTCACCCCGCCCCCTCTGGCTCTCATGCTCGCTCCCAATCACCAGAGTATTAGTTTCACCCGCACTCGTCCCAATCACTAGATTATTAGTTTCACCTGCACTGTTCGTTTTCCCCTATATATACGCTGCCCTTTCGTTTCATACTTGTTGGTTATTGTTTAGTTTACCCCTTCGCTTTGCCAGCTCTAGTGTTCCCCTAGCTTCCCCTGTCTATTCAACTCGCTTGTCTTATTCGAAATACTTATTCTGATTCCCCGGCTTCGACCTTTTCGCTTCCCACGACTACTCTTCTCTGGATTTGCCCTTTTGTACTTTTGCCTGCTCTGTAATAAAAGCAGTTTTCTTTTACATTGTGACTGTCTCTTCTTGTGCGGGTTACAGAATAACCAACCCTACTGAAGACAGTCACAATGGAACCCACGGAGGATTTCCGCAGCTCGCTAGAGCGGATTTGTACGGCACTTTCTGCCCAAGGATCTAAGGTTGGGAAACACGACCAAGCGCTCACGGCTCAGGGACAGCAGATACAGGAAATACTGCACACGGTACGTACTATTTCCGATCAATTTCACCTTGTTCCACCTGTGTCTGTCCCTGTACCCGTTGATGTTCCCACCGCATTTCCCAGCGCCGCGAGCTTTCAACCCCCCGAGAGGTTTGACGGTTTGTCGGAAGCTTGTCAGGGGTTTTTAATGCAGTGTAGCGTATACATGACGTATCACCCCCTTTTATGCACTGACAGTGAGAGAGTACATTTTTTAATCTCACTGCTCTCTGGTAAAGCACGTCAATGGGCCACCGCATTATGGACTGCCGATAGCCCCCTTCTGACTTCTTATGATCAGTTTTGCCAACAGATTGCCGTGGTTTTTAATCACCCGGCAGCTGGTAGGGATGTGGGCAGCCGCCTTGTGTTTTTGAAACAGGCGTCACGCACAGCCGCAGCCTACGCACTTGACTTCCGCACCCTTGCCGCGGGTAGCGGGTGGAGCGACCCCGCTTTGTTGACTGTCTACTGCCTGGGTTTGAACGACCAGCTTCAGATGGAATTAGCATGTCGAGGAGAGTCGCTGTCGCTGGAGAACTATATTCAGCTCTCCATCACAGTAGATAACCTGCTTCGTGACCGTGCTTTTCGCAGCCCCTCTGTCGTCCAAGAGCTTTCAACGGGTCCCAACTCGTCTAAACTCATTACTCCCAAATGCTCTTCCAAATCCGAACCTATGCAACTTGGTCGCGCTCCACTAACTCCGGCAGAACGAACTAGACGTTTGACGCAGAACCTCTGCCTGTACTGTGGCACCCCGGGCCACCGTATTACCTCATGCCCGGCCTGTCCCCAGCGTTCCCTCTCCAAAAGCCAGGTGAGAATGTCAGTCATTCTCAACATTACCCAGAAACAAGTCTGCCTCCCTGTGGTGTTGAGTTTTAACAATGTCTCCTTTTCTACCCCAGCCCTAGTTGATTCCGGGGCAGCGGGGAATTTTTTAGACGATGGCTTGGTCCAAAAACTGTCTATCCCACTCAGTCCGGTCATGCCACCTCTCAGGGTTATTTCTCTAAATGGGGCACCCCTCGGATCGGGTTTTATTTCCTTTCGGACCATGCCATTGTACCTCCAAGTGGGCTTATTTCACACAGAGCTCATCCAGTTTTTTATTGTTCAGTCACCTAGAGACCCAGTGGTTTTGGGCCACCCCTGGTTAGCGCTTCACGACCCCCACATTTCCTGGCGCACAGGGGAGCTGTTGCGCTGGACCGACCACTGTTTGTCCCATTGTATTTCCCTTCCGGTGTTCTCCACCTCCGTAGAGAGCCCCGAAGTGAAGTCTCCGGTCTCCATCCCTCCTGAGTACTCTTCCTACGCTGATGTGTTCGAGAAGACCCAGGTTAGTCTCCCCCCACATCGTAGTGTGGACTGTGCCATCGATCTCCTTCCGGGGTCCCCACTCCCTAAGAGCAGGGTATACCCCTTAACGTTACCCGAAACCAAAGCCATGGAGGACTATATCGACGAGGCGCTCAGTCTGGGCATAATTCGGCCGTCCACCTCCCCAGTGGCGTCCGGCTTCTTTTTCGTGGGCAAGAAGGATGGCAGCCTTCGCCCCTGCATCGATTACCGAGCCCTAAACAAGGCAACGGTGAAGTTCGCCTACCCCCTGCCTCTCATCCAGCCGTCCCTCGAGCAGGTCAGTAAGGCTAAGATCTTCATGAAGCTTGACCTCAGGAGCGCGTACAACCTTGTACGCATCCGCAAGGGAGACGAGTGGAAGACTGCGTTCATCACCACCAGGGGGCACTACGAGTACTTGGTGATGCCGTACGGCCTCGCCAACTCCCCCTCGGTGTTCCAGTCGTTCATGAACGACATCTTCCGGGACATGCTAGACCTCTTCCTCGTCGTCTACATAGACGACCTTTTGATCTACTCCTCCACACTCTCTGAACACACCGTTCACATCTCGAGAGTGTTACAGAGACTGCGAGAACACGACCTGTTCGTAAAGGCAGAGAAGTGTGCCTTTCACCATCCCTCCGTCTCCTTCTTGGGCTATGTCCTGTCTGCCGGAACTATGGAGATGGAGACCGACAAGGTTGCCGCAGTCTTGTCCTGGCCTGAGCCTAGGACGCTCAAGGAGCTCCAACGGTTCCTGAGTTTCGCCAACTATTACAGACGTTTTATCAGAGACTTTGGTAAGATCGCCGCACCTCTCACGTCTCTGACACGAGGCAACCCGAGGTTCCTCACTTGGAACGCACCCGCCCAGCAGGCCTTCCAGGCCCTAAAGGAGGCCTTTACGACCTCCCCAGTTCTCCAACAACCCGATCCCACTCTCCCGTTCGTGGTAGAGGTAGACGCCTCAGAGGTAGGGGTGGGAGCTGTACTCTCCCAACCACACGGGACTCCCGCTAAGCTGTACCCTTGTGCTTTCTACTCCCATAAACTGTCCTCCCCCAAACAGAACTACGACGTCGGGAATAGAGAGCTGCTGGCCATCAAGCTAGCCCTGGAGGAATGGCTCATTGGTTGGAGGGCTCTAGGTTCCCTTTCGTCGTTTTCACCGACCATAAGAACCTGGAGTACCTTCGCTCAGCCAAGAGGTTGAACCCTCGACAAGCCAGGTGGGCTGATGTTCTTCACCCGCTTTAACTTTTCTGTTACTTTTCGCCCGGGCTCCCAGAACATCAAGGCTGACGCCCTCTCTCGTCTCTTCAACCATGGCTCGGAACCCCCGGGGTCGGAGACAATTCTCCCCACGTCGTGCGTCGTCGCACCCGTTAGGTGGGAACTGACGGAGGCCATCCTGCAGGCTCAAGGCGACGAGCCCGAGCCTCCTCAAACCCCCCCCAACAAGATGTATGTACCCACCATTATTCGCCCTCAGCTGATGCAGTGGGTTCACACTTCCCTTTGTTCTGGCCACCCGGGGATTACCCGTTCTACCAAGCTACTCGCTAGGAGATTTCGGTGACCCTCACTCAAGGACGATGTCCACGACTATGTTCCCTCGTGTCCAGTCTGTGCCTAGTCCAAAACGCCTCGTCACCTTCCCGCCGGACTCCTCCAACCGTTACCTATACCTGACCGACCGTGGTCCCACATTGCCATGGATTTCATTACCGACTTGCCCCACTCCGACGGTCGGACCAAGATCCTAGTTGTGATAGACTGATTCTCCAAGATGTGCCACCTGATTCCCCTACCCGGGTTGCCCAACGCTACACAACTGGCCGACCACATGATTAACCACATGTTCAGAAACGTCGGTATTCCCGAGGAGATCACTTCAGATCGGGGTACCCAATTCACGTCTCGCTTCTGGCGAGCCTTCAGTGACAGACTGGGTATCCAACTCAATTTCTCCTCGGGATACCACCCCCAGACCAATGGTCAGACCGAGCGCCTCAACCAAGAGATTGGCAGATACCTGAGAGCCTACTGTGCCCAGAACCAAGGCAGCTGGCACACCTACCTCACCTGGGCCGAATACGCCCAGAACAGCCTGGTCAGCTCTTCGACTCATCTTACCCCTTTCCAATGCGTCCTGGGCTACCAACCACCCCTTTTCCTGTGGGAAGCTGATCCCAGCGACGTTCCGGCGGTGGATGCCTGGGCCCAGAGGTGTGCCCAGGTCTGGAGAGCCACCCATGACCGGATACAATGCTCCACCCAGACCCAGAAGTCTAAGGCAGACCGCCGACGCCGTCCTGCCCCCCTTTTCCATCCGGGCCAAAGGGTTTGGCTCTCGACCCGAGACATCCGTCTCCGTCTCCCGTCTAAGAAGCTCAGCCCTAAGTATGTCGGCCCTTTTAAAATTGTTAAAAGAGTTAACCCAGTCACTTATAAATTGCTTTTGCCACCCCGCTACAAAATTTGTCCTGTGTTTCATGTTTCCCTTTTAAAGCCAGTATTCTATAGCCCCATGTTCCCGCCCACGGCAGCCCAAACACCCCCTCCACCACTCGATGTCGGAGGTCAACCCGCCTATACGGTCCGGGCCTTGCTAGACTCCCGACGTCGGGGTGGCGAGTTGCAGTATCTGGTAGACTGGGAGGGCTACGGACCTGAGGAACAGTCGTGGGTACGGTCAAGGGATATCCTGGACCAAGCGCTCAAGCTAGATTACCATCGCCAGCATCCCGATCGTCCCGCACCACTTCCCAGAGGTCGCGCTCCTCGCAACCAAGCGCGGCCGTCCGGAGCCGTCCGTAGCAGAGGGGGAAGTACTCTAACGAACTCTGATCCTCAAGTTCACCCCGCCCCCTCTGGCTCTCACGCTCGCTCCCAATCACCAGAGTATTAGTTTCACCCGCACTCGTCCCAATCACTAGATTATTAGTTTCACCTGCACTGTTCGTTTTCCCCTATATATACGCTGCCCTTTCGTTTCACACTTGTTGGTTATTGTTTAGTTTACCCCTTCGCTTTGCCAGCTCTAGTGTTCCCCTAGCTTCCCCTGTCTATTCAACTCGCTTGTCTTATTCGAAATACTTATTCTGATTCCCCGGCTTCGACCTTACGCTTCCCTTGACCACTCTTCTGTAGATTTACCCCTTTGCCATATTCTGATTCCCCGGCCTCGACCTTTTCGCTCCCCACGACTACTCTTCTCTGGATTTGCCCTTTTGTACTTTTGCCTGCTCTGTAATAAAAGCAGTTTTCTTTTACATTGTGACTGTCTCTTCTTGTGCGGGTTACACATGTGTACTCCAACTTACCTGAGAAACATTATCCCTGAAAATATTTGAGAAATCATGACACGTTTCTCCATTTCTGTTGGCTGAACAGAACAAGCTATGCCTGATTTACGAATTAATCATTCTTTTCAATGAAATGATTATAAAAAGTTATATTTTAATCATTACAAATTATATATATATATATATATATATATATATATATATATATATATATATATATATATATATATATATACACACACACACACAACAGTTAGTTCTGGTCCTTGAATCTGATTGGATGAAAGACTATCAGAGACCATGGTCTCACACCATCAGCACTCAGATGTTTCACTGTGTGTATCATTCAGCTTGTGTTCATACTAAACTAAAGTGTAAGAGCAGTGCATATGAGCTAAAGCATGTCTGTCTCTACATTACATATGTTTGTCAGCAGGTGACGGAAAAAGATAATTTTTGTGTGTAATATGAGCTAGTTAGGTGACGTGAAGTGAGTCAGCTTCAGTCAGTGTTTACATACAGCACTCACTTTATTTTCAGTGATCGCTTGTATTACTACTACACTACCAAAGCTAGGAAATATCTTTAAACGGTTTTAAATGAACAACTTCAGCATTAAGGCTCATCGCAGCTGAGAGACTCAACAGACTGATTAATTACACAAACTCAAGGAGATTACCACTTACCAGGGTTTCCACATTGGAAAGGACATACTGTTTAATATGGCGGAGGAGATTGCGGTTTCTATATTGAAAGATTCTTGCGCACAGGCTAACGCAAAATAGGGATGGCTATTTTTCCACAGAGAAAGTTGATCTTCAGAAAGCTGATAGCATCTCTGCTTGGGAGTGGCACACATCCTTGTTTATCCAATAACTTGGTAGACACAGCACAAACCGAGATAATATTTCTGAAGTGACATTTTTGAATTACTAATGAAGGCTTGAACGCCTCATTTGGTTGAACCAGCAACGGCAGATTCTGATCCATCACGTAAGAAAGTAGTTCCATGACAAATGCAAATGCATTTTTTATGTTTTTCTATTTTTTTTTTATTTTCTTTTTCATTGAACTGTTGTATATAAGCAATAACACACTCACAATCATGCTATATGGCCCTACATCAGCAGTGCTGTGATTACCAAATCACAGCAGTGCTGATTTAGGGCCATATCTCACTCATGCTCGCATGATTTTGCTTAATACATATGTAGCCTGCTTAGTATTGCTTATTCTTATTCTCATACATTCATTGTTATATCCTTTGTCATTTTGCCATGCGTTTCGAGTTTCATCTGTGTGTATTTTACCTGTTGCTGTTGTGCCTAGCTCGAGTCTGTGTTTGTAGCTTTTTTTTAGCATCTCTTATCTATCTTTTTTTCAGCCTTTAATCTGTAACATCTGCCATTTTTTTAAATCTCATCTGGTTATGAAGAAATATAAAGTTGGGTATCATCGGCATAACAGTGGAAACTTATTACACAGCAATCCATTTTGCAATTGAATTTTTCAGTCAGTCTAAGATATATTATGAGGGTTTATTTAAGGACCCGTCAGTGTACACCTGCATTAGATTGATGCTTTTGAAGCATCTCACTTTGGTTGCGTTGTGTCATAAACATACTATTTTATGGCACTTTTCCACTGCACGTTAAGGCTCGACTTGACTCTGCTCACTTTACTTTTCTGAGCTTGCTTTTCCACTGCAGTTTAATGCCGCCTCAACATGGGTGGGATTATAGGCTGATCGTCATAGTTGCGCCGCCTCTACTGCCGTGACATAATCTTAAACGCGACACAAACATTACTGACCATAAACAATAACACGACCACTAGCTGTTTCATTTTGCGTTGTTTTGTTCGTCGCTAACGAGATAAATGTCTGCACCTCGTTTATGGACTACGCCGTGGTTTTGCACACAGCCATTTATTTTTACAATTCGAAAGTCACGTGAACAAATGATACTGCTATCGCTGTTGTTAACTTTAAAACTAGCGGGTTGATGTCCCGTGTCGCAAATCCAGTGACGCTGGTAGTGACAATTCTCTTTAACCAATCAGTGATCTGCAGGGTTTTGACGTCACATTTCTTTTCGGCTCGGCTCGCTTGGAACCTCGACCGAGTACCAGGTACTATCCACAGTGGAAAACACCCAAAAAGCAAGCAGAGTCGAGTCGAGATGTACCGCGCAAGGAAAAGCCCCATTAGGTTGCTGTGTGAAGTTAAACATAGTTTAATATTTATAAAACACGTCTTGAGATCCCGAAATTCAGATTTGTGCTCCATCAAGCTGTTTTGAATGCAAGAACGCATCCTCATGTTGTGCTGCCTACTGAAGGGTTGGTTTGTTCTCTGTATAAGCTGTGTGTTGCCTATACAGCTGGAGTTTCACTTACTGCCCCCTGGAGAATACATGTGGTACTCAGGAATCTTCTTTATTATGGTCCGTGGACATGATTAAGTGGATAATTGTTTTTAAATTGACAGCCCTACAGCAGTAAGATCCTTTCACAGCATGTTGAGTGTAAAAGTTGTTCTGTTTAATGCGTGTCCAATGACGAGATCCACGCGACACATCTGTCATTGAATAATTGAATAATTGAATAACAAACAGAGCTGGATGAAGTGGATATTTACCTACAATCAAATGAAACAAAAAGGCTACTTTTTTGAGAGGATAACGTTAAGAAACTTTAACTAGTGTGTCATGTGAATAAGGGGCCGTTCACACCAGACATTTTAGATAGTGATCCTGCTCTATTTTCCCATTGTTTCCCTATGTAAACATGTGCTTTCTGGATGTCTTTGACCACTGTGCTGCGTTTTTCTCTTGTTTTCAGCATCTCTCACTGGATTACTGCATTTTTAGATGCCGTGTCAAGTAAAAAAAACCTTCAACTGTTAAAAACACATCTCGAGACATCTGCGTTTTGCTCTGTTTGTTGCGCTGCATCTCGCTTTTTTAGTGCAAGAGTCTTTTAGAAATGCTTTAGCCAATAGTTACATGAATGCTACACATACTTGAGAAATAATAAAAAAAAACTCTTCTCTGGAAGTCACCAGAGGTGAATGCTTTGGTGTTGTTTTTGCAGAGAATGTTGTTTTTGCAAACAATTTCTCCAAGGAGAGCAAACCACTGGACCCCCAATCAATAAAGGGCAGGCTTCTTGGTCAGGTTTCTGTTCGTACCTTCAGATGAAATCCAGCAGCAGCCTCTGCCCATAGCATTACCATTCCAGACCCCAGTTTGAAAACCCCTGCTATAGTATACATTTTAAAAGGCATTGCTCAGATTAGAGCTCCTAGGCTGTACCCCAAAAAAATCATACAATTCCTGCACTTTTTAACAATAGATAAACACACTCTCGCATATGCATGCACATGCCTCTCTTCTGCCAGCATCAGGAAAGATAACTTTCCAACTTTGTTTTGACACATTTGATTAAGGAGCAGGGGAAGAACACCTGTATATCTGCCTGAACAATACCTCCCTCCTCTGAGAGATTGACTTTTTTTTTTTTACATTAAACCCCCTGCTTTTGTCTAAAGAAACAAGGCCTTTTGTTATGCTAACAACCCTGTGGAAGATTTCCAATTCAATTCCACCTGAGCGCTGGTCAGCTTCACGCTCCTTTTGTGTCGTCCCTAGGGCCCCTTCTTGTCTTCTAAATGGCAATTTAGCGATCACAGCGGACGGAGGAAAATTGACAGACTGCGGAGGAGGGAAGTCTTCGTCATGATATTAGAGCGATCAAGTCTAATTCCGTTTTCAGCTATTAGTTTAGAAGCTTTAACATATACTCATCAAAGTTATATAAAAAAATATGTGATGGGGAATTAAAAATGGAGAAGAAGAGGGAGGAAAAGACAAAACATTTTTTTGCTCATGCCGAGAGGAGTAGGCAATATTTCTGGCGGATGGCAGGCGAAATGCATAAACCTGCGCGCACACACATGCTCCTCTGACAGACACATCCCCCAACATTCAGATAAGAACCCCCCCCCCCCCCAATCTTAAATTATTTGGTTATATCATTGATTACATGCATTGCATATAATGCACAATTCTCTATAATGTTAGGCTTTAACCTATGTGGAATCCCAACAATAGTGTTATTGCTATTGCTGTGTTACTTTCAATGTCAGATGCCTGGTAGCATTTAGCTATGAAGTTTGGAGAGAATATTCAGCATCAAAATAGGTTACATGACTCACTGGCTGATAGGTTGCTCTCTATGAGCTATTGTTAGACACATAACTCGCTGTATATAAACTGTTGCTGTATTGTTCTCTCTAGCCTTGTTTGATTTTTCTTTAATTTTGATATCTTGTGATTACAGAGAAAGTTAATATAAAAAGTTTATTGAAGCGCCAGTGCTGGAGAGCAACATTTTACACATTTGTAATGAAAATTTTATTGAGAAATAAATTCATTAACAATTTAATTATGGTTTTAGTGGCAATACTTTCTACAACAGTGGCTTTAGGACACATCATAGTGCCCTTCGAAATTAGTATTATTTCTCTTGCCCAGGAATTTAAATAGAATCTGATAATTTATAAAAATGCAGATCAAATTATGTCAATTGTTTAACCAGCAGATGATTTAGAAACAAAACTCTTTTCTGCTCTACTTCAAACACTGATAAAAACCAACCTTAGTTGAGATGAGCCTTTTTAGACACTTTGAATAGAACCTTCTCACAACATTTCTGGAAAGAAGAGATAAAAGTTTTGTTCCTGAGAAGAGGTGAGCTATTCATTTTATGAAAGTCACATAGTGGACAATTAAGAGGGGAAAAAATCCCACAGATTTACATTGGGATTGGAACTTTTACTGTAGGCCCTACTATACAATGAGCAACAGTAACACCCAGCAGTGTTGGATAAGTTACTTAAGAAGAAACTAACTACCTCTCTAAAATAAGAATCATATTATTTTAATGATTACTGCATCTAAAACATAATGGCCTTAGTAACTAATTTAATTTTAAGTTATTTTCTAAACCACAGAAATATGCAACAAATTCCTCCTTGTTCATTGTCGCACACATGCCGTGTGCTACTACATTTTTGACTAAAAAGTCATTTGATTTCAGTAACTAATTACTTTGTCATTTGTAATAAAGTATCCTCTGCTATTAAAGAGCAACCCCTGAGAATTCTTAGGACATCAAGTATGTAATCATGACCTTTCTCAAGATAACCCTTGACTTCACCAGTACAGACATCAGAAGATGAAGGTACAGACATCAGTGGATGTGCAAATCAAGAGCATGTGTGAGGAGGTTTAGGAAATACAGTACCTGCATTTGTATAACTTGAGTCTGAAAGATTATAAAGACATCTTTATGGGTCTAAACTCATGCAGAGTAAAAGTCTGGTGTCTCATAGCAGTCGTAGCGTGCATGCGACAACCGCCTGCGTATGCGCACACAGTCAAATTAAGTATATTTCGTCAAGTTTGCATTCAACTATATGCAGACGCTAAATGTTTGCGTCAAAACTGAAGTTTACTTTTTGGCTTTAGCATCATGTTAGCAAGATTTGCACTGGCAAGCCCCTTCAGAAAATCTTTAAATGTACTTTATACTGTCCAGAGACAATTTAGGGCATGGGGGGTTCCTCAATCCAGGTGGCGGAAGACGAAACTCAGTTGCCTCTGTGTCTGAGACTGTCAATCCGAACATTTTATCATGTAGCTTGTTGAGCACGTTACCGTGGAGACCTAGCATATGTGGAAGCTTCATGCTATTTTCCGCGGGAATCAACACACAACTCACCACACACCCCACTGAGAGCGAACCACATTATAGTGACCATGAGGAGGTTAATCCAATGAGACTTTACCCACCCTAGCAATCGGGCCAGTTTGGTTGCTTTGGAAGCCTGACTGTAGTCACTCAGCACACCCTGGATTTGAACTTGCGACTCCAGGTGTAGTAGTCAGCGTCTATACTTGCTTAGCTACCCAGGGCCATGGCCATGAGATGATTTTTAACTATTTGAAGTAGAGATTTTTTTCTCTCTCTGTCTCTCTCTGCCTTGACTCTGTTGCTCAGCTTTTACAATCTGCAACACTCATCTAAACCACAGAGTACTGTACCATTTGAACCATGTTCCAGAGTGGCAGGGCCTGTGTATGCTAAGAGATGTGAAATTGCACATTGCGGCAAGCAAGGTGAAGTATTCCACATGAAGCACAGGAAAGTGTACCATGCTCAGATCTGTCGCTCAACTCCCTCTTTAATGTTATACCAGTAATGGAAGCATTTGGAGATGAGCTGCGTCTTCCACATCAAAGCTAATCGAGAAATGGAAGCCAACTGGCGTTCAGCCTTAGTGGTGTGTGCGAGCGGGCGAGCGAGTGAGAGAGAGATGCACACAAAAGCGGATGAGCTCTCTACCTAAGAGGATAGATGCAAGAGATGAGACTTGACAAGATCCCGAGTAAAGAGGCACCCTCTTTTAAAAACAGAAACATGCTGCAACACTCTGCCAACCCGCCTAATGTAATTACATTTGTCAGTGTCAAAATGCACCCAGAATATCCGCATTCGCTCTCCCCCCCCAACCCTATCCCTCTCATTCTTTCCTAACATCACAAACTGACATGTAAATGGACTGTCATTAAATCCTATTAGTTTGGCCTGTCATACTGGAGCAAGCCAACTCCTTTATTAAGTACTTTGCACGACTCTTGTTTATATCCAGATTAGAGAAGAGAGAGAGAGATAAACAGACAGTATCGGAGGTAAACACAGTGTGGCTCACTGTCTCTTGGATTCAGGATTGGGTCAACCGAATATTGTCTAGGGATTTGTCATTTGCAGATTTCCTGTAGAGCAACACCACTGACATTCATGTTCGCAGGAATGTTTTGTCCTGTCCTCTGGTTCTAGATTTAAACATTCAATAATAAGGTCAGATAATTCAATTAAAAATATAGGAGTGTGCATTAATTTATTCTTTTATAAAATTACACTGATTACAACAAAACGTGTATCTTTAACTACACATTGTCATATGAACAACAAGAGAGTAACTGCACTGCCTGATTGAGCCTTAAGTACAGCATTATATAACACGATAACATTTCTTTTTTTAATTTAGAGTTGGACATGATGAAAGTCATAACTGTCGCTGATTGACATATGAGCGTTTTTAAATTGAACTAAAAAGAGACAGACCCCAAGAGTCATTCGTTCGGGAACCGCACTACACTGGTAACTGGTTCATGAGAGTCATGATTTGTTAAAGAACTGCATTACAGTTGTCTCATAGAATGAGCCATACTATTACTTCATTTTTGAGAACTGAGTTTTACGTTCCACTTTCTATATTTTGCTACAGTTTCCTGGTGAAATTATCACTAGAGGCACTACAACAACTGTGCGTTTTAATCATGGGTACCAGTGGCGGGTCATGCATTTAAAATCTAGGCCCTTAGTGAGATTCACGCCATTAATAAAACACAGTTTCACAATGAATAAGGCACCCTATGCCTTTGGGCATCATACATTATGTCAAAGCAAACTAGTACCATAATAGAACCTAATGCCTATTGACATTTTGAAAACACATCCACGCACGAAAGCCAGAACTTGAAACGACACTTAATGCTCAAGCAAGCCTAACTTTAACTGCAGCATGACTGTTTTGTGAAATGAACGTCTCCCGAATAGACATTCAAAAATCATATTTTTTCATTTGAATCCACCAAGGAGGTCTATAATACGTGAAAAAATCAATCTAATAATATTTGCGATTTAAATGTTGCCTGAAATACATTTCATTTCGTCAGGGTACACGGTTATGCTGCGTTCCATTCAAGTTGGGTGTGGGATATTCCTGCTTGATATCTCCGACCATAAATGCATTCCATTCTCCAATATTAGGAAGATGACATTTAAGGAAAAAAAAACTGCAATGCTCCTGTTAGCTTAACAGGGGATTGACTCTCATTAGAGATGTCTCCTAGCAACCCAACTAATAAACAATGCTGCAGCACTAGCATTTGTGCTTCAGGTGTACAATTATCAAAAGAGATTACAATGTTTTATACACCTGTTTCTGCAGGCATTTGTTAAACAAGCTTTAATATCATGCACTGTGGAAATAACCCATTTATCGATATTACTTAATAAAGTGAATGTTTATCACTTACTTTGTATATCTCCCTGAGTGTCGACATGTTTGCGTGACATCATGCCCCTGCGTGTGGAAATTCTGAAGGCCTGACGGGGTGGAGCTCAAACTCACGCTTCGGGCATGCGATTTGAGAAACACTTATCACACTTTGCTTGTAAGAATCGAGGTATTAATTCTCTATTAGTTTGTAGATTAATTAAGAGTGGAAAGTGATTTAAAATACATAGGCAAAAAGGCGATTGAGAATGAAAGGATGAAAAATATATTTATTTATTTGGCATGTTAGGCCAGCAGAGAAGGCTTTGCAGGCCCTGAGAATTCGCCACTGATGGGTACTATGGCTGATTATGACTTTATAAACACATATATTTCATACTATTACTCACACCCTGCTATGTTATGATATCAAAACACTTTTACTTTAACGCATTATTTGAAAATGATACACAGACCCACCTACATTTAAACCCTTATTCCAACATGACTTAGCTCTCCTGATAGTGTGTTGGACTTTGGACTCAGAGACTGAGCCTCCCAGCCAAGGATGCTTGGAGTGAAAGTGAAGTGAAAGTTTTATAAGTTGCGTTCAAATCTACAGCCTTTTCCAGAAAATGACCTACAATTTCAAGTTTTGAGGTCATGTGTGAACACGAAAATATCGAAAAACTTTGCTCTGGCAATTTTCCGTAAAGTGAAGTTGTATCAGTACCTATATATTTCCTTATTTATGTTATGTGTGAACGACACATTTGGAACATTTACCAGTAGGCAACCCAACGATTTTCCTGTAATTTACCTGACTGCATGTGTGAATTGGGCTATAGAAACTTCACGAAATGACTTGGTTGCTTCAGTCAATGTGTTTTTGATGGCGAATTTGCTTTAAAAAAAATATTGGCTAGGTTTCAGCATTAAGGGTATGAATGTCTGTTTTGTTAACCTCTCATTTATCTTTTTGAACACTACTGGTTAGGTTTAGGCTACAATTTTAGGTTGGGGAAGTACGTTTTACTCATTAAAACATCCATTTAATATTCACCTTAAAAAACCTTGTCTGATTATAACATAATTTTTCTCACTTTTGGTGCCCCCGCTAGACATTTCACTAGAAAACTGCAGCCAAACTTGCAATGAAGCACATAATTTTGGTTTGCATATATGTTGCCACATAAATTTCATGAGATCAGGCCAAAGAATCCACTCATAAGGGTTTGTTCGGGAACCATACTACACTAGTCACACTGAATGTTTTTGATTCACTAAAAAGAACGGCCCATAAGAGTAATTTGTTGGAAATCAGACTACACTGGAAGTGCTGTATGATGTGTGCTGTAGATTCAATAGAGCCAACATATTTTTGTGCGGGAATTGGACTACACTGATTGTGCTGTGTTTCATACTGTAAATTCAGTAGCGGGCAGCGCTGCCACAAAACTGCACTGCAGGAAACACTGTTGGAGTATTTTAGTATGATTGAAACCAATCTAAAAATGTAAGGGATGCCATGACTCTCTGACTGTTGTTGCTGAAATTCTCATCAATCTTCACTTGTGGGAATGTCACACTCACTGATTAAGAATGGAAGAGAGGTGAACAATTAAGCAATTGCTTCTAACATTTTTGTTACCAATTCCATTACAACACCCTATTTTGACAGCAAAATGAGGCAACTCGTAGCGTAAAGTGACTTTACACTATGAATGTATATGAGTATTTATCCGTTCGGGACTTGCCCTAGAAGCATATGTTTATACGCATCTGGGTTGCTTGTGAGATTTCATCCATCTCTATGGAAAATAATATCCGTTTGGCTGCAGTTTTTGCAATATATCCCTTAGCATTTGCATATGAATTAGTTTGGACCGGGTCCAAGCAGGACATTTACTTTTTAGCTCTACAGTGTGAATTGGAGTTGTGAAGAAGCTCATTGGTTACTGCCAAGGCCACAAGCCTGTTCCAATGACTGCCTTTCAGAAATTCAAATCTGTTGGTTGTACTCAGATGCCACCAAAAAAGTTGGTAGGGCCAGCAACTCAGAGTTTTGTCAGTGGGGCTTACCCACTGACCGAACAAGTGGAATGCACCAACTCCCTTCGATAATGTAAATAAAACAAGTTGGAGTAATGTCTGAACAGACATTTCTGGATGGGAAGTACATAGAGAAATAGGGGTGAAAGAATTGGCTTTCCTCTTTCTTACAATCTTACTTGTTCTTCTGTCACCATTATCATCTTCCTCATCTTCATCAAACTGTCAGCTGCAATTTCAGTCACAGTCAGACTCATTCTCATTAAATTAATTACGACCACTCAATTGAATTATGATCAAAGACTCTACACAAACCCAATTAGCATTGTTTTGATCCTCTGCAATCAATTGAGAAATATCTCTCCTCCCCGCCTCATCAGCACAATTAGGGCCAAATTCACAAAGCTATTAAATAATGAAGCGAGTTTTGCTCTCAGAAATTTGAGTGATGGAGAAGAATTGTGATTCCACATGTGATTATGAGACTGGAAACACGCTCAACTTTCACATTTCTCTTTCTCTTAAGTTCACGTTCCACGTTACCAGCAAAGCCAAGAGCAGATTTAGATTCCAATTTATATTCAGTAGAAGTTCAAATTTAGTATAAGTGCAGCAACTGCAGAATATCGTTTAAACAAACACAGTCGGAGTGTGTAGTAAATCTCCTTCAAAGGATGATGTATGCTTGTTGAATGGGTTTGTTTTAGCATGCTTGGCTGTACTGTATCTTTGTACGATTATCTAATTAATTAGTAACCCATGCGTTTTTTGCGTAACCCTGGCAGTTATCACACATTTGCTATTATAAGCAACAAACTATGTGTTTGTAGTTTCAAGATTTAAGTCTTTGTAGTTTCCACAGCTAAACGATCTTCTACAGAATGAACAGGTAGGCCGGTTATCAGTCAACATCCTTTACATTTGTCTGCTTCATGTAGCCATTGGGAAATTGTGAATTGTCCAACATAATTTTCTTTTCCACCATCGGGTTGAATAGTTCTAAGAACGGTAAGGATCGGTTCCAGGTTCCAGTGTTGGGGAAGCTGCTTTGAAACTGTAGTTTGACAAACTACAAGCTACAGTACTCATAATTTAAAGTAGTTTAGCTGCAGTCAAGCTACCCTTTTAAAAAAGTAGTTAGCTACACAACAAGTTACTAACAAAATGCAGCTACATTGAAGCTATTTAATAAGGAAAATTGTTTTATAATGTTAAAGTCAAAGCAATGATAATAATAACAACAGAATTAATCATTATTGTTATAATTAAAACAGGAATAGACATATGATATAGTGTGCAATATAGCAGGCTAGTTAATCAGTTTAAAATGATGACTAGCATTACTCTTTGTAATTATTTGACTCTGTCCGAAAGGCAATCAGGAACAGCATGGATATTCACCGAATGGGGGCTCACCCTTCATTTCACTGCAAGTCTGTCAGGCTTGCTTCTGGTGTCCGGCCGGCTGCTTAAAAGGGCTGGCCCAACATCCAAATGCCTAACCAGACGTGTCCGTGACAGTGGGAATGAACAAGGTCCCTAATCCTTCTGAGGGTGTGCAAAACTTGTGTCCGACGCCTTATGCGGCTCTCTAGTGGGACATTGCAAAGATAATGCACCTGAACTGCATCAGGCTATTCTATCTCTCTATGAGGAAGCATCTGCAGGAAAGTGGAATTTTTCCACCACTGACAGAACTGCATCACTGAACAGTCCGTATTGTGACACAGGAGCGTTCAATATATAGGCCATGTCCCTGTCACAAATATCTGTGAGTGTATGCCACAGATGTTGTTCTGCCGCCACAAGGCCCACCATATTCCAACCAACAGCACAATCAATATGTTTGGTAGCACTTAGTGCCAAATCAGAAGCTCGGCACAGTTCCTTGACAGCTTCAGCATCCTGTCCAGCTCCCTTGTCTAAATCTCTCATAAAATGGCCCTGGTAGGCAAAACAACCAGCGAATGCAAAGCCGATACCACCTGGCCCAAAGCCTGGTAGGCCTTGCTCAGAAAGGACTCAACAAGGCTCAACTCTGCACAGCTTCAAAGGAAGAGTAGGCCTCGATTTCCATGTGATCGTTGAAGAAGGGATCATTGCTGGGACTGAAGTATATCCATGGTCGGAAGCTCAGCACACATTAGAAAACTGAGGCCGACTGATTCGTAATCCTAGCTGAATAAGGTTGATCCCAGGACTTCGAAATCTCGTGATTGAGGTTTGGGGAAAAGTCAATCCAGGTGCAATTTTTACACTGCACATGTAATAACCTCCAGCAATTCCACATAAGTTGCCGAAGGTCTGGAAATCCGACCGCTAGGAGGCATGGCTTCAACCTGGCCGTCGATCGATTCTCGGTATCCAATGCTGCCATAGATATGGCGTTCTCATCCTCAGCACTGAAGGAAACCACAGTGTGGGCCTCAGGGCTAGGATCAAATGCCCATGTGTAAACTCCACGGGAGAATGTCTAGCCGAATCCGGTCGGCCTGCCGTTCAACTCCCATATCAAACTGCCGTGTGGCATTGGCAGAGTGGCGCTGGCAGACACGTGGTCTGCACAGCACGTGGCTTGATCAAATTTCAAAAGGAGGCGAGCCTTTCACAAAGCATCCTGACATTCATTAAATCACACTGTGGGCAATCCAAACCCTCCAATGTGGCATCAGCATGGCGAAAACCCAGACAGGCAATACACATGTTGTGGGAATCTTCACCGACAATGAACCATGTGCATGGATGTAAGCACTTCCTTCATTCCTTCCTGTCGGGGCCAGACAAAATTGTATACTGAAGAACAGAAAAAATGTGAAGTGAGTGCGTTTATGGAGCCCCTGACGTAGCTCCCTAGGGGCGTTGCTTAAGTCCCATCAGCCAATAAATTGGTGTGATTGTATAAGGGCTTCAGACCACGTGACACTCAGGGTATGTCCCAATGTGATTACGCAGCTCGAGTTCCTACAAAAATGTTGTTATTATTAATTCATATGTTTGGGTCACGGGCAATACCCATGTACCCAGATGAAGTATGTCTGGAATCTGTTCATACTACTTGTATGCATACCTAAAGTATGTACTGTTGTTCAGGCCAAAAAGTGCATCCTTCACCAAATAAATTCTTACTCTTACAGTACACGTTTTTGGATGCAGAGCCTATGTGTGAAATCCTGATCTAACTTTGATAAGCTAAGCACATTATTAGTGAGAAAGGTGTATCTAGGTATGATGTTTTGGGGCCTTTTTTAAGTACTTGGTACTGGGTGTGAGGTTTGTGGAAAAATCTCTCTGTAAATTAAATTGGCCCCATTTACACATTGAATGTTATTATTTCGGAAATGTGTGTGTGGGTTTGAGTGGTTTACGATGACATTTTTTAGGTTACAAACTGGTAATTACAAGGGTATTATGCTATAAATGTGGTTTAAAAAAATTATATCAAATTGCTTAAAAAATATATTATCTATGTTTTTTGGAAAATGTAAAAATGCAGAAAGTTTTTTGTGATGGTTAGGTTTAGGGGTAGGGTTAGGTTTAGGGAACATAATCTATAGTTCGTACAGTATAAAAAACATTAGGTCTATGGAGAGTCCTCATAAGGATAGCCGCACCAACATGTGTGTGTGTGTGTGTGTGTGTGTGTGTGTGCTGCTATTTACTGTAAAAACAACTGCTAATGTATATTTGAGTGTAAATATCTGACAATGTTTCTGATGCAATGTGTATATGTTTGTATTTGATCTGGAGTGTATGCATGTTTCTGATCTTCGGAGGAGTGGAGGGGTTTAAACCTTTGCCCTGAGGAGGGTCTCAAAGATCTAAAACTGTGTATTATACTGTCTGGCACCAATGCAGCCAGCTGAAGGTGGTGGAGAGGGAAGAACTAATGCTTTTGGTGTGCCAGTGAATGAAATTTGCAGAGCTAAATATATTCACCACACAAAAAACAATCGCAAATCATAATCAGCCAAAGCGCCCAGAGATTATGGCCGAAAATCCCTAATCCAGTTTCAGTTTTAAAGGTGCACTCAATAACTTTTGTCTTTGTGTCATCTTGAACTGAAACTTGAAATAATAGACTCTACATGTAGAATAAAACAGCTTTTATAAGGTTACTGGTATGACTGGAGTCTTCATTTTAATGTGAGTGGTCATGATTTCCTAAATAGAGTATATTGCAAAATTACAATCCATGTCTTTAGGAGTTAAACATTTTTAATGAGGAATTACTGAGTGCACCTATAAAGATTCATTGTTTTGAAATGAAATGAATGTTGTTTGTCTTTATAAAAACATAGTAACTTTTATGAATTTAGAATGTGTAATCACAAGTGAACACTTACCAATTTTGAATGCAGCTCGTCCAATCAGAATTTAGAACCTTATCTGTTTTATCATTTAAATTTGACCAAGGACTTGTTGTTGGGGAAAATCAAATGAATTAGTAATTTAACCTGATGTTTATTTTAGTAAAACTTAATATTTTATATTATCCCATATTGTATTTTCCCATGAGTGAATTTAAACTTGAATGTAAAAATGTAATCCATTTTAGATTTACATCATTTTGAAGCCTTTACATGCTATGTGCTACTGAATGTTTTACAACTGAGAACCTTCATGCCTAAATATTGCCAAATCCCTATATCCCCTCTCTGCTTTGCACATCATGTTCCCAGTGTGGATATAATGGAATATTGTTCTTTCACTGTGATCCATCAAAGGCTTGTCATTGTTTTAGGCATCTACTTGATTAGTTTACCACTATGAGGCTGAAAATTAATTAAAGTGATTAAACAGGGAAGTAATATTGAGGTGATGCAGTTCTCACCTTTTTGAGAACACAAAGGGGTTGGACGAAGTAAAGGAAATGTAAGAAAGAGGGGGGACATGTTAATGGCACACATGATTCCATTCTCCATCATAAATCAGCCAGACCCCATCTGTATGCCAATAATGGGATTTGAATATTCCTAATATTGAAGCTTTGACCAATAATTGACCAATAATAACAAGACTTGACACCATTCAAATAAGGTTGTTCCGAAACTTTATGTACACTGGTGTCATTTTTTAATAGTTTATTTGGGACATTTCAGTAAAAGGTTTTCCAGTATCAGGTAACGGTACATTTTAAACCCACAGAACCCCAACATTAAAATGGAGACCCCTTTAATATCTCAATTGTTTCTCCTAAACAACAATGAAATTTCATAAAAAGCAAACTGAGACTTTTGCTTAAGTCTCCTCAGATTTTCGCCTGAGAAACTGACCCTAGTAATTTCATATTTGTCTCAACTATAATTTCTAAAGGCGTCTCAAACTATACTCTGAATTGACAAGATACAGTACCAAAGTCTGCAATCAAAAGTCATTTTTCATCAAATGTGTCCAAGATCAAAGTATCTGAGCCCTGCTATCCACATAAATCTCATACAGCTCTATAGTCTTATTGTATGTCAACAACAGTGTTAGGCAATTTACTCAAAATAAGTAATCCACTACAAATTACTAATGACTTTTCTAAAAAGTCTATATTTCCTCCTCATCCATTGTCACACACCCTTCAACTGTCAATAGCTATGTTTCCATCTACGCTTTTATGGACATTTTAGGATATCGGATAAAAACTTTTGGATGGAAACACCAAGATGCTAATCAATTCTCCAAAATACGCATAAAACGTATATGTTGGCTTGAGGTGGATAAATTTTTTTATTCGATAAGAAGACATGCGGATAAACTATGATGGAAACATATTTACCGAATGAACTCCTATGGAATATATTAGGAATACAAGATGTGCATCAAAAAAGTCATGTTACTGAATAACTTGTTCATAACTAGACTAACCAGAGGACCAATCATTGCATCAGAAATGAGGCTCTGGCCATTCAGAAATATCAGTTTCTAGAATATCCAAAGCCAAAGCAAAGAGTTTGCAGAGCAAATCAGTCAAATGCAAACTTGAAGTGTGCCGAAGTGCAGGTTTATTGAAACTTTTGAAAAATATATTATAGATCAACACAGCAGAGACATAAGAAATGAGGAACACACACACACACATAGGGCTCCCAGAACTGTTTGACGTGCTGTCGATCCAGACAAGTTCTTTACTGTGTTTTGTCTGTGTGTTCTAAACTGCAAGTATTTTATTCATAAAAGACTCACAGTGGCTACAGAAGTGGCGATTTTGTTTTTTGAACACATGGGATTGAAACTCGGCTTTATTCGCATATTGTTTTTTGCGATATTATGGTTTTTCGCATAAAATATTAGCAACTTGGATGGAAACACAGTTACAGAAACGCTAACAGATGTACATATAAATTCATATTTGAAATGTATTGTACTTATAACGATGGCACAAGTAATGTACTTAAAAGTAATTACTTTAATTGAAATTCAGTAACTGTAATCTGATTACAAGTATTTAAAATGTAATGTGTTACACTACTTTTTGGACTAAAAAGTAATTTGATTTCAATAACTAATTACTTTGTCATTTTTAATAAAGTATCCTCCTCTATAGCAACCACTGAGAATAAAACTTTCTTCTAGGACATCAAGGATGTAATCATTTGTAAAAGGTCAAATGGTGTTTCTCACCTTTGACCTCAGATGACCATTGTAAGATAACCCTTGACTTTGTAATTATTTCCATAGTTGTCTCTTACTACAAATGCAACAGACTGAATTTGACTGAATAGCAACAAGTTTGATATTCATTATATTTATGAGCTTGGCAACACTGCAGGCTTCTGATTTTACCACTCTTCCCTCCTCTTGAATAATTACACAAAGAGTATGAGATGTGTTTGGGCGTTGTGTGTGTGTGTGAGATAGTGGGACTGGTTTCCATAGCAATGCGACCCAAAGTGCTCACAGTAACCTAATTGGTATGCTTCTCCTGACCGCCCTTATTGTAGCCATTCTAATCATAGTCCTTTTGTAGTAATAAAGGACGCTATTAAAGAAATCTCAAGCCTAGCTAGGGTTTTCCTCTCCTCCGAACCCCCCCCCACACACACACACCATGCTTTACTTCAAGCCCCTTCAGCAGCCTCTGTGCACCCACAATCTACCGCCGTGATTGTCAGCTGGACACTGAATACAGTGGAAAAGGTTTGAGAGTCCTTCCTTATGTTCGAAGCCATTTGGGATCATGCCACCTGCTTTACATCCTGCTATGAAAGAAGAAATCTTACCTCATTCAGAGAACAACTTGAGTGCCAGGCCAAAAAGATGCCGTGTTTTAGTATCTGTAAATTAGTATAACTAGCAAACGCCAGAATAGCCTATGCTTAATCAGGTAATATGCACTCACTGAGCAGTATATTAGGGACACCTGTACACCTACTTATTCATTCGATTGGCTAATAAGCCAATCGTGTGCAATGCATAATATCATGCAGAAACGGGTCAGCGGCTTCATTTATTTCATCAACCATCAGAATTAGGAACGATTTTGATCTTAGTGATTGTGACACGTCAAACCTTGTCGGATGGGCTACAACAACAGAAGACCATGTCGGGGTCCACTTCTGTCAACAAAGAACAGAAACTGAGGCTGCAGTGGGCACAGGCTCACCAAAACTGGACAGTTGAAGGTTGGAAAAGCATAGCCTACTCTGATGAATCTCGATTTCTGCTGAGGTGCACAGATGGTAGAGTCAGAATTTGGCACCAACAGCATGAATCCAAGGACCCAACCTGCCTTGTGTCAAAAGTCCAGTTGCTGCCTTGTGGTGTAATGGTGTGAGGAATGTTTTTATGGCACACTTTAGGCCCGTTAATACCAATCAATCATGGCTTGAATGCCACAGCCTATTGGAGGATTGTTATTGGAGGAAGGTGCATCCCTTCATGGCCACAATTTACCCATCTTCTTTTGGCTACTTCCAGCATGATAATGCACCATGCCACACACCAAAAGTCATCTCAAAGTGATTTCATGAACATGTCAATGAGTTCACTGTTCTTCAGTGACCTTCCCAGTCACTGGATCTGAAACCTTTAGAACACCTTTGGGATGTGGTAGAATGGGAGATTTGCAGAATGAATGTATAGCTGACAAATCTGCAGAAATTGGGTGATGCAATTATGTCAACATGGACCAGAATCCCAAATAAATATTTCCAACATCTTGTCTAATCCATGCAACAAAGAATTACATCCCACTACTGTATCAAAATATTGTATATTAAAAAAGTGGAGGATTTCAATTGTGCCCAACAGCTTATAACACACTTTCAACACATTATTATTTTATTTTGTACTGAATATCTATTTACAGCAATAAACAGCTCTCCGTACTTCGTTAAGCCCACCAGTGGTTAACAGGTAGCCTCCTTCTGGGTTCCTGTTTCTTGCTTGTCTTTTTAATGAGTTTCTTCAATCCATTGGAGGTTGTAAGGACTAATTTACAACTGCTTCAAATAATTTCTAATTAGCAAAAGTGCAGTAATAATTGTCTCGCTAATCTGGTGGAATAATTAGTGATATGGCGTGTAGTGAGTCCTCCGTGCTTGAATGATCTCTGCGGGGTGTCCAGTGTTGACTGTCCGCTCAAAGGGGCTCATGCCGAGAGGACCTGGGCAGACAGTGATGTCTTTGTAAGATGGTGGTTTGTGGGTGGCCAATCTTTACCCTGGGAATTTTGTCTAGCGCTGGTAATTGAGCTGCTAACTAGGCAGTGAATGGAGGTAGTGTGCAGAGGTTGTAAGTTTGGTGATGGAAACTCAGCATTAGCCATGCATACAGGTTTCCCACACCTTTTGACCAATTCATTTCCATTAATTTTTAGAGATTACATTCACAAAAGGAATTTCTAGGCAAGGAAATATTTTAGAGCCAATCATAACGATAAACTTCAGTTCACAATAGATATAACTTTTCAGTATTTTATTGATTTCCATGACTTTTCCCAACATAGCCTAATAACAACTCGTAATAAGTATAGTTTTCCCCCCCCAGAGAGAGCAACCAATCAACCAACAGAACTTCAAATCTATACAATACGGGCATCAAATTTTAGCTAGCTTCCTATCCAACACATTACTAAGATTGTTGTCAGGGGTGCTGTTAGAATTGTTGGGACCCCTGACAACTTTGTACTGGCCCCATATGTTATCGCAACACATAACACATTTTTTTCTCATATACGTTATCATTATTAATTAACGGAAACATGACTGCACATTCAAATACAAAGTTTGAATAATTTATCATCATTATTTAAATGATGTATTTAATAAAAAATAACTATAGGCTGTATAATAAATGAACATAAACACTTGTTTGAATGTTTGTTCTAGACTAGTTTAGAGAGTTGGAACTGTGCTGCTAATGAAAATGTTGACTTTTTATGTTTAAAATGTTGATTAAATTCATCTCTTGGAACATCTGACGTAAATAAAACCAGATTCGCCCATGATCCCCCACCCCCCAATCAGACAGCAATAGAACATGTGCGATATTACTGTAGCAACAATGATGGGAAGATGGAAGTTTTAGTTATTGATTTTAAATGTTTTAAGGCTACTAGTTTAAAAAAATAAAAAATAATAGAAAATATTATAGTTTGTTTTATAGAAACCAGTTACATTGATACATTGATTTGGATGAATTTAGCTAGCATTTCACATTCTCAGAATACTGAGAAAAGAGGAATAGTACATTGTGACTGTTAAGTCCACTTTAGTAGGGTCATACCTGCACTGTCTTCATGTACTGTATTGTGCAAGTCTCTTGGAGACTTTGAGTGATGACCTATTGCTCCCATACTCAGTATAGAAAATCCCTCCAGACGCATTATAGAACAACTCCAGTGAGCTCTAATTACATTCTAATGTGCTAAATTGGTGGAAAATTAGCTGCTAATAATCCCCTAATTCGTGTCCTACTAATGGCCTGTTATCCTAAAACCTAAATTGTTATGTTAATTGAGGTTCCATCATAGGAAGGGATGATCACACTGCCATGGGTTAATGCAGGTCTCTCTGTATTTTTCTCTACTGTTAATTCTGTCTTCAGCTGTTGCTCTCTTGTCTCTCTCTTAGACTCACTAATATACACTTTTACATACCATGTTTTTCTCTTTTAATGGAAAATCTCATAAAATCATTAAATTCACTCCTAATTGTTAAACACACTTTAATATAAAATTCATTTCAGTATGATTTGTCTTTTTTTAATTCGGCTGCACTAAATGTTTCATTCTCATCAGTATCTGATTTCTGTCGTTGGGTTGCAGGTCTGTTCTGATAGGGTCACGGACAGCAGGGGAAAAAACAATGCTAAATGCAGTTATTAAAATACAGTTGTATTTTACAGTAAGCATATAATTGTGCATTATAATAGTAAAATAAATAGGCTTATCAATTTTTGAAGGAAGGAGAATGTGTCCTTTATCTTTTGTTGTTGACGTTAATGTCTGTGCATCCAGTCGAACTAAATTGTATTTTGGCACCAAATCATCTGTCTCTTTGTAGAGATTATCCAAATTAGGTAGATGCCAATATGGACAGGTTGACATCCCCTCATCCTTGAAACCAAACCTACACCCGGATTACAATAAATACAGGTTCACTTGCAGTGAGGAGTATTTTGCACAGTCTTACAGCCAAGTAAACTGAGACAAAAAAAGCACTCTCTTAATAGTTTTAGTGAGTCACTTCGTTTAGACGATTCATGTAAATTAACTGAATCAAAAAGCAGTGATTCACCTATTCGAGTCCCTGCTTTGCATTAAAGGGATAGTTCACCCCAAAATGAAAATTCTCTCATCATTTACTCGCCTCCATGCCATACCAGATGTTTATGACTTTCTTTCTGCTGCAGAACACAAACAAAGATTTTTAGAAGAATATTTTAGCTCTGTAGGTCCATACAATGCAAGTGAATATTGGTCAGAAATTGCTCCAAAAATCACATAAAGGAAATATAGAAGTAATCCATCCGACTCCAGTGGTTAAATCCATGTCTTCTGAAGCGATGCAATTGCTTTGGGTGAGAAACAAATCAATATTTAAATCATCCTTTAAACAATAAATCTCCACTTTCACTTTCATATTGTGAAAGTGAAAGTGGAGATTTATACTATAAAAGGACTTGCATATTGACCTGTTTCCCATCCACACCTATCATGTCGCTTCTGAAGACATGGATTTATCCACTGGAGTCATATGGATTACTTTTATGCTGCCTTTATGTGCTTTTGGAACTTGAAAGGTCTGGCATCCATTCACTTGCATTTTATGGACCTATAGAGCTGAAATATTCTTCTAAAAATCTTTGTTTGTGTTCTGCAGAAGAAAGAAAGTCATACACATCTGGGATTGTGAGTAAATGATGAGAATTTTCATTTTGGGGTGAACTATCCCTTTAAGTATCTGCAGGTATTTTGCGTCTGTTTTATAGTGAAATATGTAGTTAAAAGCTGCTGTTCATCATGTTTTCGACTCTGTTATATTGTAGTTCAATTGTTATATTATAGTTCAAATTTGTTGTATTTAGTGTCAATTTGTAATTTCACTGAGTCGAGATTCCTTCACTAGAAACCTTCAAGCATATTTACATGCATGATCATGATTATTTTTGATAAGCTGACAACGCAAAAGATACAATAAAAAACAATATAAAGATTGTCTTTAATTGGGGTAAAGCATAAATGCTTTTAAGCAAAAATCGATCGACACATAGATTTCTGCCAATTTCTCTGATTTGCATTGCATGTAAACACTTTTACTGGTGTTCTTATTGACTGATCCAATGTGCATAGGTGTTGTGCGTGTGTAAGTTTACGTTTTGACGTCAAAAGCAGGGAATAACCTGAGGATCATTGTCTAATTCTTTTAAATTAGCTGAGTTTAGGTAGTTATATTTTAAATCACTAGAAGCTTGTAGCTTGGCAAAATACAGATTTAATGTAGCTTTCCCAACACCACTGAGAACCATTGATCTATGGTGATCTAGATGTCATCTGTATGGATGCAGCGCTCCCTGCAAGGTGGCTGTCCTGCTTTTCCCCATCTGTAAAATATACTAACGTATATAAAGAAACGGTGGGTCTTCTGGCCTTTTGCTGACATTTACAACTACTGGGCAAGGACATGGCCTTTTCTTTCTCTTCCTCTTTTTCCCAGCTAATCAGGTGGCTTGAATAGGAGCCAGATAAGGCTATTGTTTGCCCTGACAATGTCCTGATGGTTTGGCCCAGTGGAGATCGTAGGCAAAGCGTCTTCTTTTAAAGGAGGTAGGCCACCAGAGAGAACTCATTACTATGGTGCATCTGGGTTAATTAGTTGGCAAAAATGCTTGAGTGGAAAAGATGGAAAGAAAGAAATGTAGTAGTCACTAATAGAAATATAGAAATGATAATATACAAAAATCCAGCTAACCTCTCTGTTTTTACACTAACGTAAACTGGATTTCTGGTTCGTTTGTATCCCAATACATAAAATATCATCATTCATGCATACTCGTGCCATTCCAAACCTGTGTGACTTTCTTTCTAATGAGGAACACAAAAAGAGATGTTTTAATGAATAACGTCTGTTCCATACAATGCACTTGAAAGCTAAACAAAGTACCACAAAAGTAATCCATGTGACTTTTGCATTAAATTCCAAATCTTCCAATATGCATGTCTATTTCAATGAACATTGTGATTTCCTTTAAAGATCAATCAGTCATAAAGGAAGCAATAGTTTGCTCAAAAATGAAGATTCAGTCATCATTTAATCACCTTAATGTCTTTCAAACCCATATTAAATTTTTTCTGCTGTGGAACACAAAAAGAGATGTTAGGCAGCCTCAGTCATCATTCACATTCATTGCATGGAAAAAGATGCAATAAAAATGCAACATGTGAAAAACCTAAGATCGCCATATTATGCCGACTCACTGACAAGTGGCATCTTTTATCAAACATTTTTGCTTTTGGCTCTATGGTGTTTACTTAGCGACTGGAAGCATGTTGTGTCAGCTGTGTTGGAGAACCGGGTTCGAATCCCACATTGAATCCAGGAAGTAATCGCATTCACAAAATCAGTGAGGAGCGTAATTTTGAGGTTGCATTTTTCCCTTTAACATTGCATTTTTATTCCACTGATTATTAGGTTTAGGTTCGGGTTTGTGTTTGGGATTTCAGATTTGCATGTGATATAAAAAATACATTTCTATTCACTATATTATAGCCTGTACATATGACAACAACTGGCTTCAATACTCACTTTTGCTGCCACTCTGTGGACATTTCACTCAGAAAATGGAGCTCACATGTGCCCAAATGCCCAACAACACTTACTGATTTGACCACAGGGGGCAGTGTTTCGAATTGCAGTAAACACAGACTGATTTTAGCTCATTATTATTATTGTTATTATTATTATTAATTTAGCATACCCAATAATATCTCCCTTTTTGTTCCACAGAACAACAGAATGAATAAATGATGACAGAAATTTTTTTTTTTAACACATGCTAAAGGCTTTAAAACATCTGGTCTGTGGAGTCTCTATCTTGAAGTGGTAATGTTCAGCTGTAAGACTGGCTGCACAACATATACAGAACTGAACGCTCTCATAAAAAACTCACAATCCTCTCTTTTTAGTTGTATGACAGTATTTTACATTTTAAAAACATTCAGTGTTTACAGAAGAGAATCATATTTTGCATGTCTTTTGTTTCACCCACATTCAGTAGGAACTCAAAAGATTGGTATCCCATGTCAAGTGCAGTATGTTGATGTTTTGTTTAGGGGCTGACAGGTTAATTTGTTTTCTCATGCTCTGCTTTTGTCTTTGCTTCTCATTGAAAAATTCCCTCCCTCTTGCCGTAGGAGGATGCGAGAGCATATCTGCCATAGCCTCGAGCGCCAAACAGAAATCCTTGCTGTTTCAAGCTGTTATTGTTTACATCACAGTGTTTCCTTAAAAGAAACACATGCCACTGCTTGAAGAGATACTCCCTCTTATAAAAGATGCTGTGTTCTCGAAATTGTTGTCTGTTGGGTTTTACAGGCAAAGGTGTCGGCCAAGATTTTTTTGGATGCTGTTCCAAAACAAATCTGAAGTCTTTCTCAAAGTCAAATATTCCTTAATGAAAATTCACTTATGCATGTCTTCAAAAAGGTGTTCATCAGTGCATTATAATAAGTGGTAATTGGCTATTGTTAACTTTAAGGAATACAAGTTAAGCTCAATCAATAGAATTTGTGGCCTAATATTAATTACCACAAAAATGTATTCTAACTTGCAAAATGAAAAAATATATATAAATGAAATTTATTATTTTGACCCTAATGTGTTAGAAAATAGCAATAAATAAGTGTTCTGATGATCTTTATGTTCTTGTCCCTTTAAGGGTCACTTTTTATCACTTTGGATAAAAACATCTGCCAAAACGATTAAACTATTACTTACTAGATAAATACATACTAAATACAAATCTAAACATCATATACTGTATAACATTGCCTATATTGAATAACATATATACTGTATATAATGGATAGGAAAAAATACCTTTGGAATACCTGTGAAATAGCATTGAATACTAACTTGGTTTTAATAATAATAATAATAATAATAATAATAATATTTATATATATATATACACTCACCTAAAGGATTATTAGGAACACCATACTAATACTGTGTTTGACCCCCTTTCGCCTTCAGAACTGCCTTAATTCTACGTGGCATTGATTCAACAAGGTGCTGAAAGCATTCTTTAGAAATGTTGGCCCATATTGATAGGATAGCATCTTGCAGTTGATGGAGATTTGTGGGATGCACATCCAGGGCACGAAGCTCCCGTTCCACCACATCGCAAAGATGCTCTATTGGGTTGAGATCTGGTGACTGTGGGGGCCATTTTAGTACAGTGAACTCATTGTCATGTTCAAGAAACCAATTTGAAATGATTCGAGCTTTGTGACATGGTGCATTATCCTGCTGGAAGTAGCCATCAGAGGATGGGTACATGGTGGCCATAAACGGATGGACATGGTCAGAAACAATGCTCAGGTAGGCCGTGGCATTTAAACGATGCCCAATTGGCACTAAGGGGCCTAAAGTGTGCCAAGAAAACATCCCCCACACCATTACACCACCACCACCAGCCTGCACAGTGGTAACAAGGCATGATGGATCCATGTTCTCATTCTGTTTATGCCAAATTGTGACTCTACCATCTGAATGTCTCAACAGAAATCGAGACTCATCAGACCAGGCAACATTTTTCCAGTCTTCAACTGTCCAATTTTGGTGAGCTCTTGCAAATTGTAGCCTCTTTTTCCTATTTGTAGTGGAGATGAGTGGTACCCGGTGGGGTCTTCTGCTGTTGTAGCCCATCCGCCTCAAGGTTGTGCGTGTTGTGGCTTCACAAATGCTTTGCTGCATACCTCGGTTGTAACGAGTGGTTATTTCAGGCAAAGTTGCTCTTCTATCAGCTTGAATCAGTCGGCCCATTCTCCTCTGACCTCTAGCATCAGCAAGGCATTTTCGCCCACAGGACTGCCGCATACTGGATGTTTTTCCCTTTTCACACCATTCTTTGTATACCCTAGAAATGGTTGTGTGTAAAAATCCCAGTAACTGAGCAGATTGTGAAATACTCAGACTGGCCCGTCTGGCACCAACAACCATGCCACGCTCAAAATTGCTTAAATCACCTTTCTTTCCCATTCTGACATTCAGTTTGGAGTTCAGGAGATTGTCTTGACCAGGACCACACCCCTAAATGCATTGAAGCAACTGCCATGTGATTGGTTGATTAGATAATTGCATTAATGAGAAATTGAACAGGTGTTCCTAATAATCCTTTAGGTGAGTGTATATATATAATAGCAGACTAATTTGGCAAACAATTAGTTCACATGATCAAAGAACCCATAATTGAGGAATTCCTGGAAAGACCAGTTCACTTGAACAATGTAGCAAAAATTGTGGGTTCCATGTGCGTTCTATGGTTTTAATTAAGCTGAAATTGTATAATATTAAATTATAAAATTCTATGACAAGAAAGTATGCCTATACAGTAATTGAGGAAAAAGGCATTTCTGTATTCCTTTGAAAGACACATCATGAAATGTCATAGTTCATTTAGAAATCCATCTAATTTACTTAAAAGCCATAACAAATGTATTAGTATGAGATATTGTGATCCACTACTCTGACTTACTCCTCATTTAAAACATCCAAATCATCCAAAATGACATTAACATGGAATAAAAATGTAAATTTCTGCCACATTACTCTTAAAGCCAGTTGCTGGACTAGGATAAAACACCCATTTTTGAGTAAATAACTTGTTTAGAGATCGAGCTAGAGTAATCTGTGATAATAGCCGATCCATAGCTGAATTCAGTGCAATTACATATCTTTACAGATATACACCAATATAAAGATATTACAACAATATTTGGCTTGTTATATATTTACATACTGAACTAAAATGTGTAATTTGACATTCATTTCTGCATTTTGTCAGCTGATTCTAACATAAATCTAATCGTCATGCTTGTGTATTGTTTATAAAATACATCACCATGAATACTCTGATTAAAAAAGAGAAAGTAACCTATTATTTCTTTCTCTATGTGATCACTTTGATTATTTGTTTGCCAATTTACTATAAATAATTTTTGTTATGACAATGGTATTCTCAGCTTCTCCATTTCTATTTTGTATTAATAAGCCTCGCAAACACTAATTAAGCTGGCAAACAAAAAATGGTTGGTAATAATAAGGAGATAAATCATGAAAATCATGAATTTGAGTGTTTTATTAATTGTTTTATGTAATATGTTTCAAATTCATCAATTTCTGTCAATCAGCTCATCAATCAAACCCCTCTTGACTGGGCTGTTCTTATAATTTTCTAAATGTGGTCACAAGTTGAAAGTGATGGCTGCAGTGCAGCACAGAAAGAAGAGCGAGTGAGGGAGGGAGAGAGAGAGAGAGAGAGAGAGAGAGAGAGAGAGAGAGAGAGAGAGAGAGAGAGAGAGAGAGAGAGAATGAGAATATTCAGGGCAGTTGGACGTTTGTGCAGTCAGCAGTGTCAGTAACATCAAAGGATTGCACCACTTCACACTGTTCATGTGCTGGTAATTTGGGTAATTCTATTGCAGGGTTTGTCGATCCTGAAATTATGGGCGCTACTGTCCTCGTGTGCCATATAATTTAGTTGTTTCCTACTTGTTTGACTGAAACGAAAGGGAAGCGACAACCAGGCTCGATATACTCGGAGGAGAATTGCTGCAATTGTTCCCCTATATTTTGGTCTTATGCAAAAGTGACATAGCCAGAGAGAGAAAAACCTGCCCCTTTTTATGCAACGCAATTTATGCACTGCTGTTTCATGAAGCCACAACAAGCAGCAACTTTGCCTTTCTTGCACTCTTGCTTTTTAATTGATGAATTCAAACTGCTTTTAAAATATTTTTTTAGGAATACAAATCTTAACAACAACAACTTGCACTGCTGCCTTTTCTAATTCATCGATGCTGTTTTTCTTATTTAATTTATGAACGATCACTAAATACTAAAACGCAAGTTTTAGTATGGAAATCTTCTTTATTTAGTATGGTCACTACTTTATTTTAAGAATGTGAAATGTCAGAATAATAGCAGAGAGAATTATTTATTTCAGCTTTTATTTCTTTCATCACATTCCCAGTGGGTCAGAAGATTACTTACACTTTGTTAGTACTTGGTAGCATTGCCTTTAAATTGTTTAACTTGGGTCAAACATTTTGGATAGCCTTCCTCAAGCTTCTCACAATAAGTTGCTGGAATTTTGGCCCATTCCTCCAGACAGAACTGGTGTAACTGAGTCAGGTTTGTAGGCCTCCTTGCTCACACACACTTTTTCAGTTCTGCCCACAAATTGTCTATCGGATTGAGGTCAGGACTTTGTGATGGCCACTTCAATACTTTGACTTTGTTGTCCTCAAGCCATTTTGCCACAACTTTGGAGGTATGCTTGGGGTCATTGTCCATTTGGAAGACCCATTTGCAACGAGCTTTAACTTCCTTGCTGATGTCTTGAGATGTTACTTCAATATATAAACATAATTTTCCTTCCTCATGATGCCATCTATTTTGTGAAGTGCACCAGTCCCTCCAGCAGCAAAGCACCCCCACAACATGATGCTGGCACCCCCCTTCTTCACGGTTGGGATGGTGTTCTTCGACTTGAAAGCCTCACCCTTTTTCCTCCAAACATAACGATGGTCATTATGGCCAAACAGTTCTATTTTTGTTTCATCAGACCAGAGTTTTCTCCAAAAAGTAAGATCTTTGTCCTCATGTGCACTTGCAAACTGTAGTCTGTTTTTTTATGGTAGTTTTGAGCGCTGGCTTTTTCCTTGCGGAGCAACCTTTCAGGTTATATCGATATATTACTTGTGTTACTGTGGATATAGATACTCACACCAAACTACGTTCATCTCAATCATACCTGAGTGGTATGATTGCTGAGTGGTCCCAAGGGGTTTATACTTGCGTACCATTATTTGTAAAGATGAACTTGGTCAACCTAAGTGAATGTAATCTTCTGACTGCAACTGTAGATAAATACATACAGTACATACAGTATATTAGAGACAGATAGATAGATAGATAGATAGATAGATAGATAGATAGATAGATAGATAGATAGATAGATAGATAGATAGATAGATAGATAGATAGATAGATATTTTTTTCAGTTGATGAACATTTCTTCATCTTGTGTTGATGATGCAAAACTAGCTTGGATCGCGTCAACAGCATCAAATCCTCGGGAAGCCCTGCTATCAGTGGCAGGGCCAGAATGGTGGCATGGGGTGGTAGCTGCCACCCTAAAAATGAGATTTGCCACCCCACTTTGCCACCACATCTTGGACCTCGCTTGTGTCCTGGAGATGGTGTGTAACAGCTTAACCTGTCGCGCATGGTCCATAACAATGTTCCCGCCTGTGTCTGGCAGGACACAGCTGCGTTCCACATCAGTAGAACTTACTGGATGCCACCTCTTTGCCACCACTAGCTAAAAAAACATGGACACGCCCCTGCCTGGGATTGCCGTGATTTCCCATGAATGTCCCTTTTTTCTCTGCAGGGAGCAGGTAACTGCATCTCTAACTAAGTTTACAATTATGAAAACAACCTTGCGATTCAGGCGATACTTTTTTAAAGGTCAATGTCAACATTATAATATTTATTATATTATATTATTAAAATACATTGACTCAATTGTGATTCAGCGATACAACAGTCAATGTCATAATATTCTAATATATTGTTTTTTATGTGGATTGACGACAGCAGAATGCTTCGGATAATTAGTGAGTACGTCTTCAGATGTTGTTGTCATTTTAGGAGCCACTTTTAGTGTTAAAATGCTTCCTTAAATTAGGAGTGACACATCCCTAATTTTTAATACTTGCTCCTAAATTTCTGAGTACTTTTAGCCTTATTATTTTTTGTGAATACGGGCACTGGATTTCCCTTTGCCTTTCTACTTATGCCACTGGGGGGCAGAGCTCCTCCTGAAAGGAGCTAAGATTTAATTTAGGACAATTTAAACTCTTACTTAAGTTTATTAAAATATATTGATGTATTTATTTTTTTACAATATTTGAACTTGATAATTCACAATTTCTTTCACACTTAAGTCTGTTCACTCTATCTAGTGTAACTCCTTTATGGACTGGCTTTCTCAAAGAGACTTAACAGATAATAACAGATAACCCTAAAATGCATTGCTTTTCCCTACAACTTGACTCACCTAGAATGCATAGGCTACAATTAGACACATATTCTTTATAAAACTCCTTGTTTTTTTCCACGAAAAAAATTTGGTTTAGGTAACTTTTAGTTACATTTTTAAAGGTTTCACACACATTTAACTAAAAAAAAAAAAATGAATTAATTCATTTGTAATTTGAACGTAGGGTGACAATTTCCAAAATATGGTTACTGCAGATGTAATATCCCATAACACCCATTACACAAACACTAGGTATAATGTACTAGGATCAAAGGTTTCTTTCTAAAAGTTTGTTAATAAATTAGTAATACCATTAAACATTTTGAACTCACATGCAACACCATAAATAACAGAAGTGGTTTCGCGTACACTGACAAAAACATTGTAGGCTAACCTAAAAATGTATTTCATGTCGTAACATCTAAATTAACTGGTTTGATTTAACTCAAAAATATTATTTCACATAATTGAATCATTACTGATTCTAATTAGGCAGAAAAAGCTCCTTAAGGTAATAGTTGCAGGTTACTACTTTTTACAGTGTCGTAATGGGTAAAGAAATGTTGTTGGTTTGGACCCAGCAAAACTGCATGAGCAATTACTATTGTGCACTTGAGCAAAGCACCTGAAATAATTGTACTGTAAATCGCTTTGGATAAAAGCATCGGCTAAATGACCATTATTACTTACTAGATAGAAACTTACTAGGAATACATTTTAAACTGACCATGATTTATGACATTATCTGTATTTAATTACATATATAGATAACCTAAATTAATAAATGTTATACCAGTGCAATTACATTGAATTCTATAGGAAACACATATGGAAACTATAGGGGTATTAATGCAAACTCTTTCAATATAGAAACAATTAGTTCACATGATCAAAAAACACCATAATTGAGGTATTACTGGAATGTTATTCAGGGAAAAAACCTAAATGTTAACAGTACAGCACACACACACACACACACACACACACACACACACACACACACACACACTTGTTTTTATTTAATTGTCGAGACTCTACATAGACTTCCATGCATTTTATGGATTTTATACAGATCTAATGATAATTTCTATCCCCCAACCCTAACCCTACACCTAAAATTTAAGATGCACCTAAAAGTTTTCACAATTCAAGTGTTAAAAATATATTATCTGAAAAAAGCCTCAATATCTTATGCAGTGTTGTTTCTAAAACAAGATTAATCAAATTGATCTTGTTTTAAGAATTTTTAGATATTTTTACAGGACAACAATACAAAAATAATTATCTAGAATACGATTTTTGCCATAATATCAAATGTCTTAATAGAATAAAGAAATTATTTTAGCTTAGCATAAAGCTGCCAATATACACAAGGTTTATTTCTATTTCTTCTGCACCAAACATACTTAAAACGTACTTATTTGTCCGCTGTTCAAATGTACTTTAGATCGCATCATTTATATATCATGTATAAATATTTTTCATTTAAATAATATATTTCTCACCACAATTGTACAGAGCGGTTATCTGAGTTACAGTAGACTTCAGTTTGAACCATTCTGGCCATTCTCTGTTGACCTCTCTCATCAATAAGGCGTTTCCATCAGCAGAACTGCCCCTCACTGGATGTTTTTTGTTTTTGGGACCATTCTGAGTAAATTCTAGAGACTGTTGTGTGTGAAAATCCCAGGAGATCAGCAGTTATTGAAATACTCAAACAAGTCCTTCTGGCACCAACAATCATCCATGCGATTATCTAATCAGCCAATTGTGTGGCAGCAGTGCAGTGCATAAAATCATGCAGATACGGGTCAGGAGCATTTTTTTACCGTGGCATGATTGTTGGTGCCAGATGGGCTGTGTCATGATCCTGCCTCTTTCGTCATGTTTATATGTGTTGGCAGGATTGTGACAGTTTCCTCTGCCCATCTCTCAGGTTGTCCCATGTGCTGTTGTTTCTCTCTCTCTCTTGTATTTCTCACAGGTGCTGCTCAGCAGCGTAATCAGCATTGCCATGGCAGCGCTGATTCGCACTGCTCATGATGAGTTTGTCCAGTTCCTTGAGACTGTCGATGAGTTTGTCCAGTTCCCTGAGACTGTCGACAAGCCTGTCCATTTCCCTGTGGTTGTCAGCAAGTCCGTCCAGTTACCTAAGTCTGTCCAGTTCCCTGTGGCTGTTGACGAGTCTGTACAGTTCCCTGAGGCCGTTGACAAGCCTGTTATGTTCCCTGTGGCCATCACCGAGCTTGTTCAAGCCCCCGTGTCCAGTCAAGTCTTCTCGTCAAGTCAAGCTGACCTGTTAAATCAAGTCATCAAGCCAAGTCAAGCCGCCAAGCCATTACACCAATCCAAATCCATTCATCCATCCATCCATCTTCAACCGCTTATCCGAAGTCGGGTCGCGGGGGCAGCTGCTCCAGCAGGGGGCCCCAAACTTCCCTATCCCGAGCCACATTAACCAGCTCTGACTGGGGGACCCCGAGGCGTTCCCAGGCCAGTGTGGAGATGTAATCTCTCCACCTAGTCCTGGGTCTTCCCCGAGGCCTCCTCCCAGCTGGACGTGCCTGAAACACCTCCCTAGGGAGGCGGCCAGGGGCATCCTTACCAGATGCCCAAACCACCTCAACTGACTCCTTTCGACGCAAAGGAGCAGCGGCTCTACTCCGAGCTCCTCACGGATGGCTGAGCTCCTCACCCTATCTCTAAGGGAGAAGCCCGCCACCCTTCTGAGGAAGCCCATTTCGGCCACTTGTACTCGTGACCTAGTTCTTTCGGTCATGACCCAACCTTCATGACCATAGGTGAGGGTAGGAACAAAAATTGACCGGTAGATCGAGAGCTTTGCCTTTCGGCTCAGCTCTCTTTTTGTGACAACGGTGCGATAGAGCGAGTGCAATACCGCCCCCGCTGCCCCGATTCTCCGGCCAACCTCCCGCTCCATTGTCCCCTCACTTGTGAACAAGACCCTGAGGTACTTGAACTCCTTCACTTGGGGCAAAACCTCATTCCCTACCTGGAGTATGCACTCCATCGGTTTCCTGCTGAGAACCATGGCCTCAGATTTAGAGGTGCTAATCCTCATCCCAGCTGCTTCACACTCAACTGCCAAGCGATCCAGAGATAGCTGAAGGTCACGGACCGATGATGACATGAAGACAACATCATCTGCAAAAAGCAGCGATGAGATCCCCAGCCCACCGAACCACACACCTTCCCCACCCTGACTACGCCTCGATATCCTGTCCATGAATATCACAAACAGGATTGGTGACAAAGTGCAGCCTTGGCGGAGACCAACCCCCACATGGAATGAACTCAACTTCGTGCCGAGGACCCGGACACAGCTCTCGCTTTGGACGTACAGGGATTGGATCGCCCTAAAAAGGGACCCCCCCCCCACCCCGTACTCCCGCAGCACCTCCCACAGTCTCTCCCGGGGGACCCGGTCATACGCCTTCTCCAGATCCACAAAACACATGTAGACCGGATGGGCATACTCCCAGGCCCCCTCCAGGATCCTTGCGAGAGTAAAGATCTGGTCTGTCGTTCCACGGCCAGGATGAAAACCGCATTGTTCCTCTTCAATCCGAGGTTCGACAATCGGCCGAACCCTCCTCTCCAGCACCTTGGAGTAAACTTTACCAGGGAGGCTGAGAAGTGTGATACCCCTGTAGTTGGCACACACTCTCTGATCCCCCTTTTTTAAGAGGGGAACCACCACCCCGTTCTGCCACTCCTTAGGCACTGTCCCAGATTTCCACGCAATGTTGAAGAGGCGTGTCATCCATGACACCCCCTCCACATCCAAAGCTTTCAACATTTCTGGTCGGATCTCATCAATCCCTGGGGCTTTGCCACTGCGAAGTTGTTTGACTACCTCAGTGACCTTCCCCAGGGAAATAGAATCTGATCCCCCATCATCCTCTGGCTCTGCCTCTACCATAGTGGGCGTGTTGGGATTTAGGAGTTCTTCAAAGTGTTCCTTCCACCGCCCAATAACCTCCTCGGTTGAGGTCAACAGCGTCCCATCTTTGCTGTATACAGCTTGGATGGTTCCCCATTTCCCCCTCCTAAGGTGGCGGATGGTTTTCCAGAAGCACTTTGGTGCGGACCGAAAGTCCTTCTCCATGGCTTCTCCGAAATTTTCCCACACCCACTGCTTTGCCTCCCTCACGGTCAATCCAAATCATCACACCAAATCAAGCCACCAAGTCAAGTTGTTACACCAAGCCTGACCATCACACCAAATCAAGCCACTACGACAAGTCATAGCAACACATCAAGTCATGTCATCAAGTCAAGTCGTTTCTTCAAGTCAAGTTGTCACTGCCACGCCAAGTCAAGTCATCTCACCTATTCAAATCAAATCAAGCAGCCAAGTCTAGGACACATGACACATACGAGAAGCAGACGTGTGAGAGACAGCTCTGGACATTTTGATAGTTTTTTTATTATTTTCTTCTTATAATCCTGTGAGATTCGGTACACCCAGGTACATACTTGCTCTTTGAGGTAAACATGGCAAAGAAGTAAAAATCCTCAGATTCTGGAGACATTAAAAGACACTTATGTGTTCAAGCTGAGGCCTCTGGCGGCTCTGCGGACCAGGGGCTCGATTTGGAAGGCACATCAGGAGAAGAAATTCAGCGTCAACTGTCCAACATCTCGGTGATGCTGATGAAGGTTGTTGCTGACTTGGAGGATCTTGCTGTAATATGTAGATCGATGGTAAAAAAATTATCTGAGTTGTCACAAGAGTGGCAGATGTTGAGAAACGGATCGATTATCTTGAGTCATCGGAAAGGGTCTTATTCGCTAATCCACCCGCATCCAAAATAGGCTTGGAACACATTGTAAAACTGGAATATTTCGAAAATATGAGCTGAAGGAATAGCATACGGATTGTTGAAATTCCTGAGCATGAAGAAGGCAGAGATATGGTGAAATTCCTTGATGAGCTCTTCCCGAGTCTGCTCAACATAACAGGCCATAAGCTGGAAATCAAGCGAGCTCACAGAGTCCCGGCTCGCAGATTTGCTGAGGGAGATAGGAACCGATCAATTCTGGCCAAATTTCTGAGATCATCCAATAAAGATCTCGTGTTGCACCAGGCAAGAATCAAAGGAAAGCTTTCTTGGAAGAATCACAATATTTTCTTGCTCCTGGACTTTGCGAATTCGACAAGAGAGAAACGCAATTGGTTCAAGGAATGTAATAAACTCTTACATCAACGGAAGACCGCTTTTGCATTGATGTTTCTGGCCAAACTGATAATAAACACCAAAGATGGCAGCAAAGTATTTACCAAAATATTTATGTCCCAAACTGGCACTCTCCTTCATAAATACATTGGAGTGAGTAAGTCATTTGATGTTTCTTATATTAGTGGACTGACTCGCTGTTCAGAGACTCGATTGTCTGAGGAAGCTGGGTACCATTTTTGTTTCTTTTTGCACTGGCCTCCAGTGGCTGGAGTTTGTTTTGTGGAAATACACTACTTCGGGGCAGTTGTGGATGAATCTGTTTGATCTTTGTGTTTATGCCTCCTGTTGGCTAGAGTTTGTTTTTGTGGAATATTTTAAGGGACATTAGAATGACTTCATCATCTGCACTCATAACGGCTGGCTCACTGAACAATTGTCTGTCCGAGGAAACTGTACGGCTTTATATCAGCTGGAATTTGTTTTGTGGAGGAACACACTACGTTCGAGACAGTTCTGTGAATGAATCTACATGTTCTTTGAGTTTTTTCTGCCTGCTGGCTGGGATCTGTTTTACAAAGTATTTTCTGTTATGTCATTTTGCCTCATAAAATTTCTGGAGAAGCACCGGACTTGAGTAATCCGACGGCAAAGTTGTTGTGGGGGCTCTCGTAGGCATACATGGACCTTTTGAGTTTAGAGGGATTGACGCCGGTTGGTGCTGTCGTGCGCAGGGTTAATGCGCATGTTTTTCTTTTTTCTGTTTGTTTTGTTCAGGGGAAGTTCAGGGTTTGATTGTTGCACTAATAGGGAATGTGGTCTGTATAATCTTGTTTTTGACACACAATATATTTTTTTATTATTCAATATTTCAAATGTTAATATGAGTGGGTTATCTTTCTTCACATGGAATATGTTAGGGTTGGAGCACCCCAGAAAAAGAAGGAAGGTTATTTCTTATAAGTGTAAGAAATATGATATAGTGTTTCTTCAAGAAACACATCTTTCCCCGCAGGAAGCTGAATAATTTGGTAAGATATGGGGTGGACATGTTACCTTTAGTGCTTGCTTGAGTAAGAATAGGGGAGTCATTATACTGATAAATAAATATCTACAATTCAAATGCCTTAAACAGAGAAAAGATAAATTAGGAAGAGTCATTGTTGTTTTAGGAGAAATTCAGGGGCAAAGTCTGATTTTGGCTAATATTTATGCACCAAAATTAATGCTTCACAATTTGTGTCAAATTCTTGGTCTTGCAGATATTTGGTGACATTTGAACCCATCTGGTTGGGACTATACATTTTTTTTATCAGTTCATAAGATTTATTCTAGAATAGATATTTTTTTTATTTCTAAATCCGTCATTTCATCTGTTGTGGACTGCTCAATTGGAAACATCTTAGTCTCTGATCACGCCCTGGTGAGTTTAGAGATGTTGCCACATACAGAGAAAAGAAATCATATAGTTGACTTTTAATGTATCCCTTTTGCAAAATCCTGACAAATGTTAAAGACTGAAATCAATGTTTATATGGAGACCAACTGTTCCTCATTATCTTATGTGGATAAACAGCAGACACTCTTGAGATGGTGCTTTCTGTTTTTAGAAAAGGTCATGAAGCTTCAGCATACTATTCCTGGCTAATTCAGAGTCTAGGGGACAGGGTTTTAACATCTCTTAAGAAGTTATGGGAGAGAGACTTGTATTTAGTACTAGAAGATGGAGAATGGGGTAGGATTTAAAAAAAATGTCAAGTCTATGTCTAGGGATGCAAGGGTGTGCCTCATTCAATTTAAGATATTGCATTGTTTTTATTGGACCCCCTGACTGTATAGGCTTGGCCTAAAAGACACACCTATTTGCTGGAGATGGGAAAACATGGCTCATGTTTTTTGGTCCTGTGTTGAGATTCAAGAATTTGGTCGGGGGTTCAGAGTTTTGTCTGTGGGGTCTTGGGCACTCAGATTTTATTCTGCCCCAGACTTTGTATTTTGACTGGGTGTTTATTAATATAATAAATAAACACATAAAAAATTGGGTCCTTACTTGTGTGATGATTGGCAGGCAGGTGATTCTCAGGGGATGGCAGTAATTTCATGAGTGGTGCATCGATTTGGTCAGAAAGGTGGCTTTTGAGGAGTTATCTCATAGTCTACTGGGCAGGTTGGTGATTATGGCAGGAAGTGGGGCACTTATTTGGCCTTCCTGGGGGAGGAGTAGTGAAGAGGGACAATTGAGTTATTTCTGTAATTAATATGTGGAATAATTTTTGTTCTTTGAATGTTCGTTGAATGCGAGTATGTTCTTTGAACTGCAAAGTTTTGTCAGCAGTCACATCATCAATAAATACAAGAGAACCAGTTCCATTGGCAGCCATACCTGCCCACGCCATGACACTACCACCACCATGCTTCACTGATGAGGTGGTATGCTTTGGATCATGAGCAGTTCCTTTCCTTCTCCATAATCTTCTCTTCCCATCACTCTGGTACAAGTTGATCTTTGTCTCATCTGTCCCTTAAAAAGTGGGAGGCACATATACAAACTGTTGTAATTCCTACACCGTTCACCTGATTTGGATGTAAATACCCTCAAATTAAAGCTGAAAGTCTGCAGTTAAAGCACATCTTGTTCGTTTCATTTCAAATCCATTGTGGTGGTGTATAGAGCCAAAAAGATTAGAATTGTGTCGATGTCCCAATATTTATGGACCTGACTGTACGTGTGTGTGTGTGTGTGTGTGTGTGTGTGTGTGTGTGTGTGTGTGTGTGTGTGTGTATATATATATATATATGTGTGTACATATACTGAAATTCTTAAATCTGACAAAACCTCCCTTTGGGACATCTCAATTGGAAAAACTATACATATATTAAATATAAATATATGTTTTTTATTCTTAAAAAATTCAACTTTATTATATTTAGTAAGGTTAGGGTTTGGGCTAGGGTTAGCCTGTAGTCATTATAATGAACTTTAAATAAAAACAATAGAAGTGGCAAGAGAAAACTAAGTAAACGTGTATATGTGTATGTTTAGGAGGGATAACATGCAGTTATCCACTGTTCCACACCACTGTCTGCTCTAGATCACTGCCTGGCCCTTATCATAGCCAAACAAGCTTGCTCATAAAAAGGTCTTCAGCCTGCAAGCTTCTATACATCATTGTCTTGGCTGGGATGAAGGCTAATCATTCGAGCTCTGTGAAAGGAAAATCAGTAGTCAGCCATTTACTCACTCATTACAGAATGATGCAATATGTTGGACAGGGTTAAATGGTCACATTCACCATAGCGATGACTCATTTATAAATCTAGATGGAGCAGATAAATGGTCACGAGTGTGATATCTTCTCAAGATATGTCTGACAGCTGGTCTATCTTTACAGCATGAGAAACAAAATTTACATAATTAAGGCTACATCCACATTAATACAGATACGTTTGAAAATGGCGTTTTTGTTTACGAAATGCTCTCTGTCCACTCTCTAAAAGTTTCTCGTCTATACTAAATCATATGAAAATTCTTAAATCCCCTCATTGTGCATGAAAAAAAATGCCATTCCACGTATGGTGTGAAACACAATTGTCCTCGTGTTCCATCGCCGGACAGCAATTCTGTGTAAACTGGCAAATGAATAAATTTGAAAACACCGTCTTTATGTTATAGTGTGGACACGATAGAGATGTCTAAAAACGATGACGTATTTGTTGTCATGTGATGCAGCCATGTGATCCATTCAACCCAAAACAATCAAGATGGCGGCCCATATTGAAGCAGCATTGTTGTGCCTGATATTCACTTTGATAGATTTTTTAAGATAAATGTTACTTTGGACAGCATTCACTTTGCATTCCTTCAAAGGCGAAGGGAAGTTTCCTCAGAATTGCTGTCAGGCGACGAAATACAAGGAAAAGTACGTTTCAGGACGTACATGGAATGGCGATTTTTCGCATGTGCAGTAAGGGTATTTAAGTGTTTTCATACGTTTTAGTGTGGACGAGCAACTTTTGGAAAACGGCAGTGTGGATAGAGAGCGTTTAGAAAATGGAAAGGATGTTTTCAAATGTATCCAGATTAATGTTGATGTAGCCTGAAATGGATGAATAAATATCCATACGTCTGTAGATTCATAAGATTTTAGGGCTTATTGCAAGAAGTTTCCATTTAGAAATCGATGGTTTCAAAAATGGTTTGAATGAAAACTGCTTTCCAGAATGTTGTTGTTGTTAATGGGGACAGTATCTTCTGGTGCAGCTCTCAGCACAAACACTCCTTATGTGACCGTAATGCTCTGTTGTATTGTCTGATTAGCCTGATTCCACAAACAACTAGTGCTGTCATTCAGTTGTAATAATATCACAGAGCTAGCCACTAGCGGTACAGATTGGCCAGAGAGATGCAAAGGTTTCTTATCAAACCAAACCCGTGTGAATCTCCAAATTCAACTGTAAAATAAGGAAGACTTCCACAATGTACAGTGTTGGGGGTACTTCAGTAACAGGACTCGTAAACACACACTGACTTATTAATACAAATTTCTTAAAAGGAATATTCCGAGTTCAATACAAGTTAAGCTCAATCAACAGCATTTTTGGCATAACATTGATTACAACAACAAAAGTAATAATAATTAATTAAACAAAAAACAAAACAAAATAATTGTGACTAGTCCCTCATTTTCTTTAAAAAAGCTCAAATCTGTGTTACAGTGAGGCACTTACAATGGAAGTGAATGGGGTCAACGTTTGGAGAGTTTAAAGGCAGAAATGTGAAGCTTATAATTGTATAAAAGCATTTACATTAATTCTTCTGTTAAAACTCATGTTTCATTTTTCATGAGCTGTAAAGTTGTTTTACATCATCATTTTTACAGTCATTGTAGGGTTATAGGGATTGTTGACATTATAACGTCCTGGTATTGAAGTTGTAAAACTGGCTATAACTTTACACAGAAAAGGCTAGTAAGTGATTTTATTGCACAGAAATCACATTAACACATATTGTTTACATCTTGTGGTTATACTTTTGAAACAGTGAGTATTTTAATGTATACATATTGGCCCCATTCATTTCCATTGTAAGTGTCTCAATGTAACCCAGATTTTTGCTTTCTTTTATAGAAAAGGTGGAACAAGTCGAAATTAATTTTTTACAGATGAAGAGAAATTTGTGATTGTTCTTGGCTTTTATGTTGGAGGTGTCGGCATGTTGTCATAAGGGAAGACTCTGCTTCGATCCCATTTTTAAAAACACAGAATGCCAGAGAATCTGTCTTCCGCACTGCTGCATGCTCAGCTAACTCTGCCTGACGCCAACCTCCGGTGTCCAAACACAGCACTGTCAAACCAGACAAAAAACCTTCATTATTCTGAAAAACTATGTATTTAATGACAATTTAGTTTATTGTGCAGTGGATTCTTTAAAGAAATAACATTACATTTTGAAATGTAAAATAAAGCATTACTGTAAGCCACAAAAAGCGTTACAGTGTGTGTTACAGTGGTTTTAACATGGGTTCAAGTCTCATTAATATAGAATGTGCAGTCATAGGGGTGCATTTATTTTTTACAAACGCAGGCGGTTATAATTTTTTACAGCGGCTTGAAAAGGCTCATCCACGAGTTTGGAGTTGTGAATTCTGTTTTATAAGGCTCCTTATAGCAGTGCTCAAGAGACTTTAAGGTGTTCAAATGTTAAAGTAAAAGAAACTAAGTTTTCATTTGCACTATTGATTGGGACATACTTTATCAATGATTAACTTGTGCCTACTACTGCATATTCTCCACAATGCATTCACACAATATGCTTTTTTTTTTTCCATTTCTGAGTTTTTTGACTCAAGTAAAAGCAGATATAATACAATCATGCACCCTACAGATTCAGAAGACGATAACCGGCAACGTGGGACATCCCTGCTGTAATCGTCCTCTCAGAAAGCGAAATACACTACCGCCTGCTATACAATTACTAGATTAATCATGTTATTCTATTGCCGAACCCCTAGAGAGAGAGACAGAGAGAAGAGGGGGTGAGGTATTTTGTTAAAGATCTGCGTTTTTCAAATGGCTTGTTAAAACCAGGAGGTCTCGAGGTCAGGACTCTTAATTATATTCTAACAGTGTTGAAATGGCCAGAAGAGAAGCGTCAGAGAAAGACTAGAAAAGAGGACGAATGCAAAATGATACTGCAGGAAATTACAGCTTTGGTAATATTGCAGAATGGGCCCCCCTATTTCTCTATACAGTGCAGATGAGCCCCACAATCAGGCCTGGTGAAGGTGTCAGTGCAGGTCCTTATTAATAACAATACTATAGAAATGGCCTCTCATGCAAAATCACTCTGGTTCCCCTCTCCCTATGTGAGGGGGCAAAGAGATGGTAGAAAAACAAGGAAGTGTCTCATGAATTCATCCTTTTTTTCACCTCTTTATACACTACAAGTATACATTTAATGTTTTACAGTTGGGATTTTCAACTCAGCACACCCGAGATTCAAACTGGCGACTTATTAAAATAAAACAAAAACATTTTAAAATTAAGTATTAGACATTTCAGTAACACTTTACAATAAGGTTATATTCGTTAACATTATTTAACATGCACTAACAATGAACAATACGTTTCCAGCATTGACTAATGGGCAGCTGTGGCTCTGGTGGTAGAGTGGGTTGGCTGCTAATCGCAGGGTTGGCGGTTCGAATCCCGGCCCACACGACTCCACATGCCGAAGTGTCCTTGGACAAGACACTGAACCCCAAGTTGCTTCCAATGACAGGCTAGTGACTTGCATGGCAGTTCTGCCACCATTGGTGTATGAAAGTGTGTGGATGGGTGATTGGGACACATTGTAAAGCTCTTTGGTAGCCTCTAAGGTTTTAAAAAAAGTGCTATATAAGTGCAGACCATTTATACTAATACATTTATAATATTAAAAGTTGTATATGTTAACATTACTAGTTAATGCATTATTAACTAACATGTACCAACAAAGAACAATTGTTGTTTTTAGAAATTAGTGCTGTAAATATATATAGTAACACTTTACAATAAGGTTCCATTTGTTAACATTAGTTAACTTGAACTAACACTGAACAATACTTTTTTTGCATTAATTAATCTTATTTAATGTTAATTTCAACATATACTAATAATTTTTTAAATCAAAAGTTGCACAAGTTAACATTAGTTAAGTTTGGCTTGGAAAAATTACGTTAAAGTGCGCTCTAAATTACGTTATTTTCTACCCCTACAGCTCTCATTGTGGAGGATGAATCCTTCGGAGGGAATGAGGCATAGGCATAATAACTTCTGAATGGATGCACCCTTAGTCACTTCTTCCACACTACATTTTCCTGCCAGTTCTCTCTGCAACTCTCGTTGTTTAATTCTCACCATGTGAAACCAAAGACACACCATCTTCTTAAAACAAGCAAACAAAGCTCCTTTAATCACCCTGTGGTTGCCCTTTTTAAAGCCAACTTTTAGCTTCTTCATACAAATCAGCACGTGAGTGCGGTCACCATGGTGACATTTTAATGTGGGTGTTGTCGTCATTGTGCCCCCCCCCCACCCTGCCCCCCAACAACATGAGACATACTGTCTGATTTGGTATTCATACCGCGCATATTAATCAAGTCGCCCTGGCGTTGGCCAGTTTCGTCCCTCCATTCCGTCTGCCAATCTGCATATCCGCATATTACAGGCGGAGGGCCCCATATTTAATTTCCTACAGGAGCAGATAATGATCGGCTTGTTCATGCAGAGGGGGGCCTTTGTCAGGAGAGGTCTGATATTTCACATGGAGTAGGAAAGCTCTGATTAATGCCGTGCTGAGCAGATTCTGTCGGGCCGTCGTTTCATTACAGGCGAGGTGATGAAACGACTGCCGGTGTCGGCGGGATCGAGGGTGGTCATTCCACAGATTTACTGATGCTGTTTTAATATGTCTGAAAACATATGTGGAGGAGAGTGAGCAAGGGGGGGGAGAGCACGGGGAGACATATTATGGGGCAAGAGGACACCCGCCGCTGACACTGTCAGACACTAATGTGAATAATTTGTAATTAGGTTTTTTACATCTAACATAAGGAAACTGTCACATTTATTAACCCTTCTCTGTTAAAGCCGGCAGGAGTTTTTGACTGGGTGAGCACTTCAGAAACAAAATCCACTTACTCAATGCTTTTACAAAGGTTTTTGGGTGACAACCTAATTTAAATCAGGAAGTGAAAACCCTAAATTACGTATAGTTAGATGTGCATATGGAATTCAGGAGTTGCTTCTAACTTAATTATACAAGAAATCAACATGCTACTTCAGAATGTTCATGTTATGTGAAATCGAGCCCATTTTGCTACATTTCTGGCAACCTTGTGACATGGATTCTAGTCCTAAGGGAATCAGGAAGTAATTGCGTTCACATAAACACAAGTGAGCGCGATTCAGATGTTGCAGCTTCGTTCTAAAATGAAATTTTCATTCTACTGACAGTTAGTTTTAGGGTTAGGGTTAGGGAGTAGGGTTAAAAATATGCATCCTGTTGACTGTATTAGAACATTTACAACTAAAAATACAACTGCTTTTGGTGCCACCCTGTGGACATTTCACCTAGAAACTTGTCAACAACAGTTCCACCTTTGGCCACTGGGGACAGCGGTTCGAATTTCAATAAGCATATTCAATAAGCAAGAGATGTTACCTTGCTGAACTATCAGACAATGACTTAACAGGCAGCATTTTCATACGGAGGTATCTCTGGAAGCTGGTTTCGGACTGGCTTCCTAAGCAGTGCAACAGTGCATCATTGCCAGTATACCAGCATTCTTTCAGTCTAACCGAACCACAATGGTCTAATAATCTAGAACAAAATCAAGAGAGTTTTGGCGCTAAAACAAAGCGTATATTTAATAACTGCAAAACTACTTTCTCGCTAGAAATGGAATAAAAGTTGGAAAAAGTGGAAAAATTTTACATTTATACACAAACTTGTTATCAACTGCCTCTTTTTCTTTCTTTATCTCAACCGCTGTGGATCTGCACGCACAGGATTGTGGGATTTGATAGGCAGCAAAGGATACATCTATGCTGCCTTCAAAAATCAATCAGATGAATGTATCTCAGTGGACAGGATGTGACGCAAACAATGGATTCGGGCGTGCCTTGATCCCTTCCTACCTCCGTATACAGCCCCTGGAGGCTGCATTTTCTTGGAATCGGAGGCAGCCACTGTCGCTGAATTTAGTGTGATCAGTCTGGAAAATTTTATGATTGACTTTGTAATATCTGAAGATTCTAGGGTCTCATGGCTGTACACAGAAACAAGTATGGCAAAAGTTTAAACATTTTCAGTGCTCAGTATTTTTAAACTAAGTGATATTAGCACATGGGGATGTCATATTGTAATTTTTTTTAATAAGCTGCTTTCGACAGAGGTGACAAGTTTTGTTTATGCTGTTTGAAGTTGAAGAGTGTCATTTTTTCAGAAATAGAGGCACCAAATGGAACTGCAAAAAAAGTTTTCTTGAACACTTTTCTTCTCACATGGGTCAGTTAGTCCTATTCAAAACTCACACTACTGGTTGAACCTACAGTATGCTGCTTTGTTGGACTGATCGAGATGCTCAAACAAAATAATTTGAAACTGCCACAGAGCCACTCAGTTTAAAATGTTTAGACACTGACCTACACTCACTTAACGTTTTATTAGGAACACTATGGTCCAAATAAAGTTTCTGACAAGGTCCTCTGCTGTTGTAGCCCATTCGTCTCAAGGTTTGACGTGTTGTGGATTCTGAGATGCTATTCTGCTCACTTCAATTGTACAGAGTGGTTATCGGAGTTACCATAGCCTTGTGCGTGATCCCAGGAGATCAGCAGTTACAGAAATACTCAAACCAGCCTGTCTGGCACCAACAATCATGCCACGGTCGAAATCACTGAGATCACATTTTTTCACCATTCTGATTGTTGATGTGAAAATGAACTGAAGCTCCTGACCCGTATCTGCGTGATTTTATGCATCGCACTGCTGCCACACGATTGGCTGATAAGATAATCAAATGAAAAGTAGGTGTGCAAGTGTTCCTAATAAAGTGCTCAGTGAGTGTATATGTACATTATAACATTATATATACACATTATAAAGTTACACTCATCATTCTTAATAATATATACTGAGGAGCGCAATTAATTATGTAATTCATATTCAGATGCTTTAGCATTGGTTGTAATTTGCATATGTCCTTCAGAGATCTCACTGCTTGTCTGAAAACATTTTTGTGAGTCCCGCACACTGATAGATCACATGGGACCTCTAAGGTACAGCTGCTGCGCCACTGTTTGACAAACTGAAATTGATTTAACAACACTGTAGTCCTACTAGATTTATAATCCCTCTCTTCACATCCAGAGAACCATGGCTAGACTAATTATAATGTTCTGCAAAATGAGAGACTATTTTTTAGCAGATTACACCCTGGGGAGTAAAGTTGTGAGATGTCTTGAGCAGCCTAAATTTAAGTTTTATTCTGTCCTTGAGATTCATTAATAGAAAAATTTCACCTGTACTTAAAATAATATTCTGGGTTCAATACAAGTTAAGCTCAATTCACAGCATTTGTGGTTTAACGTTGAATACTGCATAATAGATTTAGCAAATTTTCAGCAAAAATCTGAGTTACAGTGAGGCACTTACAATGGAAGTGAATGGGGCCAAGCCAGAAATGTTAAAATACCACAAGATGTAAACAATATCCGAGAAACGTGATTTTAGTGTAATAAAATCATGTACTAACCTGTTCTGTTATAATTATATCCAAAGTTATCCCCAAATTTACAACATCGTTGCCATGAGGTCGTAATGCCATAAACCCCAAAATGCTAAGATTACTTGAAAAACGTTGATATAAACAACTTTGCAGCTTAAATAATACACACGTTTTAACATAAGAATTGCTTTTGCAAAATTATGAGCTCCACATTTCTGCCTTAATACCTCAAAAAATTGGCCCCATTGTACATCACTTTAAACTAAATTTGTACTTTTTTAAGAAAAGGACGGACAAGTCAAAATACGTTTTTGTGGTAATCAACAGTATGACACAAATGCTGTCGATTGAGATTAACTTGTATTAAACCTGGAATGTTCCTTTAAACATTTCTTGCAGGGATGCAGTTAATTTCTAAAATAGCATGAGAAATCAGCATGGTAGTTCCGAATTTATTTCACCTAAGTTCAGATCCAATATGCCGGACCACCACGAGGCGAATGTTCATGCTCCAAAAGTCACTCAAGCTTTGCCTTTGACGTCACATCCCATTTGATCTCCAACTATCGAGATATTACATTTGCAGAAATGGAACATACATTATTTTGGAATTTATACAGGTCAGGGGCATGATCGATCACATTAATGTTTTTAACACTTTATTTTTTTATATACCTCACTAAACAGCCCTAGTAATTTAGACATAAAAATAGACATGCTTTTACATCCATTCAAATGTTTTATCTATAGTGTATATAGTGCTCAGTGCATGGTGCAAAGATGTGCACAATTATAGGTCCAGTTACCAGTCTGGAAATTCGGAAAGCATAGTCTAATATATGCATGCTTTTTCTATTTATATAAATGTTCTGTATAAATGCAAGCATAGATCTTCTCTCTCTCTCTCTCTCTCTCTCTCTCTCACACACACACACACACACACACACACACACAGGGTTCAATCTTTAGTAATGATGATGAAAAATATATTTGTGTATAAAAAGTCTGTTTTTACTTCACTCCATTAAATTCATCTATAAAAGACTTTAGTTTTCTCACTTAATCCAGTAATGTTGTGACATAATTAAAGAGTATACCAGATTAAATATGATTACAAATGTTAGCCTACTACATTGACCTGACCTAAAACATGCTGTCTGTTGAAGTGAACTGAACAATTGTAGTGCAGAACAACTGAATTGTCAGGAGCACAGCTGTTACTGGTGTAGCTAAGGAAAATTTGTGTGAATGTTAATTGGTTTATGTTATTGATTGTGCTGAGGGCTCTTCTGGTATGAAAAGGCTTTATGGCAACAGCAGCTGATGAACATATTGTTAACGGCCTTAGAAAACAGAAAATAAAATCAGGATCTTCTAAAATCTGAATGTAATAAGCTTATATTTAAAGGAACAGTTTAGTCAAAAATGAAAATTCTGTCATTATGTACTCACCCTCATGTCATTCCAACCTGTATGACTTTCTTTCTTATGTGGAACACAAAAAGGAATATCACTGTCTCTCTAACTTATTTTAAAGCTTACAAAAGCTCCCAAACGTACCATAGAAGTAGCCAATGTGGCTTGTGTGTCATATTGCAAGTCTTCTGAAGACATACGAAAGTTTTTTTTTTGAGAAACAACTCATAATTTATTCAAAGGTCCTTTAAAATTCAAGTCATTTTTCATTTAAAATCTTGATGCATGTCCATGAGTGCTATAACCTCAATCGATCCTGCTTCCACATGTGTGGACGTTGTATTTTTTGCTTCACTATAAGCAATGCATAATGTAATTTAAAGGACTGAATACTGTTAACAAGAATCTAGACTGTCGTTTAAGGGTTAAAATTCTGGAGTCAGAACAGCGCTTCCACGTGCGCAGGGCCAACAAAAGTGCCTCTGGTGAAAAGTTTTATTCATTGAAACGGTGTTAAGAGTAGCGTCTCTAGTTTCGTTTCATATGACGTTTAAAAAAAAACTATTATCGTGCATCAGCGTGCTGATAAACGTGTCCGCATACGTGGATTTTAAGACATTAATTCCTCAAAAGTTGAAAAAAACATGTTAGTTATTTTGAATAACTTTAAACATCAACACATCTGTGGGCCATTTTGTTTCATTTCAATATAAATTTGTTTATATTTTATTTTGTTATCACTCTACAATACGGTTCTATTCATTAACATTAGTAAACGTGTTCCTATGTTCACTATGCATTTTTACATTGAGAATCAATGGGTTCGTCCAAAAGCTGAACATTTTTGCTTTCAGAGGCTTTATATGAAAATATGGTGTATTTAAAACTGTTCTGAGACCAGTGCAGATAGACAGTACACTGGAGGTTAAGTCATTCACTAAATAGGGTGCAAGGGAGCATCCTATATCTCTCTATGTAGACAAGTGCATTAACTCCTAAAATCCGACCAAAAGTTCAGTTTCAGGCTGCAGATCATGTTTAGTCCATTTTATTTTAACATGGTTTGCAGTGATTGGATGATGCCGGCCATTACTTTTATCAGAATTAATTATGCTAATTTCTGATGTAATGTCTGTAATGTCTCAAAAACATACATAACCAATACTGCTGGAAACATAATAAACTATTTGGTTAAAAAAAAAAAAACTTTCTAAAGCTTGGTATTATTTAACATTTCACAACTTAGTTCCACTGTCCACATATGTGGACATACATTTCTAGGAATACTATTTGCTCTAGGAATGTAGTTATTTATTGATTTATTTTGATTGGTTATTAGGTGCCACTAGTTACAAATCAAAAAGGGAAATGGAAAATGCACACAGGAGTCACGCTCGGGTCTCAGGAGGATAAGAGAAGCTTGTTCTCAGTGGCCCGCGTGTTTACTTGAGAACTTGCGTTGTTAAACTAAACATTTTATAATAAAGAAATTCATGCCGGTTTGGAAAGGCATGAGGATGAGTAAATTATGACAAAATTGTAATTTTTTGATGAACCGTTTCTCTATACAAATGCATTGTTAAGATGTAAATTCATAGAAATATTTGACTTTTAGTATGTTTTTTTGTGGACTGAAGATCATCTACCTCTAAACTGAATCATTTTAAAATGACCCAATCCCAATCCACACATATGAAAACCAGGCTCATTTTGCTTCACTATCATTGTGATGTATGGGAGAAACACTAATCTGTTGTCTGATGTGTTGATTTTGAGCTAATGTCAAGATGACCGAGGGATAACTGAATCAGTTTTAGACACAGATTGGCCCGCAGGGACCAAGACATAACTTGGTTTACCCATCAGTCCTCCATCTGTCATAGTTTAGGTCAAACTGTCATCCATTTTGCAATGCCATTGTCATAAAATGGTCCCATTTAAGAGTGTGATGCGGCATGTGGTATCTCTCCTTACAAAAGGAAGTCCAATTTTACCTTCTGTGTTGCTTATCTGATGGGCCCAGAAATTTCATTTGATTCTCATTTTGATATGTGGAGTGCTTTTTCATGGCTTTTTTTCAGAATTTGGAGACAACCCCAGACTGATGGGCTTCCAGTAATGGAAGTTAATACTGGCAAGCTTGGCAAGCCCTCTTGACCAACTTACCAAATCCCTTTTACATCAAATTCAGCATAAAGCAAAGCATATTAGCCTCAAATGGGTTTATGCACGACTGAATGGATAATACAGGATAATACAGTAGCTCACAGGCAGTTAGCCGCAAGGCCGGTACTTTTTTAAAGGTGAATGACATTCATGCTGCGACTAGCATTAGTGTGCTAATTGTGAAGGCTGTAATTAGCCTTGTATTGCAAGGTTAGTGGCCTAGAGAAGCGACGCTCATTCTCTCCTGCAATGTCAAACACACATCAGGGAGAAAATGCAAATGTGTTGTTTGGCTATTGTGCTGGTAGACCTTGGAGGAGATGAGAGTGAACCTGAAGAGGCAGTGAGGGTAACAGAGAAAGAATAATGTAGAGACAACGCGTGAACTGTGCAAGACATGGCATAGGAAAGGATGAAAGTGGTAGAGGATGGTGAAATATTATATATTATTAATAGTAAAGGATAAAACAAGAATGCATGAAATTTATATTCAAGGTGTCTTCAAGAAACAGTAACATAGAGAAAATATGCACAAATATTCACTAAACATTTGCGCCTATTTTCCGAGGAGTGTATTTCAGCACAAAAACCTGCACTTTCTTTGCTTACCAGCTGCAAAACATTTTGCATTCCCTCGCAATACTAATCCACCCCTTAAGAAAAAGTTTTACCACTGTAATTCTTGTTAGAACTTTTTTTTTTTTTTATTCAAACTAAATCTACAAATTGTACCACAGTGCTTTTACTACTGTAACCATATTTTAATCATGATAAACAGTCTAAATCCATAGTAATAAAACAGAAAGACTAGAACTATGGCAATAACAATCATAATAATAAACATACTTTATACCTCAAATTAACCATGCAAATATCATGGTTTCTGTAGTTCAAACATGGTAAATCTTGTGGTTATGGTTTTACTACAAATAGCATAGTCGACTGCAGTAAAACCATGGTTCATTTTTGTAAGGGATAGGGAAAGGTATTGCGAGGGAATGCAAAACGTATTGCATGGGACCACAAACTATTTCGAGGAAATGTAAAACTTATTTTGAAGGAGCGCAAAACTTTATGTGAAGAAATAAAATGGCCTGTTACCAGATAAAATGACTGAGGGTGCTCTAGTAGTTAAAATGAATTTTCAATAAAGCACTTATTTAATTAAGGGTGCTGTCAAGGTATAGTTCAGCCAAAAATGAAAATTCTCTCTTTATTTATGCACCCTCATGCCATCCCAGATGTGTAAGGCTTTCTTTCTTCTGCAGAACACAAACAAATATTTTTAGAAGAATATTTCAGCTCTGTAGGTCCATACAATGCAAGTGATTTGGTTCCAAAATTTTTAAGCTGCAAAAGGACATAAAGGCAGAATAAAAGTATTCAATAAGACTCCAGTGGTTTAATCGATATGATAGGTGTAGGTGAGAAACAGATACTCAAGTCCTTTTTTACTCTCAATCTCCACTTTCACTTTCACATTCTTCTTTTTTTTGTTTTTGGTGACTTGCATTCTTTGTGCATATCGCCACCTACTGGGCAGGAGGATAATTTATAGTAAAAAAAGGACTTAAAATAATCTGTTTCTCACCCATTCTCAAAAGTTTGCCTGCCACAATAATATTACTGCCAGAGAAAAGCATACGGTAAACAGAATTGTATTTAAAACACAGTGTTGTGTGCATTTTCTATTGATAATGGCAGCAGTAATTCATCTAATAATGATCAAATGATGAAGAGCTTGAATTTTGAAAAACTTTTTCAAATACTTTAAAAATACAGCAGTAGATGCAAAACCTTAAATCAAAATTGTGACAAAACACTCAAGCCCTTTCCTCAGCTTCCTTTCAGAATCTCTTTCTTTGTGTATATTTGCTCTTCAGAACTCCTGACTTTAGAACAGTGTACATGATCGAGCACTGGACTCGGCACAATAGAATACATCTTCCAATGCCGTTGACTATAAAAGGATACTTTGTTTCCAGTATTCTCTCTTTCCTTTAACAGAAGATTGCAGGGTTTGTGAAATATTGTATTGTGAGGAATACTGTGGGCTTTTCTCAGAAATATTTGTCTTCCTATGACAGCTGATGAAATCAAGGAGAATAAATGGACTCAAATGGTTAGAAGTACAGAATATGATTTAGCTTTAGGACTACTAAATACATGTGAAGCAGTATTTATATTGAAGTAAATACACTGTATAAATACAAGTTAGCACCCTGGCCTATGTGAAATATTTCCAGTAACATTGCCAAATATATAGAGAGTGTGATCCATCAGGTTTGTCCCATATACCATGCATTTTTATTGCTGCTATAATATTCATCTTTTTAAAATCACCATCAAAATTGAAGATTAGTTATTTTTTTCTAACAGGGTGCCGGCTAATGTGCTGGCACATTTGACTTTGCAACAGAAAACAAAAGGGAAACACAAGAATAGGAAAATAGAACATGTCAATAAGTAATAACCCAGAATGAGGGTAATACTTAGCAAATAACCGCAAAGTGACGCTAACCAAAAACATACAAAACATTACATTTCCTAGAGCAGCAAAACACTTTTTTTGGTTTTCAGAGGAATATCCTTTAATGAATATGTTGTCTATCTGTATTGAAACATACTTATTTAAAATATATATGGATTTGTATACATACATGGAACATTCACTCCAAAAAATATATCTATATATATATATATATTTTTTTTTAATTTATGCGTTTGCATAAAAAATTATATCACACTGAATTGTGTAAATTTAATTAATAAAACTTAAAACAAATTGTTAAAAATGATTAATTTCGCAAAGAAATTGAAATACGTAAATTATAATATTATTTTTGGAGTCTGATAAACCGATTCATGCGTATGTTTCCTATTCACCCAAATTAAACTATAGCAAATTATACTGTATATAAAAGGTGCAAACAGAGATCTAAATGTTAAGCAAAATACTTTTATAAAATAGCAATATCCGGAAATTTTTATTCAAAAACCTTGCTAAAAATGCTAAAACGATTGATACCTTACTGACTTGGTATTCATAGAACACACTCTGTTGCTCATGTAGAACTTCAGCTGACATCATGTAATCCAGACATTTGTATATCACAGATCCATCTCCATGAAAACATGTCAGACTCAATCCAATTCCAAAATGTCTGTCATTTGCCCATCAAAATGTCTGCTTTCCCCCAGTTGTGATGAAATGTTCTAGAAATACCAACGGATTGAAGATCGATGTAGCTGTCTGTGATGCTCAGGTCGTCACTGTCAGTGTTTATAGATTGTTATAGTAATCCATCTGTGGAAGACTTAAGAATGATTTGGTGTTCCAACATGTGAATGGTATGGATTTTACCACCTTAAGCAATGGTTGACGCTTCATCTGAGGATAAAACTGCACAATAATAACATGTCTTTTCTTTCTGTGATCAGAATTTGTGGATAAGGAAGGACAGTGTGTGTAGCTACTGTGAACACGTTGCAATGCTTTAATGTCTTCCGATATTTTATGACCCGGGACAGGTAAAGAATACGTTATAAATACTGATTCGTATTTGGTGCTGGAACCAAACTTTGTCAATTTGTCAAGACCATCAAAACAAACAAAATAAAAAAGAAAATGTATTTTTGTATATAATTGTTTTAGTTTAAACAAATAGTTCCTTCCATTGTCAATTTTGACCCGTATGGGAAAAAATAGTTTTGACCTTTCACCTTCAGACTTTCTAGATGTAAAAAAAAAAATGGCCTTTGCAAGTGCTTAGTGCTTTTTATTCATACACTGTAAAAGAAATCCTGTTGTGCCACATTCCCAATAAACGCCTCCATGCGGTGAACATTCATGCCCCAATAATTGCCCAAGCTGTACTTAAGTGAAAGAAACGGTCTCTGTCTCAGTACTGATATGGTTAGGAGAATATTAATGTAATTACTACCCAAATGTTTAGAAGTGCTGTGTCTTGCACATCCATTCAGTCACGTTGCAGCTGTAATTCCTGCTTCAGCCACCTGGGCAGTTCGGACATTCGAAAAACATACAGCGATTTTAAGATATTCAAAAATACCATTCAGCCTCAGTCTACATGATGTGAAGCTCCAAATATCTGAAATGAATTGCAATACATTTATTTTAAAAATGTACAATATGAGTAGAACCAATAGGTCCACAATTCAAAAAATTAATGTATATAAAATGAAACACACATTTTACTAGGTCTCTATACTATTAAGCATATGTGTTTAACTTTATTAAATAACGTGAAGGTAAGAAATAAATGCACAGTATGAAAATACCCACAGTCTTTTCAGAGTCAAACTGATAATGGTGCAGCAGGTCGGTTTGATGTCTCGTTTCTTATATCAGTTCCTAAATCCCCCATTATACATTTCTGCTGGTGTTGTTTTCAGCAAAACAACCTCTATTTTGAAAAACGGCAGAGTTGGCGAGATTTGTATCCTTGAAACTGGCACCTTTTATTTCAAAATTGTGTGTAAAGAGTGCGTTTGAGCATGGCAAGACAGAGAGATTGTTAGTGAGTGACCTTATTTAAGTGCTGGACTAGGTGAGTGAAGTTGTAATTGTAGTGATTACAGCCTTTGCTTCCTCTTCACCCTCTGATACAGTAACAGTACAGCGTTACCTTTAAAGAGTGAGACTTAGGCCCCAATTACAACCCTATCTTCTCAAAATGTTCTGATTTACTCACAGATAAAATCTCTCTCATATAACTTTTTATATGTGTGCATAGACTTTGAAATGTACAATAAGTGGAGTGGTGGTGGTGTAGTAGTCTAAGCATATAACTGGTAATCTGGTAATCAGAAGGATGCTGGTTTGAGCCCCACTGTCACCACCATTGTGTCCTTGAGCAAGGCACTTAACTCCAGGTTGCTCCGGGGGGATTGTCCCTGTAATAACGGCTCTGTAAGTCGCTTTGGATAAAAGCATCTGCCAAATGCATAAATGTAAATGTAAAAATATTGACATATTAACAGCATCTAAAGTGTGAATTATTATGAGACTGACAAATGTTTAAGAATACTTTGGGGTTAAAATAACACACTGTGTTGATTGTGTTTATTTGGAGTCCCACAGAAACCCTACACCCAACCCTAAACCTAACCCTAACCTTAACCATACCACTTAATCTTAACCTAAAACTAACCTTAGTAACAGCAAGCGAGACGCTCACAAGACTTAGGCTGCCGGGTTGTTACCTTCTAGACACAGCCATCACTGAGCGTCTCCAGCTAATTACTCGCGCCTTCAAGTTAATTAACTGCATGCAAAGAGCAGCGGGGAGGGATGACTAATTAACAGCGTTTAGAAATCACAGGATGAAACAGAATTATGTCGCCCCGACTTAATAAAAAAAATGATGAGCTGAAATTGTTTTGTCACAGGCAAGGCGCGAAACTCGGAGAATCACTCATAACATACAGTATTTACTGTATGCCAGTAGCTAGATATGAGAATTCATTGGGAGTTTCTTGGACAAATAACTTTTTGACAGTTAATTGTTGTCCCTGTAAAAATGTCATTTGAAGTCTATAGTTTCACGGCAGTTTAAAAATTGCTGCATTACATTTTTACATGCAGTGACAATACATGCATTCTTTTGTTGGCTTACAATAATCTACATTTACATTACACTTATGCATTTGGCAGACGCTTTTATCCAAAGCAACTTACAGTGCACTTATTACAGGGACAATCCCCCCGGAGCAACCTGGAGTCAAGGGCCTTGCAAGGGCCTTGCCCAACAGTGGCATCTTGGTGGTGCTGGGGCTTGAACCCCCAACCTTATGATTAGTAACCCTGAGCCTCAACCACTGAGCCACCACTGCCCCCCAGAACAAAACTAGCGTGTGTCAGTGCTGTCACAGCAGACAGAGAGACAAACAGACAGTGATAGTCAGAAAGATCTATAAACATGAATATAATTCCTTTGCACGACAATGATTTGCCAGTAATAATATGTATGTATAGTATTTTGAGAGCATGTCAAAAAATTATATTTTTATTTTCTATGTCTACTTTGTACTCACAGGTGAACGCCAACATAACTTCTTTTTCTGCCTATATGCTGAACTCTTTATTCTGATGAATGACAAAGATCTTTCTGACTATCACTGTCTGTTTGTCTCTCTGTCTGCTGTGACAGCACTGACACACGCTAGTTTTGTTCTCTTTATTGAAGAGAAGCCTCTGGTTTTAATGTCTGCTGGAAACCTGTATAGAACTGCCTGCGTAATCCATTCTGTAAGAAGAAAACATCCTGGCTATTGTTTAAAGACTGACCAACCCTTGTTCAGTGGCTCTGGTTTAGTCCTTTTCAGCAGAATGATCAGCCTATTGTGCTAAGGCAAAGCACAATAACAAGAAATTGGTTAACAAGCTCCCTATTCAAGTATCTAGTACTAAATATTTTGTATATTTAAAAAATACACTTTTTACTGTGGGTCTTTGGGTGTTAACTGTAGACAGATCGGTACTAAAGATTACATAGTTTCACTATGAATTAAATCTGGAGCAATGTTCAAGAATGGCGCATTAGTAATTGCATTTCTATCGGGAAGACACGCAGGCTTGAGTGAAGTTTAAGATGCCATTTATTTGATAAATGTAAAACAGAAAGTAATGTCTCTCTCTTTGGCGTAGGCCCCGTCCGGAGGTCCGGAACTATCACGTCCTGCCGGAAATAGGAGGCAGGGGCGAGGAGCCTGCCCCCGTGCTGGACAGGGCTCAACTGGTGGTGGTGGGGTGGTGGAGGTTGCCGTGCAATTTGATAGATTGTGAGCAGACTTATAAAGCAATGGCTTACAAGCGATTGGCTAGGAATTACCCAGCTAATGATGTGATGATGTACAGCTGCTAGTTTTCCCGCTAGAACTACGCTGTGCTTCCATGTATTGATCACGGTGTAATTTTTGGAGGTCGCCTATTCCAACCTGGCCTCATGACAAATCGTAATAATATTACGAGATGGCGAAATCGTAAGATAGCACTGCCGTAGAGAAAAATAAACAACCAACGAATAATGCTATTATGATTTTTCCTAAGTTTACCCCTAACCCAAACCAAAACCTTACCATGATTTTAAAAGGAAAAAAATACTTTTGTGTACCACAGAAGAAAGAAAACAGTGAGCCTAGCTAATATTTTAAGTTTGGTTGGTTGCATGATAGCTTACGATTTCGCAATCTTGTACGAATTATTACGAGTTGTCATGAGACCGTGTTGCCTTTTCTACTTTAAAAGTGTCTGCCCATATTCTGTTACAAATGTATGATTAATTGTAGGTGATTTTCCAGTTTGGTCATTTATAGTATGATAAGGGCTATCCCGATACGATACTGGTATCGGAATCAGGCCCAATACCGCGCTTCTAACTTGTACTTGGCCTTGTAAAAATGCTCTGATACAAAAAAATTAAACAATCTGACGTACGAATGTCCTTCCATAAACATTCGTCACACAAATTAAAGTCATATTATGTTCTAGTGAGATTATTAAACCACAAAGGCTGCGACTTAAGGCGATAAACACTGCATATAGTTTGCAAGTGCTGCATGCTTCAAGGTGAATGTGTGTGTGGAGATGTTGTTACTCAAACCTTTTAGAGCTCCTTGGGCCATACACAGAAAACACCATCATGAGCATTGCGTGCCTTGTTTGTAGCAGGTAACAGCGAGCAGAGCGCTAATTCACTTTGTAGTGCAAGGCACATACAGTCTACATATTTATTTAATGAAATAGCAGCCTTGTGTGGTTTAATAATAACATAAAGGGTGCTGTCCATGTACAAGTGATCTTCCCTATGCTCTATTACCTTCAAAGACTTTACCATCCACTGTGAGAGCATTGGAGGGCTGAAAGGTGTGGGGTTCAAAATTCATGGTTTTTCTGAACTCTATAATAAATAAATCAGTTTAAAGCCATCTTATAGCATGGCTATCATGATTGTTCTTCCTTCGAAGTGCCCTTCGGAGGCTGATTTATTATGACAGAAATATACTACTACTTCTACTACTACTACTACTACAACTACTACTAATAATAATTATTATTATAAAAAAATAGTAATTGTATTATTTTAAGCAATAGCTCACATATGTGATTCTCTGTTATGCATAACTTTATTGGCCTAAAATTGCTCCAATGTTGTAATTTGGATAGTGAGGCTCTGAATAAAAGCACTTAATTTTATAAAATTCATACAATATTATGTTGAAAATTAATTGTTCTATTTTCATTTTAAGTTTTAACAAATTAATTTATTTAGACACAATTTTGATGATAAAATTTATATAAATTGTTGGAGGAATTCAGAAAAAATAAACCAAAAAAGAACATGTAACGGTATTGAAAAGGAAGTATCGGTACTCATTCTCGTTCTCAAAAAAAATAAAAATAAAATGGTATTGGGACATCCCTACATATGACCATATCTTTATAATAGAAAAATATCAAACATTCTTTAATTCCTTGAGTATTAGCGAACAAGCCTTGTCTAAAAGCAACCAACCAAATATAAATTATAGATTCATTGGTTTTTGAATCACTGTAAAAAATTATGAGGCTTAAATTATTTAAGTAATACATTTCTATGATTTCTCACCCAAATGTACCTGAAAAGTACCAGACTTCTCTTATCAGATTTTAGTCTACATAATAAAAGCATCTCAAATATTTTTTAATGAAAGGATCTTAACAGAAGCTACCGATTGTATGTAAACATTCTGCTTTTGTGTAAGGTGTTTTGATTGACATCTCAGACAGACAGACTTCTGATATTCAAGGCCCGGCTCTATTATGAGGTATAATGATATGTCTGCTTCTCTCTGTGCACAGGGGCTTGTTTGTTTAGTACTTGCATTGGCTGCAGTGTGTGAGTTTGTATATGTGTTGAGCATGGGGAATATAATCTTGTGTAAACACTGAGCATGTCTCCCAGGTGGAGTCTTCATATGAATGAGTGTGTCTATACACGTGAATGGGAGAGGGGTCTATCAGTAGAAGCAGGCTGCAATCAGGAGAGCTCCAGCTTTACAGACTTAACAAAAAAAGCAAAAGCCTGAATTTTACAATTGTGTATCTATGACTTGTTTTGTCTGATGCATTTTCTGCATTCCATTTGACAAGAATCTAACTTAAGTGTTAAAAATGTATCTGCATTTGATTAGTAAGGTCTCCCATCTTGACCTGCAGAAAATAAAGTGATAAAATCACAACCTAGTCTTATTGAATTAACTTTAATATAACTACATATTTGCACACAGAGTTTTACATGCTGCTTTCTACTTTTGCTGCAGTTTTCTGATGAAATTAACACTAGTGGCGCTACAACAACTGTACGTTTTGTTCACATTCAAACAAATCTAATACAATGGCTTATTATGACTTTATAAATGCTTATCATTTGCACTATTACTCACACCCTGCTATGCTAGTCCACTCTGCTTTTACTCTTACGCAGGGTTGGGAGGGTTACTTTTGAAATGTATTCCACTACAAATTACAGAATACATGCTGTAAAATGTAATTTGTAATGTATTTTGTTAGATTACTCAAGGTCAGTAATGTATTCAATATACTTTGGATTGCTTCTTCAATGTTAACTTTTCATGTTAAAAATGCATTCTCTGAAAAACCTCAGTATCTTATGCAGTGTTGTTTCTAAAAAAGATAAATCAAACTGATCTTGTTTTAAGGATTTTTAGATGTTTTTAACAGGACAACAATACATAATTTATTATCAAGAATACGATTTTTGCCCTAATATCAATGGTCTTACTTGGAAAAAAATAATTATGATCCAACGTGTATTTTCTTGATAAACAAATATGATCGTGTCTGGTAACATGGGCAAGTAAAATGGCTAGAAATAGCATTTTAGCTTAGCATAAAGCTGACAATTTACACAAGGTTTATTTCTATTTCTTCTGCTCCAAACTTCAAACTTACTTCTCTGTCTGCTCGTATGAATTTAACACATCATAAGAAAGTGTTTCACCGCTGTTTAAATGCACTTTGGATCACATCATTTATTTGTTTAAATGTTTTCCATCTGAAAGGACTAAAAATGTAATTAAACAAATGACAATAAAATGCAAAGTAATCTCTTCAGTAATCAAAATACTTTTTGAATGTAACTGTATTCTAATTACCAATGATTTAAATTGTAACTCTAGTGGAATACAGTTACTTATATTTTGTATTTTAAATATGTGTTCCCGTTACATGTGGTGGTGGTGTAGCACATAACTGGTAATCTGGTAATCAGAAGGACGCTGGTTCGGTTCGAGCCCAACAGCCACCACCATTGTGTCCTTGAGCAAGGCACTTAACTCCAGGTTGCTCCAAGGGGATTGTCCCTGTAATAAGGGCTCTGTAAGTCGCTTTGGATAAAAGCGTCTGCCAAATGCATAAATGTAAATGTAAAAAACATGTATTCCGTTCCTCCCAAACCCTGCTCTTACGCATCATTTGAAAAAAGCTACATTTTAATGCTTGTGGGCAAGTCTCTGCCAAACTGAAGAGTAATTGTGTAAGCTCATCCTTTGATATTATAATAAATTACAAATCAAAAAAGCAATACAAAAAAAATAGTACAGGTCAGAAGTTTAACGTTCTCGTGTCTCGTCACCCAGCGGATGGCCCTAAAACCTCAGCTTAGCAATGGACTGTCTCCCTAACTTAATCTTCTGGTGTTTGTTTGTGATTAACATGAATCACTTGTGTTGTTGTATTAGGGTTAGGGTTCCTAACCTAACCTAGTCCCAACTCTAACCCCACTGTAAAAAATGTGTTTCCACACCTATGGTTTAGGTGTTGGTTTAGGGTAAAGATATCTGTTTTGTTCACCTGTCATTTATATATTTTAGGACACTATTGGCTAGGTTTAGGTTAAACTATTTTGTTAGTAAGGTACGTTTTACTCATTAAAACATCCATCTAATATTCACCTTAAAAACCTTGTATGATTACAATATAATTTCACTCGCTTTTGGCGCCCCTCACTGGACATTCCACTGGGAAACTGCAGCCAAACTTGTAATGAAGCGCGTAATTTTGGTTTGCAAACATTTTGCCATTGTCACATAAATTTCATGAGATCAGGCTGCAAAATCCTTTTTAAACCCAGCAAACAGACCAGACTGGGTGACCAGCAAAACCTGTTTAGGCTGGTTTAAGCTGTTTCTTTTTTACAGCAGGGCTGAAAGGATGTGGAGCTTTGCAACCCAAAAAAACTTTTCAAAACCAACCATTTGAAGCTCATCTCTGAAATATGTCACTACTCTAACTCACATGTACTGTAAATGCTCTACCTGTTTCTGCAATCTGATGCTGCAGTGACAGAGAGGGGTCGGACCTACACCAGACAAAACCAACACGCTCTAACCCCATAATAATACCGGACCTCTGGGGAATATAGCTGCTTTCTTTTTCCCACATCCCGCCGTGCTCTGGGGCGCCTTTTTGTTTACACTGCCCTCACAATGAGCGCTATAGTACCCACCAAACGGGCTTGTATAGGAGTGTTCTGGGCCTGAATGTACAGCCAGCCACCGGCCTGCTCTGAATAAGCCCCTTTGAATATTGCCAAGATTTGCATTGTTCCACATTATTCCCTATACAATAGATATCACACTTTGGAAGTAATTTAAAAAGAAAAATGCTTGGCTGAATCAAAATAGTGGTAGCTTTTAGCTTTTGTTTTCTCTCTCTCTTTCTCTCTCTCTCTCTCTCTCCTTTCTTTCACTCTACTCGCTCTCTTTCTTTCTTTTTTCTTTTGCTTTGTGCCCGCCCCGCATTCTCTCTTCTCTCTCACTGCTTTTTCCCCAGTGCCTCATTCGGTGTTCTCCATTATAGCGGCAAATTAAATAAACCACTCCATTGCCTAAAGAGGCTGGGGCCCGGACTGAACCAGGCTAGTCTGCCAGGACCAGGGGAGTGAGGCAGGCATGCACACTGGGAGAGAGCGCACCTTGCTAGGCTTCCTCCATGGCTCGAACAAAATGTTTTGAGACTAAGCCGAGGACAAGGGGTGGATGGGAAGGGGAGCAAAGAGAGGGTCTCCACCCTCCGTCTCCACTGGAGATGAGGAGAAGTACAAAGGATCCCTCTCTTCTTCCTTCAGCCCCCCTCCTCAAAAGGGCAGCAGGTACGGGGCATGGATTTTTTTCTGAGATGGGTCATGGGATGCTGGGGCAGTTGTAGGGGACAAAGGAGTTTGTCAGAAGACCTCTTTTGGTGAAAGGTTAATTGTGAGCCAGCTTCACAGAAGGACGGAGGAAGGAGAAATGTCAGGTGAAAGGTGGCAGCCATGACAGAGGAAGAAGGAGAGTTCTGGCAAACTCAGAAATCAAAGTTTTATGCATAAGCTTTGGAATTATTGTAACTGTTATTTATGTTGTAAAAGCATCTTTAAAGACTTTGGTGAGACATATTGATAGTGGAATGTCTTTTGCTTTATGTTGAGATATGGATTTTAGTCTCAGATCTTGTTTATAGGGATTAATAATCATGTGAGGACTGAAGTGTATCTTTGTCCAATTTTGGATGGTGCTCACTTTTTTGCTTTATGTTATGGATTGTTTTTGGAATATAAATTTAGAAGCAACAGGTCCAAGGACAGAGAAAAGTGTAGGGCTTTAAAAAAGACGCTTTCAATATGGTCTGCATAAATCAGTAATTTTTAGTAATACTGTCATGTCTGTGAGTTATATGGAGTGTAGCTGTATGTACAGTAGAAAGTGCAGTTTATATTGATTATTTTCTGCAATTACTTGGGAGTTACAGTCAGTGGTTTGCATTCTGAAATTGACACATTTGTATTCTTTCACAAAAGCTTTTCCCACTATCCAAGTCCATGTGGAAAATTAAGCTAGCCCACCTGTTTTCTCTGTCTTCTAAATATTAGTATTTTTCTATTTTTCTTTTTTTCTCAGAAACATCTCAGGGCCCATTTGTTGTATGACACATTGTTTATGAAAAGAGAGATAGATCCCAAAAAGAAGGCCAGAGAGTGAGATAAAGGGACTCTAATAGACAGCCTCTGAGAGAGACAAAACAAAGAGAAGGAAAGGCCAGGTAGTTAGAGGTTGGCTTTGAGCACCGTTGGGCATCAGCCTGGATGGAGTGGCAGAGATGACCTCATTTAGAATGTCTGGAGACTAAAGAGGGAAGAGGAAGAGGAGGGGAGTTTGAAGAGGGACCGTCCTGCTGAGCGGCTCACACTTAACTCTGCTGGGCTCCGATCAGGGCCCAAACTACCATCAGACAGGGGGTCTGGTTGACTCCTCCCTGCACTTTCTTCCAGGAGTGAAAAGAAAGAGGTGCACTGAAAGTTCCACTCCAACTGGTTGAGAAGAAAAGAGCGCGAGGGGGTGGAAGGGGAAAAGAGGCCAACTAATGTGGCCCATAGGACTGTGGGTGAAGTGGTTGAGAAATAGGGAGAGAAAGCAGGTAGAAGAGAGACAGAACAAGCGGACATGACAATAGGACAGAATGAGAGAGGAGAGACAAAAATGAGAGCAAGACAAACTGTTACAGACAGAAATGTTTAAACGAGACATTAATAGAGAGTAAAAGACAGAGGGAGAGATAGACTAGAGGTCAGGGGCTCCCTCTGAGGTCTGACATTTGGGGCTAAAGATTGTTTTATGAGAGTTGTTAGCATGTCAGGTCCAATTTGCTGGGCTAACAGGGCAGGGTTAAATGAGATTAGTAGCTTTACACACGTTCACCGGATTCCACCTCTGCTGCTGCCCGTGTTTCACCACAGTTTAATAGTCAGCTGTTTTTGTCCTCTCTGCTGGGGGAGTCTCGAATAAGAAGTTTAGTTATTTGTAAAGGAAGATTCCGGGTTCAATACAAGTTAAGCTCAATCGATGACAATTGTGGCAAAATTATGATTGCCACAAAAATTTATTTTGACTGGTCCCTCCTGTTCTTTAAAAAAAGCAAAAAATCTGGGTTTCAGTGAGGCACTTAAAATGGAAGTCAATGGGGCCAGTTTATAAACTTACTATAAAATAGTCACTGTTTCAAAAGTATAGCCACAAGACATAAACAATATGTGTGTTATCATGGTTTTAGAGTGATAAAATCACTTACTAACCTTTTCTGTGTAAAGTTATATCCATGACGCCGTAAACCCTAAATCCCCCAAAACAACTATTTTAAACAACTCTGCAGCTCAAATAAAACACAAGTTTTAACACAAGAATAATATTAAAAGCTTCACATTTCTGCCTTTAAATGCTAAAATTGGCCCCATTTGTAAGTGTCTTTGTAAGTGTCTCACTTTAATCTCGATTTTTACTTTTACTTTTTTAAGAAAACGAGGGGCGTAGTAGGTTTTGTTTTTTATGGTAATCAACAAATGCTGTCGATTGAGCTCAATGTGTATTCCTTGAATGACATTATACATATATAATATGTATATAATATGTTTATCTGTTTCAATTATTCACTCTCAGAAACCAAATACTGTACCTTTCCCTTTTTAAGGTACAAAGGCCATCATTGGGTTGGTACCTGTAGTTTACAACTTGTAAATACAGAATATTTATAACTAATTTTAGGTACATAATTGTACCTTAAGACCTATTATGTTCTTTTAAAAATACAATTCCTCTGTGAACAAAAACATAGTACCTGCACAGTACCTTATTTCTGAGATTGTAGGACATTTGGTGTGGTTCAGGTTTGGTGTAAATGGCATTTCATTTGGATAAATACTACTTAATACAACTTTATACTTACTGTTAGGCTGTTCTTTGTTTTGGTAATATAGTTCTGTTTAATTATATCATTTTTATATTCCATGCCCTTACATGTACAGTGGCCCCCAAAAGTATTTGGACACTTAAGCCACACTTACAATGTATGAATGCCATTTTATTAGATGACAGAATATCAAACCAAATGGCATTTAACTACAAAAATGAGTGAAACATTTCCAAACATAGAAAACCAAAAACAGATAAACACTTAGGAATGATAATTAAACTTAAGGCAGACATCTGTGGTGACTTGAAGGAAACCTACTTAACATATCCACTGAAGTCATTGCAAAAACGTCTGGAGAAGTAAAGGTTGTTCTCTAGTCTTATTCATTTGCATAGACCACTTGATTTGATGTGCTTATATCAAGTAAAATAAAAATTCATAAATGTTTGATTGTTACATAAATGTCCAAATATTTTTGTGGGGCCACTGACTACATAAATACATACAGTAGATAAAAACATAGGTTAAATCACAGACTACTAAACTACTGTTACTATCACATCTCCAAATCACCACAAGTGTCCAGTCTCCAGTACAATATTATCTCCCTCCTCCCTGCTTGGCTACAGTACTCATTATTGCTCAGGCTCATTTCTCTCTCACTGAGCAGCGCTGTGCAAGGGCAGCATCACATTTAATTTAATTAGCCCAGCTGCACTGGCACTTGCGCCATTGGCTGGTATTGTCAGCACGTTTCGTACCGTGGCACACACAATCACTGATTGCTTTCAGATAGGGAGAAATATAATTAGGGTTTTGGAATAGCACGGAGAGAGAGGGGAGAGAAGGAGGGGGTGGGAGGGGGAATATTAGAGCCTTATTAGTTTCATTTGAAATCTGTAGATAAATAGGGAAGTTTTATTTGAGGCGTAATGAGATTGTAGCTATTTGGACAAGGATGGTGACCCTTGTTCGTGGATTACAGAGGGATTATGGGTAATAACACGGTATGTGGGGAACTGATCTGAGGCTTCTTTGATGTTTTGTACTAAAGAAACACTGCTGATTTTCATCTCCAGGTACATTTTTTTAAAGCTTCTTCAAACTGCATTTTTAGGTGCTTGACAGGAATGGTTTCTAAAATGGTTTCTTATGTACCTCCATAGCAAATGAGGCACAAATACCCCTTTATCGACACAAAACCAGTTTTTTCAAAACACTTTTTGAATTGGTAAGTGTCAAAGGTAGGGTCAGAAATTAAATTTTCCATTAAGACGCAAAATATGCCCCCTGGTTTTGATTTTCATGGGCATCTTATATCTTAAAAGGGCATTTTACACCTAAAATACACCTGCCATTTGGCTGAACATAATTTAATCGTGGACAGGGGTTTCACGTGTTTAAAATTAGTTTCTAAACATAAAGTTACAATGTAATCTCTACACAAACACCTAGTTGAATTGGCTAAACCCAACAAAATTAGGTGTGTCAATTTAACTTAAATAAATCACTTTTATTACTTTATGTACTAACTAGTGAAAGTGAATGTTAGCATGCTAAATAATACATGCTTGTCGGAAGTACTACCGAGTGTAATTTAGTAACTATGCCATGGTTAGCACAGCATTTGCTCAACAAAGCTTGCAATTCATTTCATGCACGATATCTACCTGTCCTCATCGTTAGCTCAAACTCCACTCTTCACCGAAATGGTAATCCCCAAATCCCCAATATAATAGAAACTCTTCTAAATCTCAACATAACAAAACATTAAACACTAACAAGTATCTCCTTTTACATTCATCTTGCACAAAAACACATAAAATAACACTTCATTTGAACATTATCGAGTCCAATGCAAACCATGTGAGGAATTCCCCTTCCCACTTCAATGCTACAAAATGTGTTTATGTAGTCCAAACTTAAATGGATGAAGTAAACGTCCATTTAACAAACTGAAATTGATAGAATGCTTTGAAATCAAGTTGTGACAAAATGTTCTAAAATTGTGTTGCTTTAGTTCATTTTAATTAACTAAATTGAACAATAAGCCAAAATTATTTTTTAAGTGTAACCAAATAAATTTGATTCATTTTGAAATTTAATCAAAGAATTTAAATTCTTGAAAATAATTACTAGATTGATAATGTATTGCCTCTCACCCATAAATTCAATCAATGTCAACTTGTACTTAATGCAATAACAAGTATATGTATGCCTAAATAGAGCCATTCATTACTGGGGAATTTTTTTGACTTCACCCTAGCCTCCCTTAATTCTTGACCCTGAGGTGTGCAAACTCCCTTCTTTTCCTAAGCATAACCCCACTCAAAAAATTAAGTCATCACCTTTACTTAATTAAAATGTAGAAAGCTTTAACAAGTAATTTAATGTCTTTCATTCAGAATAAGTTTTAATGAGCCAACATAATTAGGTTCGATCAGGTCAAATTTGATGTACTAGTGTAGTTTTAACTCAACTTTATTAGGTTCGTCAAACACAATTCTTAATCTACATTAGCTATTTTAATGAATTTTTTTCTGCTTTATAGATTTAACAAAAACAAATTATAATATTTCCAAGTACCCCCGGGAATATACATATTTCTGGTTGTAAAAGATTGCTTTGTTGTTTACTAATCAATTAAATATGGCTAAAAGACAAATACCCCCTTTTGCCGTCAGGTATTTTTAAAAGTTTGCAGATCTTTGGTGTTTCTCTTTTTGAGGACATTGATCATCCCACCCTTTACTCATTCACCTGTAAGTCACAAAACATGATCTTATTTAATCTGTAATCCACCTCAAGCAAAACAAAGTCCTATCCAAGAGCAACAACATACAAAAAGTATATCAGCTAACAAGGCCCAGCTGCAAAGTGGTTAACTACAAATACCTTTCTTTCTTCATACTGGTGCATAGCAACCGCTGTGCAGAGCAAAAAGCCTTCTCTTTCTTTTATTTCGCTGTGTGAGCAGGGTCACGTAAATCCTGTATGTGTTTGGTGTAACACCCATCAGAATTACACCATCATAACCCACTAATGATTCACATAGACCCCCTCGTAATACAGTGAGGTGCAAGTAGACATTGTTGGATTGCGTAATCAAAGCAGACCAGCTGACTGCTCATTGTGCTCACTGTGTATCAATAAAAAACTGTGAATGTGGAACAACTGGAAAATGGACCAATGCATTTACAGATTTGAAGAGGCTTCGTGAAGTGTTCATTGCAGCGCTGTGCTAGCAGTTTAAATCTTCGTAAACTGAAAAAAGAGAGATTTAAATGTTAAAATAAATACACTCTGATTTAAGAGCTACAAGACATAAACATTATACTGTACATTTTGATGCGATTTCAGTTGGATAAAATGAAGGATTTAATGGTGATATGGCCAGATTTACCAGATTACAGGGTTCAATAATGGATATACTGTAACTTAACACAGATAAGGTTAGTAAGCAATTATATCACATTAAAATCATATTAATATATATATAATGTTTATGTCTTGTGGTTATACTTTTGAAACGGTGTGTATTTTAGTGTTTATGAACTGGCCCCATTCACTTCCATTGTAAGTGCTTCACTGTTACCATGGTTTTCTTTGTTTTTGTTTTTTCAAATAAAAAAGGGACGAGTTGAATACATTTTTTGTGGTAATCAACATTATGCCTTATAAGCTGTTGACTGAGTTTAACTTGTACTGAATCCAGAACAATCCTGCTAGTCAGTGTAAGTTGTAGTTATATGTAGTTATAATGTTAAATAATCATGGCGATTATTGTGTGTAGCATTGCCGGTTTGTGCGCTTTCCCTGAGCTGTTTGTTTTGCATACATATGCGACTGTTTGGCCAATTTTAGCAACCTATCGTCACTTTATCGCTTACATTTGGTCTTCCACACCAGGAGTGTGTATTTATAAACTCAGAAGTGTTATTTAAAGGGACAGTACTCCCACAAATGAAAATTCTGTCATCATTTACTCACCCTCATGATATTCCAAACCTGTATGACTTATAAAGAAACCATCCAGTTTCTGAACATCAGAAAGGTGATTACATGATGACACAATTTTCATTTTTGGGCAAACTGTCCCTTTAAGAACCCATTCTTTACAACATTAAGCATCAGCTATACCAATGCATGTTTCCTACACCATGTGGAAAACTATTAATTACAGTAGAAGCATAGGGATTTTTCTGCCTATACAGTAGACCTGACAACAGCTGTGACGGGCAGCTTAAGCAAGCCATCTGCTGTAAAAAGAATGCCTTTGATACCATTAGCCCCTGCGGCGCACTAACATGTTGTTTCTAGAAGCTTCAGCTGATCCTGTGAAGCTGGCTGTGGTGGGAGACAACTGTGGGCTTAAAGATTCCTATGCTAACAGCAGGGAGATGTGCGCATGTAGGCAGAAAACCATACAGTGATCATAGTCCTAGTGTGTATGTGTGTGTGTTTGTCTGTGGAATGTTTGATCTTCTGGTGAGCTGCTAATTTGGTCACAAGGCCAGTTAGTACGCAACACTCTCTGTGTACGTGTTTGTATTAGTGTGTGAACATGTTCCATCTTGGTAATGTTTTCAAACATTTATACTGCATATGATAATTAAAAACAGGGGCTCTGTTACTTATGTTTTTGTCTTACCTATTCTACTACACAGTGATGGTTAAAGGAGTATTCTGGGTTTAATACAAGCTGAGCTCAGTCAAGAGCATTTGTGACATAATGTTGAAAAGTAATTTCGACTTGTCCCTCTTTTCTTTAAAAATGCACAAATCTGGGTTACAGTGAGGCACATATAATAGAAGTCCAAGGGGACAATCCGTAAACATTAAAATGCTGTTTTAAAAGTAGAGCCAAAAGATTTAAACAATATGCATGTTAACATGATTTTAGTGAGTGATCAAATTCAGATTCTCACAAAAATGTATTTTGTCCTATAGGAAACCATGTGTCCCTCTGCACCCTAGTAACAGAAATGATAAAATATCAATCTAAGATTTGTGTCTTGATAACTAAGTGTGGAATAAATGGCGAAAGGGGGTATTTTGTGTGCTTTGTCACTCTGTGCATTCTATGAATACCCCCTACCCCCCTTCAGCTCCCCAAGGCATCTGCTGCAGGGGCAGATTTCTGTGTCAAAACAGTGGTAACAGAGCTTTATTTCAGAGGGTTCATTTCTGAATGGATGCTCCGAAGCTCCACAGCATCTGTTTACTGATGCAAAAAAGATGATGCACTTGTGTATCAGCCAAACATCAACGTTGGCCGATAAAGGCAAGTATTGTATCTGCACTATTGGGCATCTGCCAATTGTCGATCATCAGCCGATGATCAGGACCGATTATTTCCGGTCAAAAGGAAATGTACTGTCTCATCTATGGAATTACTTTGATTTTGGTGACAATGACAGCAAATTTGCAATGTGTAAACGAGGTAGCTTAAGAAAAGCATAGCCACCAAACTATTGGTATCGGTATTGACACAAGTTGTTGTAAATAATCGGATTTCGATTTTGGTACACAAATTATTGTCACATCCCTAGTGTTAAGGTTCTTTGTTATAACTGGTGTTTTGGCTGTCTGTTATACCTGTGTTATAACTATGTAACAGTGCATGTGACCACCGTGGTGGTAGGCAGTGGTGGGTAAGTTATTTAAAAATAGTAATCCACTACAAATGACTAATTATTTCTCTAACATTTTAATAAGATTACTTTACTAATTACTTAATTGAAAAAGTAATCACATTACTTATTACTATACATTTAAGTTACTTCCTCAAACACTTTTATTCGCTCAACAAATTCAAAATAATGTCTATATATATTTCTTGTCATATACTCAGCACCTCATATTTCTCCTTCATAATGTCTCGTTATGGGACCAATATTCATGTATTCTACATAAATAATATATTAGAAATTAACATAACCTTTATAATGTACTTAAAAAAATGCAATTAATCGAAAGTCAGTAACTGTAATCTGATTACAAGAATTTAAAATGTCATTCATTACACTACTTTTTTTACTAAAATGTAATTAGATAAGAGTTACTAATAATTACTTTGCAATTGGATAACACCCAACACTGGTTGCAGGTAAAAAAAATAAAAGTCATATATTGTATAGCGACTGAGATTTGTTTTATTTTTTATGTCTAACAAGCTAAGACAAAACTAATAAATGAAATCTTTATTTGTCTGAGTATGTGACCTTGATCTTTATATTCTTTGTATGTATAAAAAGCATCTACAGTAAAAAAAAAAAGCATTTAATTCTTTACTTCCCCTTCTTTGTATTGTTGAAAGCATTCCTGCCTTCCTAGAGTCTCTCAAAATATATGAAACTACGAATTGCTTTTCTCATGGGATCGATTTGGTATATCCTAACCCGCATAGCTTATGCACTGCTGAAATCACATAATACTGATGTGTGCTATTAGCTCTATGTGTAAAGGAGTCTGAAAAAGCTGGAGTAAACCATGTCATGTATAATATTTTCAAAACTGTAGTATAATATCTACAGCAGTGATCGAGTACTGGTGTTTTTGGCTTGTGTATACATTTCCTCTGTGCTTCATTATGGGTCCCAGTAGCTTCGTGCTGTAAAGAATAAAGTGCCATAGGAGATTTGGCACCTGCATTTTGCTAAGAGTATATTGAGATATTGGGATAAATGGATGTCACACACTTTTTATATATGTTGATATGGTTAGGGTCATAGGTGTGCAAACTCCCTTCTTTTTCTGAGCACAACCCATATCATCCTTTCCCCATCCTTTTATAATCCTCTAGCCCTCAGAATGTCAGTATCAACGTGTAAATTGCAAAGAAACAAGTCTGAAAATTGAAAACGAGGCTGAAAATATGTGAGTGAGACACCCGCTTCTCTCCCCATGCAGCCCTTGTTCAAGTTGCCCCTCCCTTCCTGTCCAATTATGTTTAAAACGCAGTGGAGAGCGAGAACAGGCGCACCTGACAGATGTTGACCATTTTTAAACCCTGCTCACTCTCACAAGTTCAAGAGACTCTCTAATTCACTTTGCAGTCGGGACATAACAGAGCGACGCCACTTACTTAGCATTTGGAACACAGACCAACCAAGAGGATTTTAGTGCTGCAAAGCTCAAATCAGGCAACTTGCAGTTCACCGAGGCTTATTGTACAATTTCCCATATTTTCTTAATACTGCATTGGTTTGCTGTACTTTCTAACACCTTATGTTCTCCCTCCTAACAGACATGAAGTAATACAAAGATTCTAGATAAACTTAAACAGTAGATATACACAGTGCTTAAGTTATCCTCTTTGAATAAGTCTGTAAACAAGTACAATTGATGTGCATGAACATTTTCTTTATGTATTTAATTTGAAGTGATCATTCAGCTGTTGTCACTAAAACTGAAATATGCATATAAAATATAAGCCAACTGAAAAAACAAACAAACAGATTTTTCTCAGTTAATCTCAAAAACATATATGTTAATTGCTATATGTATATGTTTTTATTATCATTTTAATTAATAAATCATGTTTATCATTAATGGTGTAGGAATTCAATTTTTACAAGTGCATCAAATTTGAACACATATACATTTGACTTCTCCACCTATATTTGTTTTTATATTGCATCAATACTTTTTTCTTTCTAATAATTTATCTTTTTTTTTTTTTTTTTTTTGGCAAGTGGAGTAGATGTGTCACATCATCATCACACACATTTCAAGCTATTCCGTCACCTTAAAATACTGACTTTAGCCAGAGAACATTGTTAAATCAATTGTGTAATAACTCATAATTGCATGATAGCAACGTCTTTTCCATTTCCACTGATAGGTATGATGATTAAGACATTACCCGGCGTGATATTTATGTTGCGCGTCAGTTAACAATTAACGGGGATATTCTGAGCAAGTCTCCTGTGAAATCTGAGCGATGTGTTTGCAACTCCCTCACAACGTCTCCGTTAAATGGCATCCAACACAGATTTTTGACTATGCATTTGGAAAAAGTGGTATCATATTTTATGCGATTTAACCTGTTGGCCTTTATAATTATATATTATTATATAACTATCATTATTCCTATAATTATTGTACACATTGTCTCGGGTTTCTCATTTACATACAAGTCTATGATAATTAAATGTAGTGTAAAAGTGTAAGACAATGCTATGTTCACGTCCAATAGACGGCGATCACACTCTATAAATGAATGCAGGGCACGAGGCGGCAATAATTCGTTTTTTATGTGTTATTTATTTGTTTACACCTTTTTGCTGACAAGAATAATTATGGTTCAGTCAAAACAAGCCAAGAGACAAGGAACACGTGAGTGTGTATGCTTGGAAAATGGGCTTTCAAAATCTGCTCTCCATAATTTAGGAGCTTTTGTGGATGTTCTTTTGCACTCCGATCGAATTTAGGACATTATTTCACAGTTGCATTGTGAAGTTACGGTAACACTTTACAATAAGTTCCATTTGTTTACATTAGTTAACAACATTCGTTAACATGAATGAACTTCAGTTGTGTTTCAAAAGTTGTGTTTGTTAACATTCGTTAATGCAAGATGGACTAACAGCGAACAATTGTATTTTTTATTAACTAACAAAGATGAATAAATACTGTAAATAATATAATGTTAATTATTTGTTCATGATAGGCTACCTAATGTATTAACTAATGTTAACAAATGGAACCTTATTGTAAAGTGTTATCGAAGTTACTTTGTTTTTAATTCGCTTGCCTACTACTAAGTCATTCACTTAGTAGCCTAAATGTAATAGGCTATCGCAAAGTTGAAAGAGAATAACATGATAAGTTACAACAATTAGCCTACTAGGTTTTTGCACAAAATGTTTTTAGTGCTGTTTCCCATTTTGCACTTTGATGGCAAAGGGGGTCGGATGGCACGTGCACTGGAAGTGAGTCACCTGTTTCTTAGCAACCGTCACAACAGGAAAACACCTGTGGCATTAATTTATTTATAGGGACTTTTAAGCATTTAAAAAATAACTTGTAAACGTGTTTAAGAGGTCACATCTATAAAAACAGCGGTTTGCACAAGACTGAGAATTTTTTTTTTTTTTTTTTTTTTTTTTTGTTACATTGCACGGGCTTCTTATTTGGGACGTTATTTATTTATTTATTGGAAGGATTCACGTCAAATCACTTCATAGACTGGTTTATGTGGCTTATAGAACGGACATCATTTGGGATATGGATACAAATAAAACCAAATTAAGTCGTTGCCCTATGGCGGATGCTGAGGTTGCAGCGTTTTAGAAAGGGCAAAATGTTCAGTAAAGATTAGGCTACAGCAATAACTTGACTGATGGATTAGTGGTAAATCATTTGGAGATCATTTGCCCCAAATAACATTTTTCAACAGAGGCTTGTTGTAGCCAACTGTGTACCTTCCGCGCGCCGGAGAAAATCCATTCATCTGCGCCTGTGGATGTTGCGCGCTCTCGCCCGTGCGCGTCACCTGACCATGAGCCATATGCAAATCAGTCCTGTCCTCCAACGCCATTGGCTCTCTCTCACTCATTTATTCCCTGTCAAAGCGCATCATATGGCCGCTCTCCCACTAACTTTTCTACCCCACCGCTGAAAGTAGCTCAAAGACAATTCTGCACTGGATGTGAAAATTAAACCAAGGAGAAGTTAGAATAAAACAAAGGAAGACGATCTGCCTCAAAGTTGTCATCCATCATCTGTTTGGATTTTTTTATCTCTGTTCCAAGTGGCCTCGTATTTTATTATATTTTTTACGCGTGTGCGCCAAGGAACTGGGACGCTGAGTCTGTATCGAGTGAATGTTTCTGTGTGTGAGCTGAGTAAGTTAAAGCCAGGTGAATGTATAGCATGATGATGGAAACGGACTTGCACTCTCCAGGACCCCAGACTAACACAAACACGGGTCACAATGGATCCAACAGCGGCAGCAAAGTTAACCAAGACCGCGTAAAGAGACCCATGAATGCGTTTATGGTGTGGTCTCGGGGTCAGCGCAGAAAGATGGCACAGGAGAATCCGAAAATGCACAACTCGGAAATCAGCAAGCGCCTGGGAGCCGAGTGGAAAGTCATGTCCGAGGCGGAAAAGCGACCGTTCATTGACGAGGCGAAAAGATTACGTGCCATGCATATGAAGGAGCATCCGGATTACAAGTACAGACCTCGGAGGAAGACCAAGACGCTGCTAAAGAAGGACAAATACTCTTTGGCCGGTGGCCTGCTCGCTGGATCTGGGGGTGGAGGCGGCATGGGTCTGGGAATGGGTGCTGGAGGGGTCGGGCAGAGGTTAGAGAGTCCGATGGGTCACGGTGGGAGCACCGCTGCGAGCTACGCACACATGAACGGCTGGACAAACGGTACATACTCGGGCCAGGTGGCTGCCGCCGCGGCTGCGGCTGCAATGATGCAGGAGGCTCAGCTCGCCTACAGTCAGCACCCGGGCAGCGGAGCGCATCACCACCACGGGCATCACCACCATCCACACAATCCCCAGCCTATGCACCGCTACGAAATGACCGCTCTCCAGTACAGCCCCATGTCAAACTCTCAGAGCTACATGAGTGCTTCACCGTCAGGCTATGGGGGAATATCCTACACGCAACACCAAAACTCCAGCATGGCTTCGTCGGGGGCCATGCTGGGATCTCTGGTGAAATCAGAACCGAGCATAAGCCCTCCCGTTACCACTCACTCCCGAGCCCCTTGTCCCGGCGACTTGCGGGAGATGATAAGCATGTACTTACCGGCGGCGGAGACGGGGGATCCGTCAATCCAGAGCAGACTTCACGCTGTACCGCAACACTATCAAAGTTCCACGACGAGCGTAAACGGAACCGTTCCACTGACACACATATGAAAAGATATGAAACTACGCATTCAGACTCAAAATACCAAATATTTACCTCTTTCAGAGCAAAACTTTTGTACAGAATGTTTGTTCTTGTAAATTTGAAGGTGATATTTAAATATAAAACTTAAAAACAGAGGGGTGTCGTTGGGATGTCGTCTAAATAATGTGTCCATATTTTAACGAAATTACACAACGTGAGCTTTACACATTTGCTTATTGCGAGGGATTCATTCTGATTTGTTTTTCTGTGTGTGAGAGAGATGGTACAATATGTTTAAAACAGGAAAAAGTGAATATGCTAAGTAACAAATAGTCAAAATACAATGTTTTTGAGGTTTTCTAAGAGTTTTCGCAATCCCACTTTGATTTGTCAATTCGTGAGTTACTGTATTTGATCTATTCCATATTTGTTTGTTGTATTTTTCTTGTACATTGTGAATATATTCCAGATAAGATTGATAAACATCTGTATATATAATTCGGGTTTGCCAGGAAAATAGGAAACGTTCTGCGTTAATGTGAGAAGAATAAATTTCACAGCTTTTGCTCTGATTCTGGAAAGTTAGTTTGCTCTGTTGTTTTGCCTTTTACTCAGTGGCATCTGCGTTACAGTAAAAATGAATTTTCATGTGATAATGTTTACATCTCTGTATAGACAAAGTTTTTAATCGTTTTTAGTTATTTTAATCTCTCAAACACTTATCGGGACAAAACCCCGAATTAGAACAAACAATAGTTAGTAAACAGGAAATATTTTGAGCTCAGATTCATTTCAATGCTTAAAAGTGTAAATATTCTTGTGTGAACATGTTAATGGTGATATAGTGACGGACAAATGTAAATTTAAGAAAGAAAGAAAGAAACCAATTTCAGTTGTTAGGTTGTCTACAAATATCTAGAACTATAGAGAAACATATCAGACAAATAAAGGCTACTAAAAATGCATATTTGAAAGAAGTCGAAAGTAAATGAAACATTTTGGGGGGGCTTTGTACATATAAGCGTTTCTCCTCACGCTTATTATTATATTATGTTAATTATTATTATCAATACACGTAATTTTATTGTCATTTACTGACCAATTTCTGAAATATTTGTCAATACATTTACTTTTGCATTACAACATCTCTTAAATCATTTGCAAATGATTTAAATATTTCTCGTTTCTAATAAAACGAACTATATTGCTGTTATCGTGAAGAGAGAAACAGGGAAAGCTAAAAATATCGGACGTTCTATCACTTCGAAATTGGGTTGATTTGAGAGGTTAGAGGTTTCAACATTGTCCTGCATAAGACATATTTGATGACTTAAATACTCTGAAGCCTATATGGTTATGTGTGTCTCAATAAAACCACTTTAGATTGTTTGATAATTACTATTTATTTTCCCACTATATTTTGTCAATCGTAATCCGCTGTTCTGTTCTTATAATATTTGGATCACCTGCAATCACACTGAAATATGATCGGCAGCCATATTAGCCAACTTGTTAAACGCACAGGTGAAGTTATACGTAACCGTGAGGTTATACAATTTCAGAGTAATATGCCCTCACGCGTTTAAACAAAATGAATGAAAACAAAGGTTTCATTTCAAAGGTAAAAAATGCCCCCGATCATCCAAACTTTATTAATAAAAATAATAATAATAATAACAATGAAGAGTGTGCTATAGCCTACCGTTAAAGTAAATGTTGTGAAACATCATAACTCTTAAGTGAATGAAAGGGGAATTATTTGAAACAGTTAAGCTCATTGTGTCATTCAGGTTTCAACTTTAAAATGTGAAATTGCAGCCAAGATGACAATGCTGTTCTACAGAAAGAAAACCTTCCTTAATTTGTTTAATTTAGGAAGCTTTGTGTGGCATAGTTGCCGTGTCTTGATGCGTAGGATTGGAGGTCAAAGTTCAAGACCTCTCAAAATAATGAATGTCCAATGAAAAACGAAGAACAGAAAATAGAGAACGAACCACATTATTCATTGTTCAATGACCAACCCCTGTTTTTTTTTCTCTTTGAGCCCCGAATTGTGCAGACATATGCTTTATATCCGCCCCACTTCAATTAAATCCGTCTGGGTACCCCGCGAGCCACTCATGACTATATTTACCGGATGTGGAATAATTACGTTTTCAACCTCTCAATTGAATTCATTTTTTACTATTTATTTCCACTTTTGATACGCACTTTAGACAGAATTCTAGTTTTTCGCCCCCTGGCTTAGCTACTTTCCTTTACTAAAATTGACAACATAATTTTCTTTAGAATTAAAACACTGTTGGGCCGTCAAGCAAATGTTGCTCGTAACCTCCGTAGGGTGTCGGTGAAATTAAGATGAATGCAGAGTGTGTGGCAGAGTGTTTTGTGTCAGGGGAGAGAAGAGGATTAGACAATCCTAAAAGCTGAACCCCCGGGTCAGTGACAAGCAGGGGCGTAGTTTTGAGGGGAGATGGGGGAGGTAACCCCCCCCAATAATCAAAACAAGCAAGTAGACCCCCCTACACAAGTAGCAGGATTGAGGGAGGTCTCTGAAGGTCATTTTTAAAACAGTGCAAAAAAAGTTTATGTTTTTCTCCCCATAGATTTTAGACTGAAGGAATAAAACAAAATTATGTAGACACAAAAGTTAATTTTAGTTATCAAAATAAAAGTAGGACATTTTACTGAAAGAACTGAAAACTTAAGTGATGCAGTATTCAATGTTAATTCCAATTAGCCTAATATATATGACTATTTAACTCAAAGAAAATCTTATCATATGGCGTTTTTTTTACTGCTGCAAAGGATGGACACAAAAATAATATATTGTTGGCATTATCTGGTTTTATTCATATTTTTTTTCAGCCTCGCTTTAAAACAATTTTTATGAAAAAACAAGCAAAACATTTCCATATTCCCTAAAAGGTATCAATTAAATAGGTGCAATGAAATATCACTACTGTCTCAGTAATAGCGCTAAAGTCTTTGTAAACAGTGAAAAACAAAAATGGCCGCGGTCAGTTTAACGGCTGTCAGTCAACACACACCAAGTTTGAGAACGCGATTTTGCTGCTGTTGCTTTTTGCTATGTGACAACTTTTAAAATCGGTTACAGCACCTTTAACAAACAGTTAATGGGTTACTTAAACTATGACTCTCTTTGTATTTTTCTACACATATTTTCATCTGTAAATATTTAAAACATTAAACTCTGTCCTCCAATATGGGTACACAGGGAAATGTAGACTACATGCTGCTCTTCGAAACATGGATGTGCATCCAGAAACACAAAGAGAGGCCAATACGGGCACCATTCCAACAGACTAGCAAACCTCACCCTATTCACCTTCATCTTCAGAAGTTACTGTCAGAAGTAAAAGAATACAACCACAGCATCTTACCAATAAATCTACAATAGCAAGAGAGAACTTGATCGTGTAGACACCGTGATGTGAGGAAAAATGGCATGTATATTTTGTCAAACCACCGATCCTTTGCACTCCCTGTCCTAAATGTTCCTAATTAGCATCGGGTTTATCATATCCCTGCATATTTTCTTGCCTCTTCAAGAAAAAAAGCTGGTTGCCATTCTGCCACGGAAGATTACGGAGACAGATTGCAAAGGACGAATGTGCGCTACAGATTAGCGGGGAATAGAAACAACAACCGGGCCAATAAATTCTTAGCGCGAGCCTTATCGTGGAATTACACGTTGACGTGTTTAACAATCTCGCGGTCTTTTTTCCTAATCCACAAACCCTCCAAAAGGCACGCGACATTTGGAGCTTTTTGTCGTTTCAGCATAAAGACGTGGTTAAATGTTGACTGAATAAAAACTAAATGAAAACTGTTCAAACATATTCCCCCAATATTACATTTTAGGTGACAAGGTTTCTTTAGGAGAAAAAAGCTTTCTCACGTTTAAATAATCAACAATAAATATGTAGCTTATTGTTTATGACAGTCTTCTGTAGCAGGCTACAGTTTTGCTGAACACTCTCTCTCTCTCTCTCTCTCTCTCTCTCTCTCTCTCTCTCTCTCTCTCTCTCTCACTCTCTCTCACTCACTCACACACACACACACACACACACACACACACGCAACATACTCTTTCTCGCTCTTTCTCTCTCTCTCTCTCTCTCTCCATCCGCCTGCGACGAAGTGATTGTGAGAAACTCTGTTGGTATTTGGCAGCGTGGCGGCTTTGGAACGGCACCCCACGCTGACTGTCATTCAGCGGGCCTGCGCGACTCACTGTGCCGTTGGGAAGTGTCGCTCATCCGTGCACTCATTGGCCTTACAAAGCTGATTACAAGCATCAGCGAATTCCTGAAGGCAGTGAGAGGCGATGCAGGTGCACGGGATACGGGAAATTCCTGGTTCGAACATATGGATGAAGTTAAAACTTTGAATGTCCCTGAGATGCAAAAGAACTGTAAAACGATTAAAAATACATATTTGTCGCGAATGCAATATATGCCCATGCTTTCTCACAAGCTGGATGAGAGATATAGCTATTGCAGGTGACCAGGTTTAGGTTAACTTTTAAAAAGTCTCTGCTCAATTTCACCCAAGGCAGAGTCGTTTCCAGAGACTTCTGTATAGACTACTTAAAACTTTTTCTGTCTTTTACAACCAAAACATATTGTGGTTATATAGTTACTTCACAAAGGCCTACAACTTGCCTGACAATCTGAATTAGAATAATGTTTTGGCAAATGATTACAACTAAAGCATTGCATTTTTACATTGTTTAATCAGAATTGCATCATGACTTAATTGAAAGGTGCACTCAGAATTTTGCAATATATGTAGGAAATCATGACCGCTCACATTAAACTGAAGACACCAGTCATATCAGTAACCTTATAAAAGTTGTATTATTCTTCATGGAGAGGGTCCGCACATGGGGCTGCCATGTTAGAATCACATGACCAGCCGAATACAACTGGCTTAATCTAAGTAACTGTCCATCCTGTTATATGACACTTTCACTCATTGATTAAAGTAATCATGGCTGACTTTGAATTCTAAATTTCCACAGTGGCATCTGAAACTGAAAACTATTGATTTTAAATTATGCTGCATCCAAGCCACTAGGTGTCAGCGTAAGTTTAAGATGACACAAAGACAAAAGTTACTAAGTGCACCTTTAACAGTTGATAATTAAAGTTGATGTAACTTTTTCAGTGTTATAATACTTTATCCAATCCCAGCTTAATAAGCAGATATAACTAGAATGCCAGGATCATTTTCTGGAAAAATTTAAACACTGTCACTTTGGCGCTAAAAAATCCCTTTGTTTGTTTTTAGCGCCCCATTTAGACCGGTGCCAACAAATTACTCAACCAGTGGCATGAGTTTAGTGCGAGACAATCTCTTTATTTGACCAATGGAAGGTGGAGGGAGTATTCGGAAGGCTGTTTTGAAAACATTGTTTATTTTTGCAATTCCATTCAGTGGCGCTAGTGGCGCAGGAAATACTTCAGCTTTAAGTGACTACAAGGATCAAACTGAGACTGGTAAGTTAAGGATGGAATTCTACTTCCAAGCAACAGGCCAGTCAATCCCACACTGTCCTAAAGTTCGATATAAAACCCAATTCGTACAATATCTTATGATTCTAACTGTTGTACGAATTAGTACAAGTTTGATGTGAGACTGCATTGAACAGGCTGTTCAGAAATTTCCTTAGCACTAAGACACAGTAACTGTGCATTTAAGACACTTAAAAAAAAAAAAAAAAAAAAATAGTATGCTGAAGGAAAATCAATTTAAACTGGTAGCTGTGTTTTGGAACATGGAAACTAGTTTCTAGCTGGTCCAAGCTGGTCATTTGCTGGTCAAAACTGGCTTGGACCAGCTACAAGATGATCAGCTATGGACCAGCTTATGACCAGCTTGGAACAGCATTGATACATTATTTTACTCTATCTACTCTTTGTTTATTTGGATATTCACTTTGTCCTGCGGTCTCTTCAAGAATGTGACTTAGTGTGGCTTTAAATACTAGATTGGTTTCAAAACGCTTTCAGAACCTAATTAAGTAGTGTCACAAGTGTCCATTTAAGCCAAAAGGAGCGTGAGAGCGATCACTATATCATTGGAATCTCTCGATTTCTCTTCTTCCTCACGTTCCTTAAAAGGAGATTCGTCACCTGAAGGCTGTCACCCCGCTGTCACTTGCTGATTAATGGGCAAAAGAGGTCTACCAGACGGTCTATGGCAGTCAGTCAATCAGAATGGACTATGCAAATATCCCAGAGAAAGCAAGTAGATGGCGAACAGTGCTGTCAATTGTTTGTTGGTTTTCACAGCTTTCCATGTGCAGATGCACTCTGTAGTTAGCCGGGACAATATTTTGCATTTGGGAGCAGAAAGGTCTAAAATAAAGAGACTTCTGAAAGAGTTTTCCCAAACCAATATTAAAACATTTTGAATTATATCATAAATGTATTTATAGACATGTTCTTCCCTAACATCTTGTCTTTACTGACAGGAACAGATCTGTAATATACAGTATATATATAATATACAAAAAAGAGGGAGAAGGTTTTTTAGTTCCTTAAAGCAACCAACCATCAGTAAGTTTGCATTTGGAGCTGTCCAGGTGCTGAAATCCAGAAACTAGCCTGAAAGGTGTTGTTTTCCCAACTTTAAGTATTGGACTGGATCTACAATATTGGACTCTCCTATTATTTTCTTTTAAGTCCAAATACTCATATTGTATGCAATTATATCACAGTATGTCCTTTGGTAGACAAGTTTGTGTCTGCTATCCATTAGTTCCATTTAGTGTTGATGTTCACAGGGCCATTTAAAGTTATGTTTTAATTTTAAGCCATCTTTTATTAATTAATTTATTTTCTATAACAATTAACTGAGAGGGAATGAGTCTGACTGGAGCTGTCCAGGAAGATACTACTATACTACTAGCAAGATATTACAAAGCAGGGTTGGAGAGTATCTGAATATATGTAATGGAATTACCTATTTAAAATACAAAATATTAGTAACTACAGTAACAATTTAAATAGTTGGTAATCAGAATACAGTTACAATGAAAAAGTATTTTGTTTACTGAAGAGATTACTTTGCATTGTATTGTTATTTGTTCCATTTAATATTTAGTCTATTCAGCTGGAAAACATTTATCCATATAAATAATGCATTTGAACAGTGGTGAAGCACTTTCTTAAGATACGAACAGAATTAGAATTAACATTGTGAAAATTGTCATGTGAAATGTAGCTTTATGCTAAGCTAAATTGCTATTTTAGACATTTTACATGCACCTGTTACCAGGCACAATTATATTTTTTTATTAAGAAAATGCACGTTAGATTTTCTTTTCTAGCAAGACATATGATATTAAGGAAAACATTTTGTGTTTTATTTTCTTAAAAATATCTAGAAATCCATAAAAAAAATATCAGTTTCCTTAATCTTGATTTAGAAGCAACACTGCATAAGATATTGAGGCTTTTTCAGATAATATATGTTTAACACATTAATTTTGTCTTACTAAACTGGCAGGGTTTTTTTTATAGTCAAAACAAGAGGAAAAATCTACCAGTGCTGAAGAAGTAATCCAAAGTATTTAGATTACTAACCTTGAGTAATCTATCGGAGTATGTTGAAATCACATTTTACAGCATATATTCTGTAATCTGTAGTGGAATACATTTAAAAGTAACCCTCTCAACCCTTTAAATAAGTGATTGCTTTCTTTCTCCATCATCACTCCATCATTTTCAACTGAATACAATTTGCAGTTGGCTGGTGGGTAAAACCTCACCTTTCCTCTGACTCTTGTCTTTGGTTAGTTAAAGATGCCAAAAAATAAAAGGCTGTAAATTAGCCCCTTTTAGATAATGCGTACTGTATAATTCAGTGGTGTTTCCCATGAGGTGCCAGTGGGTGAGGGTACAGAAAAACAGCCAGAACATTCTGTTGCCCCATGGGGCATTTCATTAGCACATAACAAATCATAGGTTTTAATCATGGAATGAAGTAAAAGTCCCCCTATCGTGTAGTGGGGAGTGAGCCCCATTTGGTCTTGTCTTGGCTGGGATGGAGTTTAAGATAGCACTGTACATACCCCACTGTGCCCAAAGCCCATTTGTGTCCATGTTTATTAATTCTGTAGAATGTAAATCTTTAGCATACATTTCATTAACATCAAAGCCATTATTGAAATTCTCCTTATCTATCAAACTAGAAAGTGAAATATATAAACTGTCTTGATGTAGCCTAGTTGTTTAAGATGTTTTCTGATAACTCAAAGTTTATTGGTTCAAACCCTGCAAGGAGTGATCCAAGAATTATCAATATTTTGCCTTAAAGGGTTAGTTCCCCCAAAAATGAAAATTCTCTCATCATTTACTCACCCTCATGCCATCCCAGATGTGTATCAATTTCTTTATTCTGCTGAACATAAGCGAAGAATATCTCAGTTGTGTAGGTCATAGATACAATGCAAGTAAATGGTGACCAGACATTTCAAGCACTGAAAATCACACAAAGGCAGCATAAAAGTAATCCATATGATTCCACTGATTAAATCTATGTCTTCAGAAGTGATATGATGGATGTGGGTGAGAAAAGTTCAATATATAAGTCATTTTATACTATAAATCTCCACATTCAGAGATTTATAGTACAAAAGGATGTAAATATTGGTCTGTTTCTCACCCAAAGTGATTGCATCTCTTCATGTATTAAACCACTGGAGTTGTATGGATTATATTTATGCAGCTTTTATGGGATTTGTGATGCTTGAAATTTCTGGTCACCATTTCTTACATGGTATGATCAACAGAGCTGAAATATTCTTCTTAAAATATTTGTTTGTGTTCAGCAAAACAAAGAAAGTCATACACATCTGGGATGGCATGAGGGTGAAAACTGAGGGTGAATAACTGATGAGAGAATTGTTGGGTGAACTATCCCTTTAAATGGAAGTTCCTAAATTAACTGGTTAAAGAAACTTAGCAAGAGTGTTTGGACCTCAATGGTGGGTCAAGGTTAAAATTACTTTACAAGTCTTTGGTTACATTATTACTCTGAAAATGGTGTCCTTGAAGGAATAGTTCACCCAAAAAATGAAAAATTGTACATGACCATTCACTTGCATCAAATTGGCCTACTGAGTTGAGATATGTTTTCTAAAAATCTTTGTTTGTGTTCAGCAGTAGAAAGAAAGTCATACACATCCGGGATGGCATGAGGGTGAGTAAATGAGAGAATTTTCATTTTTGGGTGAATTACCCCTTTAAGGCATTTAAGCCATGTTAATGAGTCATTTTGGATAAAAGTACCATCAAATTATAAAATAATTAAATCAAATAATTAAAGTAATACGGTAAACTGTTTAAAACAGATGAGATTCAGAAGCAAAAGCACATTAAACTGAAAAGCTCATGCAATCTTTCGGTGTTAACTCTGGATTAGAATCAACTATTATATAGATTATGCTTTAGGAATTCTTGGCAATTTTTTGATGGAATGGTAAAAATAAATTACAAAATATAAATATACATCAATTAAGTCAAATTAAAGCAATTCGCAAACATCAGCTTTCCAGCATTTGCATCAAACACATGCTCTAGGCTCAGAACTCACCATCTACCCATCTGTCCATAAAGCACTTTGATATAGACATGGGTAAACATTCTTAAATTATTTTGTAAACAAATGAAATGATGAGGTTGTGTGGTTCTTACTCTAATCAGTGAAGTACATAGCTATGTTTTAATGATTTCATATAGGTCAAAATAGTAAGAGATTAAACAAAGCTTGACAACCTTCCAAAATGTATAGAGAGAGAAAGAGAGTGTGGAAAATTCAGTCAACAAAGGCAAAGGGAAGAAATCAAAAGGAAAGAGTGTTAAAACAGATTATATGACCTAATGTATGTATAAGAAGACAAATATATTCTCTTTGAGCACTTTATTAGGAACACCTGTACACCTACGTATTCTTGCGATCATCTAATCAGCCAATCGTGTGGCAGCAGTGCAGTGCATTAAATCACACATATACAGGTCAGGAGCTTCAGTAAATGTTCACATCAACCATCAGAATGAGGAAAATGTGATCACAGTGATTTTGACAGTGATATGATTGTTGGTGCCAGATGGGCTGGTTTGAGTATTTCTGTAACTGCTGATCTCCTGGGATTTGCACACACTACACTCTTTAGAGTTTTCTCAGAATGGTGTGAAAACACTCCCATGAGCAGCAGCTCTGCAGACAGAAATGTCTTGTTGATGAGAGAGGTCAATGGAGAATGGCCAGACTGGTTCGAGCTGACAGAAAGGCTACGGTAACTCAGATAACCGCTCTGTACAATTGTAGTGAGCAGAATAGCATCTCAGAATGTTCAACACGTCAATTTTTGAGGCGAATGCGCTACAACAGCAGAGGACCACGTCGGGCAATTTAATTGGACCATAGTGTTCCTAATAATGTGCTCAGTGAGTGTAAATAGCAATTATCTCTCTGCAAAAGGTCTATTCACAACATGTACAACCTTGAAAGAGCAGTCAGAAAGTTATACACCAATACAAAAACTCTTTAAAATACTTCATCTGCTTTGTTCTCCTTTATATCTTGCTTCCTTTGTTCCTTTGATTTTTTTAAAATGTATTACTTCCTGTCTTTCACTCTCCTTTTGTTTGGATGTTGACAACTGAAGTTTGAAGCCTGTTTTCTTGTCGTCCTTTGATAAAGCAATGTGGACCCCAAGAATGAGGCATGAAGAATCTGTATTGTTTGCGTCTAAAAAAAAACTGAGAACTAGTGTTTCTGAATCTCATACTCGAACACTTTCAGGGAAATTGGAATCATGAAGTTTTATTTAGATGCTCACTGATTACAGATGGAACATCTCAGAGGTCAAGTCTCAATCTGGACCCTCTTTGATTTTTTAAGCCCCAAACCAGGGATCTTGTTTCAGAGTAGTGGAACCATATCTGTGCTGCTTGACACAATGAACTTGACAGACAACCAGATTTTCCTGCTGAGGGTCTGGTTAGGGTTACCCTGATCTTATTATGCTGTCTGAAAGAGAACAGGTAATAGAGTCGGAGGTTAGGTGGAGGACCACAGACTGCACCCTTTATTCAGGTCTACCTTGATTACCTGAAACTCAGGTAATTGCCATGGCTCTATTTCAGACATTGTTTACCCTTTCAGAAATAATCATCTGATCAGTCTGCCCTCACCTGGGGCAAAAAGCACTGGGCTGGCACATGCACTGAGCTACCTAACTCCTCTCATCGTTCTCACTCCTCCATTGACTGCTTACATTTTGTTTAAAGGCATCTACAGGATACTGCTCTCTCAAAGGCTGTGTCAAAACTGCCATTTTAATGTCTAAGTCCCACATAGCAATAACCCAACTTGTATAATGACAATCTTCAGTCACTTGGATGACTGGCATCTCAAAAATGTGTGGCAATCGGCATATGCCAGAAACTAAGTGCTGTTACAGTATGTTTTATTTGATCAGGGGGCCGAGAGAGAGAGAGAGAGAAAGTGAGTGAGTGAGTGAGTGAGTGAGGATGGCGATAAAAAGAAAAGAATACACTCTTCTAGCCCATGGGGATAGCAGACCTCTTGTATTCTTTCAGTATGCCTCTATTTGACTGTAACTATTTCCAGACCTCCTGCCTGCTTGGTTTGCCTATAGTGCAAGGCAAGCCACAATAGTGTCCCGCCGCGCTGTTCTGGCTGCCTCCATGCTTTCAGGCAGAGCCGAGCCTTGCTGCCGTGGTAATTCATTATTCTGTTGCCCCCGGAGACCAAGAGCAGGCCAAACCCCCTCCTGCCAAACAGACCACTAATTGGCAAGAGATGAAATGAGTGACATTTCCTAAAAGTTCTGACCTTTGTTTTCCTATTGAGTCAACTGCCATTTTGGTGGAAAAAGTAGCGCACACACGTTATAAAGTCACATATCTTTGCTTTTGAACTGCCTTCATTAGTACTGTTTTTCTTTATAGTTTAAACATTGTAGATGAAGTTTTTTTTGTTGTTGGTCCTACTCTCTTCACTATTCAGCCTAGATCAAATCCGGGTCATAATTTCAGAATGAACAAGAAAGATAATGACTTTTTTGCATTGTGACAATTTTTGACTTCAGGCCTACTACAGCAATTAGAATCACCATTGAGAATAAAAGTGAAGTCAAGTCATTTTTATTTGTAAACACATTAACAGAATATTGAGGGGAAATGTCCTTAATTAATTATGAAAATAATGCACAAATCTTAATGTTCTAAAATTACACCATTTTCATTAACCCTCAGAGACCCGAGCAAAGAGATTAATGATGCATTTTTATCTTCCTCCTTGGACATTTTTTGAGAAAGCCACAAATTATAAAAATGTTGATTGTTAACCTCCTGAGACCCCATGTCCACATGCGTGGACATTATATTTTGGTTTCCTTATCGGCTATGCACAATTTAATTTCATTTAAACCAACGAATTTCAGTTCAGGAGACTCTAGGCTATCATTAAAGGGTTAAATGTTTGACGCAACGAGTCATGTGACAAAACAATGTGGCGGCATCACAGTGGAGTTTGTCTTTGGGATAAACGGCAAAAAAACTACACCTGGTAAAAAAACCTCATTAAGTTATTACATTAAATTCTGTTTGAGTGAAAAGAGTAGTCTCTCATTTCATCCGATATGCCTTTTAAAAAATGTCATTGATTTATCGTGAAACGGCATGCTGTTAAACAAAATGACCACATACATGGACTATAGACTTATTTTCCTTATATATTCACTTTGCATTATCACATTGGGAATCAATGGACGCATACAAAAGCTGGAAAATGTTGCTTTCAGAGGCTTTATATGGAGTTAGGATGAAAATAAGATGCATTTCAACTGTTCCAAGACCAGTGCATATGGACAGCAACCAAGTCCATTCACTCCTAACATCCAGTCAAAAGTTCAGTTTCAGGCTGCAGATGATGTTTGGACCACTCAACATGTTTGTCAGCCATGGGACAATGATAATCAGTACATAGATTCAGAATTTTTCATGCAAATTTTTATTTTAACATGGTTGGCAGTGATTGGATGATGCTTCACATTACTTTGAATCAGAATTATTTATGCTAATAAAGTCCTGGAAACATAATAAACAATTGTTATTTTAAAAAAATCTGTCTTTCAATAGCTTGGTATTATTTAAATATTCACAACGTCCCACTGTCATATTACCGCTGCTAAATCACTTTAAAAGCAGGTAGATGACGTGAATATTAAATTAACTTTCTGACGCGTGCTTTTGTTCTTCGAGCTCTTGCGTGGTGGACTCACACCTTCGCGCACAGGAGTCCATATCTGTCGCGCGTTATAAATGGCGTTCATCATAAGCGCACCGTACCCCCGCGCTGCGATCGTCTCGAAACTGAACCACGGTAGCCACTTCAAGCCGCTGACTCCAGACCTCGATAATAACCTCCTGACTGCCCACTGGAACCTCAATAACTAAACCTGACTACGGACGCTACGGCTGTGACTACTGCTCAGCAAATCTGTCGGACACATAGAGTCGCGCGCCTGCCGCGCTCGGACCACAGCTAATTGGTTGACTAATTGAACTCGGCATGGGGCTGTCCTTTGTTCTCGGCAATCAACGTGTTTCAGCTTCTGGAGGATTTCTGAGACATGAGCTATTATTTTTATATTGCTATTTCAATCTCGCCCCCTCCCTCTCCAATTTATTGGACTCTAATATTCATGTTTATTTATTTTGACATTATCAGTCTTTATGTAGGCCTGTATATAAACTGAAACAACATTTACTGCTTTTTTGAGTGTTTTCCTTTTGCTTAGTTATTTACTTATGGCTGGATGGTAACCTATATCAAAATAAACAATATACACACTTTAAATATAAGCTTTTGATTTTCTTTAGAGTAGGCAGATCTGATCTGTTGTTGATCTATTGTTATTATATGTTTTTATCTCTCATGCATTCATAGCATCACTGATAACATTAACAATATAACGACTGCTAATATAGCAAAGAAATATCTCAAATGGTCTTTAATATATCATAGACAGCAATTATATTAAACATAGAGAAAAATTAAATTTTAGCATCTCAGATTTTATCCTGAGAAACAAATTCTAATAATCTCACACATCTCCTCTATAGTTGTTCATGTGCTAGTGCCAAATTCAGCATTCAAAAGTCAAAACTCTCTCAAAAGTCAAAATTGTGGTGACAATTTTTGGGTACATTTTATTCTATCCTTTGTCTATGATGATAACCAGTGGAAACCAATGGAAAATAAAAATCAGAAATTTACAGTAACATGCGAACTTGATCTTAATTTTTAAACATTACATTCATCATGCATAACATCTATAGCCTACCCAGTGTCATGAGAAGTTGTAATAATAGCACTACGAGATTTTTATATTCAACTAAATCATCCTAAAATGTATGACTATTACTCCCACTGAGAAAAATAAATTAACCAGTGAGCAATTTTATTATTTGTTTTCCTAAGTTTAACCCCTAACCTAAACCTAAACCTAAACATTAAGTCTAAATCCTTACCCAAACATTACATCTAACCCTTATGAAAATAACTTTTGTGTATGGCAAAATAAAGAAACAAACAAAATGAGGAAAGCGTATTACAGGTTATTGACATTCATCAGTCACGTGTATGCAATGCATGTGTATTGAATTGACTTAAAATTGTTCTGTATTGGAATAACAGTCATACCTTTTCATACAAGCCAAGTCATATGATATCTTATGACATCATCTCAATTTTTATGTATTGTAATGAGACTATTTTGGCTATAGCCCACTCAGCATGAACTTAAGGCCAAACTATAGTTTGGTTGTCTGCCATGCTAATCGGTCCTCGCACAGTATGCGTTACGCAAATCAGCACAGTCCGCGTGGCTGACCCAGATTTTCTTGACATGCGCTGCGTCGGAATATCCAACTATAGTATGCCAAAAACAGTATGTGAATGGAATGGAAGCGCAGCATAGTTCTAGCGGGAAGACTAGCAGCTGTACATCATCACATCATTAGCTGAGTAATTCCTAGCCAATCGCATGTAAGCCATTGCTTTATAAGTCTGCTAACAATCTATCACATTGCTGTTTCAGTGTGCTAACATGGCAACCTCCACCACCCCACCACCACCAGTTGAGCCCTGTACCGCACGGGGGTAGGCTCCTCGCCCCTGCCTAGTATCTCCGGCAGGACATGACGGTTCCGGGTACAACTCCCTCTGACCGCCGGACGGGGCCTACGCCAAAGAGAGAGATATTACTTTCTGTTTTACATTTATCAAATAAATGGCATCTTAAACTTCACTCAAGCCTGCGTGTCTTCCCGATAGAAGTCAGAATTTCCAACTTCCTACTGGGAAATGTGCAACGGAACGCCACTTGAAGTCCGACTTCCAACTTGGAAACTCGGAAATCTTTAACTCAGCTTTCACAGAGATTCAGGTGCGTGGTGTCACACAAAAATGTTGATACCCAGGGTTATGTACAAAGTAAGTGACAAACATTAACTTTTATTAAATAATATTGATCAATGAGTCAAAGTTCCTAAATTATACAATTCCGCTCGTAGCGATTGCAGAGACAGGTGTACAATTTTTTTAAAATTATCCTCTCTTTTGATAATAATACAAAAGTAGTGTTGCAGCATTGTTTATGAATTGGGTTGAGGTGTCTCTGTTGACAATTGACACCTGCTAAGCTAAAGGGAGCGTTATAATTTTTTTTCTTACATGTCCACTTCTGAGCATCTGGCAATGGAATGCCTTTATGTTCTGATATCAAAGATATCATGCAGGAATATCCCATATCTGACTTTTAATGGAACACAGCATATATTCCAATCCTCAGTATTCATGAAGCATTAAGCGATAAATACCCAATGCCCTACTATTTCTGCTGAAATTTTGAAATGTAGGGGCAAATTCCAATCGAAAGTGATCATCTCTATGCAACTTTAAAACGTTGGATTTTTAGATCGGTGATGAACCGCAAGTCAGACGGCTTTTCTCAACTCTGGTTTTGTTGTACAAGCACAATTAAAGCAGAGTGGATTATCACCGCGGATGTTGTCCTTATGTCATATTAGATCACGGGTCAATACTCACTTCCCTGGATGATGTCAGAGAAGTGCATCATTCATCAAATACTGTCCCTAATTTGACAGTATTCAGATTCGGATGTAAAGACGAACATGATAAGAAGAGTATACTTTGAAAGGCATTGCTGTTGACCGGGTGCGATCCGAGCCGGAACACACAAAAACGAAGTATACCCGAGCCTAAATTTCTTCACTGGTATCAATTAACATGTAATATATTAAAGATACAACTATACCCATAAGAATTTTTGGTCTTCGATAATAAAAATTAAATAAACTATTATGCGTTTGAAGGGCATCCTCTAAATTCCAAAAATCATTAGATTTCATTAGAGATCATTATAAAGTCATTAGAGATTTTTAACAGTTATTTCTCATGTTTCTTGAAAAGTTACTAACAGCACTGACTCAACTGAGCGAGCATAATCCACAAGGTCCTTTTAGGTTATTATAAAGTGTACTGTTTGAAGAAAAGGTAAAGTCAGTATTGCTGTAATGCTTTAAGAAAAATAATTTGCTTGTCATTGCAGCAAGAGCTTTATCAACCCTTAGTTCAGCTTCATTTTTCAAATAAAACCTAAAACACCCACTCTCCCTGTTTTTCCTGTCTTTTCCTTGACATCATCTATTAATCAGTACTTCCCTCTGACCCAATGAGGATAAAAAACAGTTTATGCTAAGACTGTGAGATTTCACTCCCGACATAAGACACACTACATCAGTTCTAAGCTATGCATTGACATCACAAACTCAATGGAGCTGTCGCACACATACACAAGCAAATCAACATTTTCAAGATCTCGTTTGTCAGAATTCTGCCAATGTGGAATTTCTCAAAAGTTCTTTAATTGGTTGAGACTGTCCATTGGACTTTAAATCTCAGTAAATTGAAAAAATTTAGACATTGATGGGCTTTTTTTACTTGCAAGTGTACCATGTAGGAAGTCATTTACTGCATGGCCTGGAATTGAGTCAAGAACTGTCCAACACATTATTAAAACCTGGAAGGATAGTGGTGAACCGTCAGCTTTGTGGAAGAAATGTTGTCTGAATACAATTTTGAATGATCGTGATCGTAGAAACGTTTGGTCGCATCGTAAAAAAAAAAGACAGTAGAACTCACAGCTAAGTTTAATAATGAAAGTAAGAGCATTTCCACATGCACAATGCGATGAGAACATACAGGATTGGGACTAAACAGCTGTGTGGCTACAAGAACACCACTTGTTAGTGAGGCTAATTGGAAAAAATGACTTCAATTCGCCAGAGAGCATAAAGATTGGACTGTGAAGCAATGGAAAAGGTCATGTGGTCTGATGAGTCCAGATTTACCCTATTTCAAAGCAATGGGCACATCAGGGTAAGAAGGGAAGCACATGAAGCGATGACACGCAGGCATATTTCAGGACGACAATGCTAAGATTCATCGGGCTCAAATTGTGAAAGAGTGGTTCAGGGAGCATAAGGAAAAATGTTAATACATGAATTGGCCACCACACTCTGTGCTACCACAGAGCCCTGACCTTAACCTCAATGAAAGTCTTTGGGATGTGCTGGAGAAGACTTTAAGGAATGGTTCAACTCACCTGTCATCAATACAAGATCTAGGCCAAAAATGTATGCAACTCTGTAAGGAAATAATTGTTGTGTAGTTGCATAAGGTTGTCAAAACAATGCCACTATGAATGCACGGCTTAAACAATGCTAATGGCGGTCCAACGAGTGTGCAACTTTTTTATGGCCAGGTAGTGTACCTTCATAACAATAAGAAATGGATAGCTCTATGGACTCATAATGACAATGACCCAAACTCTTTTGTCCAATATCCAACCGTATACATTCAGTGAGATATGAGCTACTCCAATTCAGCCACCTGCCCAATCAGATCAGAGCAATCAGCTAACTAAACCACCTGCTCTATTCGACTAGGGCTCATTTCGTACCTTTTAACCTCTTCTTGCTCCCCAGGCTTGGCTTTTAGTATGACAGACAAAGTGTGTAGAGAGTATCTAATGGAGTGTACCCAGCGGGGGGCAGGCAGCTTTTGGGACTGAGCCGGGGCCTAATGTCAGATGAACGGGAATATGCAGTAAGGCACAGAGGGTGCTGATGTTCATGGTGCAATGGCACAGGGTACTCTATTCTTCGTCTGGAAGAAACATCAGGAGGAGTCCTCAATAATGATGAAAAATTGTGCAACTATGTCTGTTTCTTATCAGCTTCTCTGTCTTTTTTAATACACTTTTCTTACCTGTCCTAACTCTACCTTATTTGTCCCCTCCTTTTTACATCACACTTTGAGTCAAGCTGGCCTGTATGGAAGTCTACAGTACAGAGAGATGTATAATTTGAATTTCAGATCTTCTCTAGCAGCTGTTCTGTTGGTTTCAAACACCATGTTTAAAACTGATAAATTTAGTATACATTAAGGAAAACTGAACTTAAGGATTCTGTCCAATTGTGATTATTTCTAATTCCTTTATACAGTAGTCGTGAATTAATATAGCCCTCAACCTCTACCTAAAAAGTACTAAAAAAAAATGCACATCCAGTCTTACTTCTCAGAATGACTAAAATTACAACACTCTAAAACTAGGAGGATAGGACCACCAATTCTTGTTTCCTGTATTAATATAATGTATTTAATTGCTTTTGTGGAATCATATTTCAACAGCTGAAGTGATTGACCTGGTAATATAAATCATGTATATGCATAAATGTGTATAGCAGTGATGTTAATTTGTAATTCAGAAAGCTTCCTGATCATTTTGTGTAATCTGTAATGCAGTAACAGTGCCCCATTTTGAGATGAGAGGCCCTTGATTTCTAACCTTAAAGTAGCCCATGAGAGAGAGAGAGAGAGTGTGTGTGTGTGTGTGTGTGTGTGTGTGTGCTCCTATATTTTCTGTAAAAACTTTATACATTTAATGTACAGTAAGCTCTATTGGTCCTTTTGACATTTTCAGCTGAGAAATGTCCTTTTTCATTTCTGGTAACATTGTTTCTAATAATACCTGTCAGGATCCAAGAGGTAAACTGTATGTTTATTAATAATAATAAACACAAACACACACACACACACACACACACACACACACACACACACACACACACACACACACACATGTTGTGTTTCCATGTTTTATGGGGACTTTCCATAGACATAATGGTTTTTATACTGTACAAACTTTATATTCTATCCCCTAAACCTAACCCTACCCCTAAACCTAACCCTCACAGAAAACATTCTGCATTTTAACATTTTCAAAAAACATAATTTAGTATGATTTATAAGCTGTTTTCCTCATGGGGACCAACAAAATGTCCCCACAAGGTCAAAAATTTCAGGTTTTACTATCCTTATGGGGACATTTGGTCCCCACAAAGTGATAAATACACGCTCACACACGCACACACACACACACACACACACACACACACACACACACACACACACACACACACACACACACACACACACACACAAACAAACTGGCAGTGAAAATTTTGGAATAATGTACAGATTTTGCTCTTATAGAAATAAATTGGTACTTTTATTCACTTTTATGCACCTTGCAGTCTAGCTGATCCCACTCAAAGGGTTTAAGATCCATAGCACTCTTTTCCAATTATCTGTTGTCCAATGTCTGTGTTTCTTTGCCCACTCTAACCTTTTGTTTTTGTTTTTCTGAGGTAGCTAAAAGTGGCTTATTCTTTGCAATTCTTCCCATAAGGCCTCCACCCCTGAGTCTTCTCTTTACTGTTGTACATGAAACTGGTGTTGAGCAGGTAGAATTCAATGAAGCTGTCAGCGGAGGACATGTGAGGCGTCTATTTCTCAAACTAGAGACTCTGATGCATGAAATCTTCAGTTTTTGGCCATTTCAAGCATTGTATAGCCTTCATTCCTCAAAACAATGATTGACTGACAAGTTTCAAGAGAAATCTGTTTCTTTTTTGCCATTTTTGAAATGCCAGTCTATTGCATACTGTGGCAACTCAAAAACAAACACAAAGACAATGTTAAGCTTCATTTAATGAACCAAATAGCTTTCAACTGTGATATAATGCCAATATAATGGATAATGGATATAAATTCCAAATTAGCAATTTAGTATGATTACTCAAGGAGTAGTGGAGCGGCTAAGTGCTTATGTTTGGCAGAATCGTTCAGTTTATGATACAAGCGTGAAAATTGGCATGAGAAGTCTCCATGGGTCACTTGACAAGAAAATTGTCCGAGCCACTTGAAATTTCAAGATGGCGGCCATTTTTCAAGATGGCCGACACCTTAGTGGAGCAGTTAAGTGATATAGTCCGATTGTTAGTCCACTTAGTCCGATAGTTCATCCAATGCCATTTATATCCCGTGCGATCTGTACACCATCCGGTTAACTAAAACCACATTAACCTTGGCTCGGCTCTCCCGCGCTGGCACAACCTGTCAATTCAGGTGCGGCTATCTAACTGTTTTGGGGTAGATTAGACAGCATTTAGCTGACATTGAACCCCACTCTGAGTTTAACAGCAGTGATATATCACCAGTGTGCCCTGGTAGTGCAGATATTCACTCTTGTCTAATCTATCTATAATCAACAAATCAACACAACTGTATTTTGATGCGTTAAAAGTTGTTCTTTAGAATAATCTAAAACATATAAAATAAAAAGACACCAAATCGTCCTTAATGAAAAAAAACCCAATACATTTCTATCGGAAAATTGATCTTTTGAGGATCCAGGGGTCGGCAATCTTGAAAATAGAAATTTCAAGTGGCTGAGAGTGTTTTCTTGTCAAGCAACCCTTAGAGACTGCTCATACCAATTTGCATGCTTATGTCACTAACTAAACAATTATATCGCTTAACTGCTCCATTTAGGTGGTGGTAATCTTGAAAAAAAAGGCCGCCATCTTGAAATTTCAAGTGGCTGTGGGTGGCTTATTGTCTAGTGACCATCAGAGACTGCTCATGCCAATTTTCATGCTTGTATCACCAAATAAACCACTATATCACTTAACTGCTCTACTAAGGTGTTGGCCATCTTGAAAAATGGCCACCATCTTGAAATTTCAAGTGGCTCGGACAATTTTCTTGTCAAGTGACCCATGGAGACTGCTCATGCCAATTTTCACGCTTGTATCATAAACTGAACGATTATATCACTTAGCCGCTCCACTAGAGGTATATATACATATATATATATACAAAAATATACATATTGAAAAGTTGTCTTCTGGTTTTTTGGACTACAACTTGAACAGCTGTATGTTCTAAGCCCAGATGATTGAGGTATCATGTAAATGCAATTTTCTTGCATTGTCGGATTGTTTGGGCTGATTTTTGGCAGTCATCAGTGTATTGGAGTGTACTGTATTTGAATGCACTTATTTCTTTGTTTACCCCCTTATTTGAATACCACTCCTTGTTAATAACATACATTTATTGCACACTGGATCAACATGTCCAAAAAAAAAAAAAGAAAAAGACATTTAATTAACTTCCCTGTTGTGGGATATGAGTCATTCATGATAATTAGGCGATTTTAGCAAATATAAACATAATTTAAACATTAAAACCAATTATTACCAATTTTCATTGCTTATACCTCAGATAAATCATAAAGACTAGGCATATACACCTGGGATGTGCGACAAGTCACCTGCCCTAACATCCGAAAAGTCCTAAGGTCTTGACAGCATGCAAAGAGATGTCAATCATCAGTAAACCAATCCAACATGTGAGTGGGAGGGTTCCAAGGATCATGTTCTGCTAAGAATCTGCACGGCACCAAGTGGCCTTTAACGTTTACTGAAGTCAAACATCAACAGTCTCACATTAACCTGCCTCTGATGGAAACGATAAAACCTTCCAGGGAGGCAATAATGAGAATATAAGACTGAGAAAGCCTGTATTTACAATCCTACCTGTGTTGATGTCTCAGAATCACTAAATATAAGGTATGTAGAGTTTATCATTTCTAAACCTCACTTGAAATGTAATGATTTCAAACATATCTTGTAATTTAAATGACATCCTGTTATTCTCTATGGAAATGTTCTGTCTGCAGGTTAACCAGCACCTGATTGAAGTCTCTTGAGTTGATGTGTATCTGATGTGATATGATGTACCTCAGGGAGGACACTTGAAGAGAGAGAGTCTCTCACAGATCAGAGATATCACTGATCCCATAATAATCCCATGATAATCCTACTGCGAGACAGCACTTAATCATCATGTTTGTAATGTGATATGGATTAGACCATTAGCTATCAGCATGGTTACCAGACTGACACACCATAGGCACTAATACAACCCAAACAGCCTGGTATTGAGCCATTGACATGGGCCAGAAAGCAGGTCCCATTGTAAACTGTAACATCCTTTTCTAAAAACAGAAATCAACAAATGTTATCATTTTTGACAGAATGTAAATAACTATGTAATTAAAGGAACTTACACTGTGTTTAAGTTAGTACTTACTGGATTTTACAATGACAGATACCGATATCTAAAGAGCAATATGCAATTTCCAGTATAATGCTGAAAGACACGTAATACAATTTAATCACAGCATATTGAGACGTGCAAAATTGCTGAAACAAACTCTTATTTGACTTATTTTTGTGGACTTGGTGCACAGTTATCCATTGATGCCAATACTCTTAATATGGCCAAAAATAATTAAATTAAAGGTGCTGCAAGCAATTTCAGCCGTTTCATAAGTTTCCATGGTTTACTAACCTCAACGACACGCCCTCTCTCCAAACCACGCCCTCCAAAGACATATATGCAAATCTGATGTCAGCAAACCCAAATGCCCGTGCACACATGATAGACAGGCATATAGAATTTTGGGCTTATAGTGTTAATATTGTAGAAGATTTATTTTATCCCTGTCTGTAAAATGATGCATTCTCAATATACAAACTGATCACAATGTGAATTTGGTAACAGAAGGTCAAATGTTTTGCTGCTAAAATCGTTTTGTGCTTAAGCCAGCTGCACACTACACGACTCAAACCTGTCTCCTAGGTTTGTGACAAGAATTCTCAGAGCGCACAACCAACAGTGATGTGTGCATGATGAGAGCAAGGCATTGGGAATCGGGAGACAAGTAGAAAATAAAATAAAACATCCCCTGCATTTCATTATCTGCTGTCTTTATTGTTTTCAGCTGTTTTTCTTGTGTTTTTTTTCCTTTCGGTGCAAATCGGTGTAAAAAATGGGCGTGAGACGTTCTTTCATGTTTGTTGGCATATTATCACTGTGCACAAGTTTGTGAATTCATTTAGATATTAGCATTTTGGGCAATGCGTTTGAAACGGGACAACGCTAAAGACAGCTGTAACATGGTCCAAATTGTTTTGAGATTTGTCCACTTCAAACACATTCAGATATTGGGCTCATAGTACTACAGCAGCAGAGCGACGCCTTATAAAACAAGAGTTTAAACTTTGTCTGTCATGTGCGGATTTGAAGAGAAACAAATATTTAAAAAATAAGCGAATACATGTACATGTACATGCACAAGAACGTCACAAAATCCTTCAGTGTGTCTACTATCTACATGCTGGAATACAGATATGTCAAGCATGCACATTCAAAGCTCAGTTAATACATGTACCCAGTAATATAACTCTAAATGTCATTTTTGCACTCATATTAAATTCATGTAGAATTATGAGAAACTGTGCTCCATTTTTTAGTTTTCTTTGTCTTCTTTTACTATTTATTGTGCTTAATATCATTCAGTATTACACAGACATAATGACATATGTATGTCATCATGAAATCAAAGACTCTCCCCTCGAAATCTAAACACAAGTTGTCAAAAGAGACCACCAAGTGTAATGTAATGTGTCTCTGTAAAGGGGTTATAGGAAAGCTTGACAATATAAATAAATAAAATTAAATTAACCAAAATTAACCAAAAAGACAAACACACACACAGGTGTAAGACAGCTGTCTGTAAATCTCTCTCTCTGTCACACTGCCGTCTTCGGTAGGCCCTTATCCCTCTTGAGGGCACCCTCCACCCTGCCACAATCCACCCTCGTTCTTTCAGGCAGGGTAGCCCCCGGCATGACATACACCCCCATCTGCCGGCAGGTCATCCCCATCTACCTGGATGAGGGAGGGGACAAGGGGAGGGAAACAAAAAAGTTAGGCACCTACACGCCGTAACGGCGATCGTGCCAAATTAACAAAACATTTAAAAAAAGAGAGGGAAAGGCCACGGAGTGGCAGTGGGAGAGAGAGAGAGAGAGAGAGAGAGAGAAAAAACACTTACTCGACGGTTCTCTGATATGCCGTAGCTTGGTCCTCGGCCACTCCTCCACCCTCTAATTGGCGACAGCCGCATCTCCCCTGGTGGATCGGAGGCAGTCCTCTGGCCCCTGGCGGACGGAATGCCCCGCCGTGTTTTTGGTGGAAGGTAGGGGTCTTTCCTGCCCCTGGCAGCGGTAACCACTCCAGGCTGTTGGTTGGGAGCCCCTCCTCCCCTCTTCCAGGCAGCCGGGCTCCTCCGTCCTCCAGCAGATGGCCACGGCTGCTCCTTTGGGGTGGATGGTAGCGGCGAGAAATACACTACAGCGCATCCCTCCTCCTTCCCGGGTTTCGCCACCAGTGTAAAGGGATTAATGGAAAGGAGGAGGCGAGAACCGGCTTGACAATATAAATAATATTTTAATTATAAACTGAACCAAAAAGCAGAGCATTGACCTCAAATCTGTGTGCTTTGCTGTAGCAAAATGTTAATCACTGTCACCAGTGGCTGAAGCTGGAAGTGTTGTTGAATAAGCACATGTGAGCCTCAGTTTCTAGGTGAAATGTCCACAGTGTGGCGCCAAAAGCAAGTTATATTTTTGTTGTAAATTACGTAATAGGAATGCATATTTGAATCAGTTCTACCACTAATCCAAACCTAACCATCAATGGAGCAAAATTTGTAATTTTGAGCAAAAATGCAACCTCTGATTGGTACTTCCTGGTTCTCATGGGACCAGAACCCATGTCTTTGAGGCTGTTTGCACAACACGTTATAAGTAGTGCTAAAAGGAATTATGCTCATCTGATCGGGGGTGGCGCATGTCAGTAAAATGGCTGAATGGGGTTACATTCATGGTACATTCACTTTCTGAAGCAAAATGTCGATTTCCAATGTGATCATGTTGATGAATACACCATCCATATGCTCCAGATGATATCCATAACCAGGTTTGTGTGTGTATCAGTGACTCCTGCTTTAAAAGTGACTCCTGCATTTAATTAATTTGGTCTGTAATGCTCTTTTAATTCACTACACCAATCACGCTAGTGTAAGTGTCCCTTTCTGACTGTCTGTAACACTGCCTAAGGGCATCTTTCATCTCAGATAAGGTGACTGAGTAAAGCTTCATCAGGTAGGATCTCCGTGGCAGAGGGACCCAAGAGACTCCCTCCACCAATAAACACACACATAAAAACACTGTTAAATACAAATTCTATAACAGAACTAAGGTCATGTAATCCATAA